>NC_088603.1:43911841-44217508 GCF_036013475.1 Columba livia | reverse complement strand
GCATACAGTGAGCCAGTCTTTTTAAACAAATGTAAGTAAATCTGTGTAAAACAGTCTAGAAGATAACAGCAATTCCATTAAGAACACTGCCAAAAATCAATACTCAAACCAAACTTGTATCCTCAGTTGCAAGGTAGTTTCCCAAGGGTTTTGTTTGTTTCAAGGGAAACAAACTGGTAGATTATCAGCTGAACACAACACCAACCTGCTCTTTATCTAACAAACTAACAAAACCCATACAAATCACAGAAAATGATATGATAATCACTGTAACACCTGGAAGTAATTATCATTACAGTCCACATATCCCAGTCATTTATTTTAGACAGGCTCTTTAAAAAGTAGCATATGGTACTGGACTTGGGTCTCCCATAGCAGACAGACATTTAAAATGCTGTTTCCTGCTCCTACAAGCACTCATGGACAAACTCTCAGTTATTCCTTGTTTAAAATAGACTCAGACGCTTTCTCTTTCTAAAGCATGGGGATATCGTCTCACTTAGCAGCAAGAATTTTTGAAGTATAGGAAGCATTTAATTCTCCATATGCCAAAGGAGCTTTTGCCCTGGGAAAGCAGCAGTAAGTTGAGAAATACAGAAGCCGATCAATTTTGTTTGTATCTATACCCTTACAAATTAATTCCTTGGGCTGCTTCTTCAACTTACATAAGGTGTGGTGCAGGATTATGGTCAATTTCATGGTACCTCTCAAGCCCAGACCTACCCACTACCCACACTAAAAATACCTCAGCTTGATTCCCCATGACAGCTCAAATAAAGATCATAAGCTCTGCTCAGCTACAGGGCTGGAAATCAAGTCTGTCCCTTGGACATACTATGAAATTTACTGCTGATGTAAAGCACAGGAAGACAATACCAATACTTGTCCTAATACTTGTCCTAAGTTCACTTTGCTCTCTGAGCAAGTGGTAAGACTGATGGTTAGAAGAAGCTTTGTTAAAGGAGTTAATAATAATAAAAACATGTGCACATGCCCTGCTACAGGGTGAAGGCTCCACAGGCTCCAAAAGCAGCAGCTTTAATGGCTCTGCTAAGTAGAAAGAAGCCCTCAGGATTAGCCCTAAATGTCAGTACAAATGTACCTCAAAGGGCTTGCAAGAATAGAATTTTCCAAAATTAAGGAGGAAAACTCTGCAGCACATGCACAGACAGACCTTAAATGGGAAATACCTGACTGAATTGGAAGAGATCTTTGTGGAACCGCAAAGGCACCTCCCTAAACTCAGCCTACTCCCAACCCATTTAGAAGAAAACTATTAGTACCTGTAAGATTTTTAATTTTCCTGCTAGCTTTACTGTCCAAAATCATTCTTTTCTCCTTCCCCCACCAGTTCAACATGAAACAGATTTAAAAACATGAGTATTAGGATTACTAGCTCGCAAAATGAGAGACCATTAGAGAGAGAATTATGATAGGAAGCAAAAGGTAACGTTTATAAACCACTCTAACCCTATGTAATCAAATCAAATTTCTGTTTAAAAAACAGAACATATTAAGCTGCTCAAATAATAGGATATCTGCCAAGAAAAGTCCATTCAAGGATTTTCATCACAACATTAGCTCTAGCTAGTCAAGTGTTCATGAGTATTTGCTGAAGACCATTTTAAAAAAATCATGACATTAAAAGCTAAACTTGCTGGTTCAGTTCAATCCAGCCTACATAAAACATTCCAATACATTTTCAAGTTTAATTCTGCTAGCCGCAAATCAAGAAAAGGGTTAACACTTTGCAAGCATTTCGTCTCACCTCCCGTGTTTTCCAAAAGAAGACTGTAGGGATAGCCTCTGTACTTAAACATAGGCTGCACATGTTCTATGAACACTGCCCCTCCTACCCTCTCATGCATAACCCCATTACTGCACCCACATGAAGTCTTATGAGGTCTTCACTCCGATTATAAGTTGTGCAAGCAAGGAAACAAACACTACCCACTAAGTAAAGATGGTAGAAAACAATAGTAGAAATGGAGCAGAAGTTTGTTCTTACATGAATGTTGTTTTATGAGGCCACATTGTGAACTACTTTTCAGATGCATCAGTCTAACTGATCATATCTAGCCTGAGGTCTCTCCACTCACAAAGCGTATTTTCTGCAATGCCTCCAACCCTGTTCAATGTTCTTCTTCCAGACTATCCTCCTTCCATTAGATTTCCAATATTTACCTATTTCTGCAATTTCCTAAGCAGCAGAAAAGTTCAGTACAGTCAAGTGCATATCTTCTTGATTGCTAATTCTGTATCAACGTTCTATAAAACCTTACTTAGCTTCAAAACATCACCTTTCAAGTACATAAACAAGTAAAGGCTGTTCAAGTCCCTGGACATACAGGACTTATAACTTAGAAAAAGCCAGAGACTGACCTGTGCTAAGACAGTTTCCCAAACCATGTCATGTTGCAATAGAAGTGATCAAAAAAGATGCCTGATCTGGATCTTCCTCATTAAAAAGGGGGAAGGGGAAGATAGCTGGCAGGCTATTCCCCAAAAATACAAAAAATCTCTAAACTTGCCCTTCCCGAACACACAAGCCCTGCTACATCAGATTTGGAGGCTATGCTAGAATATTTTTCCAACTACAATAAAATGGCAGAAAGGAGTTTAAGCTATCTGGCTACCTGAAATCCTGCTAAAATTTTTAGTGTTACTAGAGTATAAACAATTCTTATCATTCAAATGTAATGTCTAAATCTTATATGTAGAAAAAAGTAACAAAATACTTAAGCCAACTATTCATTAACAGCAAGTACACAATCTTTTAAAATACATCCCCATAAAACAGATATTGAATACTTCAAATTTCAGAGAAACAAAAAGCTTGTAAATGAAAACACTATAGTAAGTTTTTATTATGAATCTCATTACATTTGAAACATCTCAGAATCAATCCAAAGTGATTACAGAGAAAATGGACAAGAATCAAATGCTCTTCCCATGTCTGGAAGTTGTTGACGACTATAAACAAAAGGAAGCATTCAGGAAAAAAATCCTAAAGTGGATAGGAAACGTTTCCTAAACAGATTCATGTTCATGTACTTGCCTTCGACAAGATTATGTGATAGGCTGAAAGGTTCCAGAAAGACAGCAGTTTCAAGATGACAATGGCAGCCACCCCTCCAGAAGAACACATTTTCTATGCAATCTGCTGTCTATTTACCTAGCAAGAAGAGTCACTAGCAGGTAAGCTATGGCCAGATGAACTGTCTGGGTAGGCCACATCTGCCAATATCCTATCAATCAGGCATTTTTAATTGAGATTATCAATACTGTCATCCTCTTCACATGATTTCTTTTTTCTCCTATGAACACCACCTTAAGGTCCTTTCATTCACTGCTACATACTCCCTCTTTTGTCACTCTTCTTGCTCCAGTGTCTTACACGCTCTGTTTTTATATGTATACGTCTCCACTCTATCACTCAATCCCAGTATACCCTCTAAAATCAGTTGCTATTTACATTCCCTCCCTACATCCATATTTTTCCTCAACAAAAAGAAACTAAACTGCAATATAAAGGCTGAAGGTGGGCAGGCTCAGGGAACTAAAATGTTAGAGCTTTTTGACAATTTACCTCAGTGAATCAACTCACCACAAGTGCTTTAGAGCATGTACAAAGAAAAAAGCAGGACTGCACAGTAGGTGACAGAGGAGAACTCCCACTCCAAAAGGCAACCATCAGATTTGCTAACTACAACACACAAAACTACAACTTTAGTCTCTCCCAACAAAAACAATACATTTACACAACCTCCAGTGTTTGATCAATTCCATATATCATTTCCAATGTTCACTTGAGCAACACTATCTTTTAATGAAGCTTTCATATCTTATTTATAGGTGTTAATTTAAGTTTTCATTAAAGAAAAAAGTTCATAACAGCTCAAGAATCCATCTAGCAAACATGTTTTGAGCCTAACAAAACCTGTCTTTTTGGCTGTGCCCAAGAAAAAATTCTAACTTCTTTAACCTTTCTACTTCTGGAATGCAAACAATAACACTGACCTTATGTTCATTTTTATCAGTTCATCCTCATTCACCAAAGCCCACTAATGGTAGATGATGGTATCAGTGAAAAGAAAGTGGATTTCTACCACATATATATATATATATATACACACACACCATATTTCCCACTAGCACAATTATATTACCTCAGTGATATATGATAAACAATGGCCACCTCGATGACAGTTAAAAAGCTGGTGGTTTGAGTGATCAATGATGTTGGTTTGGAAGAGGCAAAGATGTACAGGAGACTGTGGTAGTGCTGTTCAGTACCAGGAACTGGCAGGACAGTAGGAGACAACAATCCTGGCAGTAGCAGGTGAGCAAATGTAAGAGAGATGGCACCGGCATTCAATCCTGCATATGCACACTGCTACAGAGAGGTCTCATGGTCAGACGCATGAGCTTATGTATTTCCAGCTTAAGCCAGCTCATTTACTTTTAAAGTAAATGGTGTTAATCTGGTGTGTAGCAAACTGTTAAAACTCCCAGGGAAAGACAAAAGTTTGATCTAATGTCATGGGATATGCTTAATTATTTAGATAATCGTTCTTACACGTGTGACTTAATGGTCAGAACTGTGCAAATAGAATGAATATTACTATTTTGATAGCACTCCCTGAAGACTACTGATGTACCAAAGGTTGTTGCTGTTTCAGTTAGCAGCAGCATCAGGATGCAGTGGTCTTGCTAGAGGTATCTACCTTGTACGTATACATAAATATATATACACATACATATATAGATTATTATGTATAGAAACAACACTAGCAACCAAATAAAATAGCATATGGGCATGCTGGAGCTGTATGTTAGACAATCTAGTATGTAGAAAGCAGTCCCTGTTCAAGTACCCTGTAAATTTGGTTGCTTTGGTTCAGTAGCCATGCTGGAATTTAAGGTAACATCTGACAGAAAGAGTGACCACATTTAGCATCTGACTTAAACATGTTGTTGTACTTTTATGAAAAACTTTTACCGTGCACTTGTGTGTATGTAGCACAGAAATTATGCTCTTGGTCCACCCAGCTGCCAAATCAACCAACAGATGAACCGAATTTCAGACACAAAACTTGTCCATCCCAAGGTACCACCACTGTCCATGTTTCAAGTCCTTGGCCTGACACTGAAATCCTGAATTTAAATGCTAGAGGCCTGTCAACAGCACACCTTTAAGTCAATGCTGACTGACTTCATGTATTGGCTCACCTGACCTAGGAGCTCACAAACAAAAAAAAAATCACACACATTTTTCAAAGCCTCTGGACCAGTTCAAGTATGGAAAATAAACACAGCATGAGAAATAAAGTGGCAATACTATATGAAAGAGGTATTCACTGTGGAAAAACAAAACAAAACAGTAATCCTAGTAATAACAAACAGGTCACAAGTTTCTAAGTGATGGTATGGTGACCTCAAAATACCAGTTTCTTTTTCCTCACGCAGGCATTGTTTTATAATGGAGATCAAAAGCAAAAGCTGTCCTCTCTCTACTGCCTTGGCCTACTGTACTACATTTGGGTCATTTCTGGAAGAAATGTCAACTGCAGCAAGTCTAAGAGGTTAGTTTTACAAAACAAGCAAACCTCCCATCTCCAAATCAAAACCCAATTTTACTGTCAGAAATGCAGCTTGAAAGGGCTGTTAGAAAAAGATAATACTTGATTCCACTACTATGCAGAAAACCCAAGGCAAATCTCCCCTTCTTCCCACCCCAGATCTCCCAAGCTTCTTATGTCCATACCAGCAAACTGTATTCCTAAGTAAATAAGAAAGCTTTCTACACCTTAGAAGCAACAATATTTTTCCATTCAAAAGAATGACAGATTTGTCTAATGCTCTCCAGGTTATCAAATATAACTCAGCTTTCTCTCTTGATCACAAAATGAATACTAGAGAATAGGTGACACTGCAAGATGTCTCATGCAAACTTGTCAGAAAAAAACAAAGAAATGGAGAAAACTACAGAACTGTTTCACCAGCAAAGACTATGGCTACTGTCCTAAACAAAAAAAACCCAACCTCCTCCCCCCCCCTCCCCAAAATATCCAATTTACCTGGACAAGCTGCTAAAGTTGTTGTTAAAAAAAGAGGACTGCTTCTAATCTCTTTTCATAAGCTCCTTCCCTACATTAGATTCAAACTTGTAAGACCCTTAAAACTGTGAAAAAACACTCCTACCTAGTTACTCAACAGTATTTAGGAGTAACATAATTTTTCACTCTTTCAGGAATATTGCTGATGCAAGAGAGAGTCCTTGTTTTTCCTTTCTTTCTACCATTTTAGGTTCTCTTTCCTACTAATTAACTTAAGTGCATTTGCCTCTTCCATTTCTGGCATGCAGCAACATGACACTGGCATGATTCTTGACATTTCAACTGCTTCTCACAGACCTGCATTAAAATCAGTAAGTTCTATCAACTTCTTCTGTTCTCTAATTAGCAAAGGTACATACAGCAGCATAGGCAGCAAGGTCTTCCGTCTGTATACTCAGGAAGATGACTCTGCATCAACTTACACACTGCTTAAACCAGAAGTTTATCTTTACAATCAGGTCACAGTTATGAACCTAACTCCCACAGCACCTTTTTAAAATATCTTTCAAGGCTTTGTAACAAAAGTTACGTAACTAAGCACTTTAATATTTCCATTTATCCAACAAAGATGAATCTTTATTGCAAACTCAGATAAAGTGAAAATTGTAGGTTGCATGCTTAATAAAAGAAAGTGATGATAGAAAAGTCTTTTTGCTTAAATTTAGATTAGAAGAAACTGAAAACTACTCAGAAGGACACAACCTGGGGTTCATAGCCTTATTGCAGATGTGTTTAACTGTGCTCCCCTCGTTGTTAACTTCATTAATTGAAAGGTCACATTCCTTCCATTCATTTGTATTTGGAGTAAAACACTTAAATTATGGGCAATTACATGATGTTTTGAAGACATTTTGAGATATTTGGCTTTCACATCACAAAGCGTGTATTACTTCAGCATTTAAAAACAAAGCAATTCCTTGTTCTCTATCTACTATTCTGAGCCATGATTTGTGAATGGATTACATGGGGTGGGGGGGAGAGGGGAAAAAACAACCAGAAAAGAGGAAGTTGTGCTTTTGAAACTATCAAAGTGGAGTGCATGCTTCGCAAATAAGTACAATTTCAGTAACAATTTAAGATTAAGTTTAACACAGAGTATCTACCATGCATTTCAAAACGAAGCATCTTCTTCCTTCATGAGATTAACAAGAAGACTCGAGACATAAAATTTTAAGTTAAAAACAGAGAATTCATTTTTCTAAAGTCATCTGTGCCTTGCCCTACTTAAAGTTCTAAAAAAAAAAAATCACGGATTCCTAGGATAAAGTAGCCACTAATATAAAAATTCAGTGTCACATTTTTTTGCATGAAAAAACTGCCCCACAAGTCCTGTCATCTTTGCCTTGCTGCAAGGAACAAGTGCAGCATTTCTTGATCTTATACATAAAATGGTTTCAATACCCTCCAACAGGGAAAAGAACAGACAGCTTCTACGGGAGGGAAAGCAATCTTTAGAAAAATCAAGATGCATGAGAAACAGCAAAAGTCCTTGGGCTCAGAAACGCAGCTTTGAAACACCTGGCAGTAAATCAATGTCACCCATTTCACCGTAATCCCTCAAGTCACTTTTATGAAGATTACTTCCTGAACTGCATTCCTCACCCTCCTCCCTCCCCGGCCGACAAGGGCTCTAGGGGAGAACCCTCCGAGAAGCCGCACCGCACATCTGGAGACCAGCGGCGCGACACAAGGACCCGGATCCGGACGTCGGTCACGTTGGGTACAACTGTTCCATTACGACGGCGCCGGCCGGAGCCCCCGACCCCTGCCAGTCACCCCCACCTTCCTGCCAGCGCCACAACTTTCCCCGCGCCCCTCGGCAGCGCGGAGGAGGGTCCTGCGGCAACTCCACCGCCTCCTGCTCGCACAACTCCGCCGGATCCGGGGGTACCGCCGCCGCGTTCCCTCCCGCCCTGGGGGGACACCCCAGTGCCCGGCACTGACGATCGCGCCCGGCGCTTCCTTTCCCCCGCCCGCCGGCTCTTGCCCCACGGCGGCCCCTCACGCCTGTCCCTGCGCACCGCGACCCTCCGAGCTCGCTGCGACCTGCCACTGCGTGTCCCGTCCGCACCGCCTCCCTCCCTGCCCCCTTCCCTCCGAGGCCGGCCGCGGCTCTCGGCTCCCTCCGCCCGGCGGCCGGAGGAACAGGCAGGGCACAAGTTCGCGAAGTGGCGGAGCGGGGGGCAGGCGGTGGGGGACCTCCCGCCGTCCCCACGGCCGCAGCGGGGAAGCCTGCGGGGCGCCCCCACCTCATCCGCTGGGGCACACGGCGCCTGCCAGAGGCGCGCCCCGTGAGGGGGCGGCTTTCCCGCCTGCCCGTCCCGTCCCGTCCCGTCGGCGGCGGCGGAGTCCCTCACCAGGGGTCGAACTCGTGGATGATGCTCTCGAAGCGGATGACGGCGAAGAGCCGGGAACTGAAGCCGGCCAGCCAGGCCAGGAAGAGGATGGTGAAGGAAAGGAGCGACTGCCAGCCCGCCGGCTGCGACAGGCCCCCCGACAGGCCGCCTCCGCCCGCCGGGGGGCCGCCGGCAGCCGCCGCCGCCGCGCCGCCGCCACTCGCCCCAGCGCGGCTGTTGTGCAGCGCTACGGAGTTGGCGGCGGGTTTGTGCTTGTTGTCGGGGGCCGAGTGCTCCGCCATGTTGTACCCGGGGCTCCCTCGCAGCCTCTCCGCCTGGCGCGTGCGGGGAGGAGGCGGAGGAGGGGTGGGGGAGGGAGCGGGAGGAAGGGCAGGGGGAGGGAGGCTCGGCAGGGGAGGGGCGGAGCCCGCCCGCTCCCTCAGCGGGTCCTCGCTGACTCCCCGCCGCCGCCGCCTCCTCGCTCAGCCGCGCTCTGCTCCCGCCGCCACCGTCACCATCCCAGTGCGGCGCGCGGGGCCGGCGGGCGGGGCGGAGGGGGCCGGGGCGGCAAGCGACCCCGGGGGCGGGGCCAGTAACGGAAGGAGGAGGGGCCGAGAGGGCGAGGGCTGGGCTCGAGGCGGGGGGAGGGGCCGGGGATCGCGCGCGCGCGCAGGGTGAGGGAAGAGCCGCGGGCGCGCGGCCGGCGTCAGGGAGCTGCGGCCGTCCGGCGCGTGCGCGCGCGAGGGGCCAGGCGGGAGAGGAGCGGGGGCGGGCGGGCGCGAGGGCCGGCGGATCGGGTCCGGCCGAGCGGGCGGTTTGACATTGCCGCCCTCCAGCGCGGGAGGAGCTACGGGGCAGGGGCGGGGCTCCAAAGAGAAGGCGAGCATGGCGGGGGGGGGAGGGACCAATCCGCGCGGTAGTCCTGCTAACAGGAACTCCGTGACGACCTGTCACAGAGCGACAGGTATTTAAAAGGGGCGGGGCGAGCCCCACGCAGCCAATCGGAGTGGCGGGCGTGAAGGCGTGGCAGGGCGCGCAGAGGAGGTTGTGCTCGCGGACAGCCATTGGTGGGGTAAAAAAGGGGGGCGATGACTGGCGGCGGTTTCCTCTAATCAGAGCGAGGCTTGCGAGTCACGTGGGCGCCCTCAAAAGCAGCGATCACCGCGGGCAGCCGCCAGCTCTGTGTCAGGGCTCCGCAGTGCGTGTGGGTTGGCGGGGCGGTGCCGTTGCCGCTGTTCCCGCCGTGCCCTGCGCCGGGGCCCGCCGCCGGGGACCCCCGTGTAGCGGAGTCTGCTGGGAGGCGTAGTCCGCGGGGTGGGGGCGTGCCTCAGCCCCTGAGCGCGCCAGGGGCTGTGCCAACAGCCGTAACGGCGCCGACGCCCCTCGCTTGTCAGGGGAGTGCGTTTGTCGCGGGAGGTAGCAGTGGCGTCAGCCGTCCCTGGGCAGCCCTGCGGGTTCTTCTGCCTCCCCTAAGGGGGCCCTGGGCTGGGATGAAGTGCTGGTCATCCCTGTTGCAGCCCTCCAGCCTGCTTCTGTTTGTCTCTCGTGGTGTGAGCTTACTCTTAGATGCTGTGCCCCCTTGAGGCTCACGTACTTTACATCCGTTTGTTTCAAATGTTTAATTGCCATTGTGGAAATAGTGTCGGCTGCAGCAAGCATTGTGCCAGAGCTTGAGCCTCGGGCAGTGAGGAGGAGCAGCTGAATGCAAGGCCTGGCAGCCCTCACCCTGGTGCCTTCACCTATCTCTGCTGGGACCGCTTCTTCCAGTTTGGTGCAGAGCCCGGCAAATGGAAACCTTGGTGCTTTTTTGCCTTCCTTCACCCCCTCTATTTTTTTTTTTTTTGAAGTGATTTATCTTTTAGGAGTTTTCAAAATGAGATGCTCTTTGAGAGTCTTGTAACTTCCTCAAACATTTTGTGAAACCTGTGGTTACAATAAGGGCTGAAGAAAACTGAAATACAGTGAAGTTCTGCAGTCACACTCTTCATGGTCTTGCTGACCTTCCATTTACTCTGAGATGGCAGGAGACTGCTGCTTTTCGAAACAGTATGTTGCTAAGCACAGGCAAAATAAAAGCTAGATGGTTGTTTGCACTCATTACACCAGCAGCTCATTTTGTGACTTTTATGTAGGGCTGTATTTTTCAAATTAAATAGCCTGGCTTTTGTTTGAGCATCAGGCATTCCCTTTGATACACAAACATGGCTCTCCAGAGGTCCTGAAGATTTGCAGTTCAATTTCACTGGTATAGGTGGGGAACTACGCTGGGCCTTAGCTGACTAATATAATTCTAATTAGTCCTTGCTATTGTCTCCACTTTTATTTTATTTGCCAGAGGAAGAAAACAGCACGTGTCTTGGTAAGAAAAGTGCAAGCCTTTTTATTAAAGTTTTTCTTTTATTGGAAAGCGCTAACAATTTGTAGAGGATGTAACTATTCTTCCTCAATCCTTGCATTAGTTGCTGGGGTTGAAAGCAGAGTTATTGTATTGTAAGATGTGTGTATGTTTTAAGATGAACACTTATGATATACTGTTGCTCCTAAAGGACTCCATTTCACATATTCTTTTAGAATAAGGCTTAGGAAAACGTCCAGAAAATTTTGAGATTCGGTTTTGCTGAATTCGTCTCTTAAAAGGCTATGGATTTTGTTTAGCAGGGTTTTTGTTTGCTTCCTTTTTAGTACCGTGTTCTTTCTTGTTTTTGTTAAAATAGGCCAATAATATGTTAAAGGTAAAATAAATTAGACATTTGCCCCTTTTCTAGCGTTGTCAGTGAGACTTTTTTAATGAGCTGACCAACTGCCATTTCAAGTGAAGGATTTTTTTTTTTAATTGGCTCATGAACAAAGAACAGAAGTGGCTAAAAATTTGCAGCTATTAAATGTTTTCTAAAATGCATTGACTGATTTTACAACAGACTCAGTCCTAGTCTACTTTTCTGAAATGACAATGTGTTATTTCCATTCTCACAGTTGGGATCCTGCATATTGGTAAGAGCAGTTCAAGCTTAACAATGCAGTAGAGGAGCTGCTTTAAATGGTAGCATTGTATGTAGTATACCTTTATCTTCTCCCCTGCCCCTGGCCATTTTTCTAGATATTAAGGAGCCAGAAAGGACTGATGATGCATATCAGCTGGAAATAAAATGTGTGTACCAAAACTTCTTTTTATGTAAAATTTACTATCAGTGTTAACTTTCCTTAATTGTGAGTCTGGTTTATTTAAAAATTATTGCAGATCACGGTGTGGATAAAGTTATATGGTGTTTACTTTACATTTCAGTACTATTGTTTTTACATCCAACAGGGAGGTTATTGCATTCTGACTATACTGATGGAGTTAAATCAGACAATTTTTTGAGCAGAGACAAACCCAGACAGAATGTGATTTATTTGAACACTGACTAATGGTAAAGCATTTCTGTCATTGGTAACAAATGATATTGTTGCCTATTCATTTTCAAACTGTTCAAAAGTATGTACTGTTGAATACCTCAGAGCTTGGGCAATGAAATTTAGTGGCAGCAAAAGCAAAGTTCTAGTAAAAGCATTTATTAATGTTTCTTTAAATATATTGTTTGAATTTTTGTATGACATAAGGTTTAGTAGTCTTACAATAAAATTCATCAAATGCACACAGATGAAAATTCATAGACTGCCATAGTTAGATGGAAGGATTCAGTGATTTTGATACTATACTGCCACAACAGAAATGTAAAATACATTTCTGTAGAGAAGATGAAAAACATGCATACTGGAAACTGCATTCAGCCTGTACTTGATGGGGAAAGAGGTTTTTCTTATATTCTTAAAGAAAAAAAAAAAGTGACACTTTTTTGCCCTCCTATCATCTTCTGTTCTTTCATTTGTTTTAAGGTAATTTGGTTTGATTTGTTCCACTCTGTGTGGTGGTGTTTTTTTAAACACAAAAGCCCACAAAAATATCCACGTTAGTCATTGAGGAGTTGACTTTGCATAGTGATTGTGAAGAATTTTGCATATAGCGAATCAATTCCCTGTTGTGAGCGTGCAAAATAATAGCCAAATGCCTTAAGGAAAAAATGATACTATTCCATTTTCAAGCTTCCTTAATAATGGAATTATTCAGGGGATAATGGCAAGTGCAGAATTCATGTTATGGTTGTACAAACCAGAGCATCTTGGAAGTTGTAGAGCTGCGTACAGTAAAATGTCAGAGGAGAGTACTCGTTCTTCAACACAGCTACAATGTATCACTGATCTTCAGTCTGCTATTAGAAAGAACAGCGAACAAAATTTGTGCTGAAAAGAACTGCACATGGACACATCCAGGTAATAAGTTATTAATCAGAAGTACAAACTTGTGATTGGTGGGAACAATTCATACTTTTCACCAAACTTTATTGGCAACAGTTCAGAAGTGTTTATTAACTGGAGTAGGTACCTTTGCTTAGAAAGACATTTGAAGAGCAGTTCAGGTTTGAGGTGAATAAGCAAGTCTCTTAAACAATCCTTTCAAATTTATGGTCCTGTAGATGAACAGGTTAATACGTTTGTTGTTAAGATTTTTTGAGGATGGCTTTAGAAATCAACAATACAACACTTTCTGAACTGAAGAATGTTATAATGCAAGTAGCACAGTTGAACATAACGATATGGTAGAGGATGATTTCAGCTATGTGCTGAGATCATAATTGTTTAAAAATGCATGACAGTGTCTAAATCAGAGAAAACATAATATTGTTGCACATAATTATCCTTGAGAATCTGAAGTTTAATGCTTTTAAAAATAACTCTATTAGTCTTCATATAGACAAAATGACATGAGTTTAAAAGAACTTTAAAATCAGTTTAATCAAGCAGGTGCAACCCTTTGTGGATACGTGTAAATCAAGCCAGTTGTAAACTGATACAAGATTGTCTGCAAAGAGCTTTGCACCTGCGTAACCGTAATGAGCTTTTTAATTGATTTGAATTAAAATGGCACAACTGTTGTGTTTAGACAAGGCCTTCATCAAGCATTAAATGCAATAACAGTAGAAACTTGACCTACTCCTGAAGATGTTCTGCTGGTGATTTTTCCTTTTCCTTTCAAATAACTTAAACATGTTGATATTCCTCCTCTGATTCTCCTGTCTTAATTATCCTACTTAATTCTCCTTTCCCATGACCTGCACAGTAGTAAAAAGTCACTCGGGTTTTCATGCAAAGACACAATGTTTTTTGCTCTCTCTAACCAACACCTAGGATGTTTTTCTGCCACCAGCACCTTTTGTATCAACCTCATCTTCACTTCTTGAGAAGAAATAGGGCTTTTCCCTCTGGTGAGCTGGTACAAGCTCTGCAAAGTCTCCATCCCTTGTTAGAAAAACTGAGGGAGGGTCACACACAGGGCCTTTCTTTAAATAAACAAAAAATAGCATACTCAACATTATAAAAGTATATATTCTTAGCCACATGCATAAGCGCTGTGCAACATTTAAAACCTGTGGACCTCTGAAGTACCTTTCTTGAGTTGTGTTTTGTCATCTCTAGTGTTTGCAAGCACCTTAACCAGAACTCGCTTGTTCCTGGCAAATGATGCAGCCAAGTGTTTTTGCAAAACTTTCATTTTATTTCTTCTGATAAGAAGGAATGTGCTGCCTTGGGATGATCAGCAAAAAATAAAGTCTTAAAAAAGGCCATTTTCTTCAGGGACATCACTAAAAGGCCCATCAAATAGCTGAAGGGTGAGGTTTAGCATGTAAATGCTAAGTCCCCAGAAGTTGTAGATACTAGGTCTTATTAAAATACTATGTTGGAACAGCAAAGCTGCTAAGGGAACTAGCTGGAGGTAAAGCTAACCTCTGGGGAGAAAAGTGAGAGATATCAATTTTAAATATCTGGGATCTGTTATTGCTTACTTGCAATTAAGGTTAATTTTGTCACTAGATTGAAGTGAGAAGGGCAAGCAGAATATAGGAAAGAGGCATTCTGCTGTTAGCTGTAACACCAGCTGCATGTTCCAGCATCAGAGCAAGATGTGGAGACAACACAGAACAAGAAACAGAAAGGAAAGTTTTTTTTCTGTTGTTGTTTAAAGCCTTTTGAAATTGGTGGGAGTTTTTTGTTGGTAGGATTTTGGTCACCCTTAAGTTGTATATTTTTATCATTGCTTCCCTCACCAGAACATTCCACATGGTTCCTGGTAGCGGTTGAATGTAGGGGAAGGGGGAGAGGGTATTGTTTGCACATTGTCTGTAAGCTATTGCCATAGTTCATCAAAGCTTTACTTTTCTGATTTTAGTTTGGCTGATAAATTTGAGCAAGTTGTTTACATTGCAAAGCTTTTCAGCAGTATCAAAGATATTTCAATGCATTAACTAATTCAGTAGGAAAAAATGTGAAGATCCTGTAGTATAATACCAGCAAAGAATTCCCCCTGCCTGAAAATTTTTCTGTGAGTGTTGTGCAGTATTTTTTCATAACTGAGTTTGTAGTCTAAATGTGCATGGCCTTGAGGAAAGAGGAGTTATTTTACAAAGGATTGTTTCTAGTACTTTTCTGTTGCTAGCAATTCAGACAAATTATTGTCTCCTTGCTGTTTCCTAGACTGCTTGTAGATATTCTTCTAGTCAACTGCTGCATTAGTAACTGCATCAGAATTGCAAAAGAATTTAAGTAATTTTGTTGTGGAAGGAACTGTGCAAAAATGCACAATGCAATACAAACCAGAAACTTATGAGTGCTTTGGGGCTGTGTAATTTCAACCCATCCTCATCCTCACACATAGATCTAAAGTGAGGACTTTATCATTGTCAAGAAAATAATTCAGCAATGACTACTTTATGACTGGAACTGTTTTGGCTGCTGCAGTGGTATCAAATGATTAGAGGCTTCAAAATTGGACAAACTGCTGGATAGCAGAAAAGTTACCAAGAGGCTTTTAGTGACTTCTGTCCACATGTGAGCTGAGACACTATGTTCTGTGATACCAAATCTCTAGGTCTTTAGTACCACATGAATCTCTTTTTGTAGATGACTGTAGAACTTAAATCCCAGATGTATTGTTATCCAGTTGAATTTCTGACATGTTTTTGATTTTTGATTTTTTTTTTTTTTTGTAGATGCATCTGGAACAATTAATGTTTAAAATCCTATCCTGGAAAAACTAATCCCAGAACAATTAGTCCTCACTGCTAAACTCTCTTTTTACGCATCTGTCCTTTAAATATTTTTCCACTTTTGCAAGTCTTAGGGCACCAAAATCCCTATTGATATGTCATGCCAGTTACTGATACGTGCTCCCAGACTTAAAAAACCCAGTTTGTATTTCAAATTAATTTCCTCAAAGAGAATTTGTAATTGCTAAAGGAAAGCAGCCACATAAGTCTGAGGGAAAAAAGAAAACGAACACCAAACCTTTACTTATTTGACAATATAAGAACCGCTGCTGCAAAAACAGGACCAGTGGAAAATCTCTCCCGCCAAAGCACCTGAGTCACTGTTAAAGGCACTTGCAGGACATATTGGGCAAGTTATGCAACTGTTACGTGCCCAGTTTTATTTCTTTAATGTGGCAATCAGCCAGAGTAATATACCCTAACGTAACAAACTGTCTCATAACTTTAAAAAACCTCTCTTGCCTTCTGGTGTAAATTCTGTCCTCTAGAACTTGGTCTTGTTTTTTTTTCACTCTTATGCTCTCTGTACTTCTGCATTTAAAAACACGTTGGGTGGATTCTGTGAAATTGTCTTTAATGTGAAGACACAAAAGTTCCTTACAAATGCTGATTGAATAACTCTACTCCCTGGCACATGCATGCAGCCTGCCTGTCCCCTCGCTTCCCCACCTTGTTGATATGGTGTCTCATTTTTGCATGGAGCCAGTGTTGCTTGAGACCATCCAAAGTTGCCAAGAGCTGTGTTAACTCTGATCTCCATATTGCTCTTTTTGAAGCTAGAAGACATGCACATTGGTTTTGCACAAAGGACTGTGTTCGGTGTTGCTTTAGCTTCTTCGTGACATGGAAATCATACTGTAGAAATAGCCAAACTGTTGACCTTTGTAATTGTATGGGTGAGAGACAGACAAATCTTCCAGCTGTTCCCTCTACTGATGCTTAAAGTGTGGACTATTATAGACAATATTCAAGATTCATCCTGAGAGCCTTTTCAGTCCCATAAGCTATTGTGTCAAACGTGCATTGTTAACAGAGAGAAGGAGAGGGCAGGATAGCACCAGCATCCGCACTGTGTGGTAGCTTCCCTGCCTGCTCTTGTCCTCTGTCATCTAACAGACACACAGTGTCATAAGGAGCTTATCAATGTTAATTCGAGAGAAATGTATTTTGTGAGTGTAGTTGTAGTTTTTCAAATGTAAAGTTAGTGTCTCTTTTTGTTCCCTTCTCCTCTCTCTGACTGTTTTTTCTTCTTTTTCCTAGATATGTTCATAAAAGCACCACTAACTTGGTTAGTGGGCTCTGCTTTGACTTGAGGTGGGTCCGTTGCAGAGCCATCTGGAATCCTTCGTGTCCAGCATAGGGCAGCCCCATATCTCCTCCCACAGAGGCTGCCACTGCAGTCTCCCCACTACCAAAATCTTGCTACATACACCCAGCACAGGTTTCCAAGTTCACACAGACAAGCTGGACAGGGAATGTGACCAAGCTATCTGCACCACAGTATCTCTTTGGCAGTTACTAAGAATTTTTACTTTACTCAAAGGTCTTTTTATTACATACTATGCTTGTTTATACAACATCACACATTCAATATTATGCTTTGAATCTGTACATGTTTATGGAGTCACACAACTTTTTATTTTGAGAGGATCTTATTTATCAATATCAAGAATAAATCTAGGAATTTCTAAGATTATGGGCATCTTTTTTTTTTAGAGAAAATGCCTCCATTATCTTGACATACAAAGTACTTCAATTTGCTAATCCATTGTACTTTCATCTCCTTCATGTGACTTCCACCTCCTTCATGTGACTTCCACTTGAAGCAGATACACACTACATGGGGTTTATTGAAGGCAGATGGTAAGATTCATGTGGAAATCCTAGGCAATATTTATTGGGCTCTTAATTAGTGGCATTTGAATTATTAGGCATGGTAATATCTATATCTGCAACAATTATTCTTCTTCTGGAGAGAAAAGTGACTTGTATTAGTCTATGACTTTCTTGTTTTCTTCATGAACTGATTGTATTAGGTAACAATGAGGAGAAGACCGTGTTCAAATGCTCTTTTAACAGTATTAGAGTCATTTTGTCTGGCTTGGGAAAAGTGTAGTGTCATTTCATTGCAGTTCTTCCACCCTACTGTGGCCTGTAGCTTAGTGTGCGTTGTCCTAACCTGAACTGTCAGGTAAGAGTTTTATGTGGTTTCTTGTAATGTGATAGGAGAAATTTTCTATTAATACAGTCACCACTAGTTGTCACAGCCAGGAACTAGGAGAACTGTGAATATTAAGTACAAAGATTGACTATCTTCTACTTAATTCTCTATTTTAGTTGAGATAGAGCTATGCCTCTGAAGATCAGCCAGATCCTCCAGAGTATCATAAGCATTGTCTGTCAGCGTAATACAATTATGTTTTGGAGTACTATAGAGACTCCTAAAAATTCAGAAATGCAAGGTCAAACCCTGAGTACTTTTAGGTGTGCAATCCCAAATCATATTAATTTATGATGGCGAAGAGCTTTCTCTGTCTGTCACATATTAGAACCACCTGAAAAGCCACAGATCCCCAGTAGGATTAAAAAATGAAATATAAATATTTTAGTTCCTCTGCCTCCATATGGTATTATTACCCTTTTATTCACAGAGCCAACATCATCTCACCTAGTTTCTTGATAAGGAAGCAAAAGCATTCAGTTTCCTAAGCACTAGTGCAAGGTAGGTCTGTAAGAAATGTCTATGGTAAGCTTTCATTTCTGCCAGGATGAAAGATACAGTCATAATGTGTTCCACCTATTCTTGTTTCAGAAATGAATACCTCTCAATGCAGGTTTTTAATTTGGTAATTAGACATTCTTTATGTTAAGTTCATTTTGAAAGCAGTACTCTCATCATTCTTAACCACTGCTTTTTATTAACTATTGGCAAGCCACGCTTTTGTATATTAGGATATTAACTGTAATTAGATTCCATCTCACTAAAGCACTGGTCTGTAAACCACTTCACCTCTTATTTAATTGAGAAACTAAATGTGGAGAGGCTTTGTGTTAACAAGGAAAGAATGAATATTTAAATTGGCCAGAATGGTATTACGGTTCTTCAGAGTCTCTTAGTACATAGTTACTGGCATCACCTGCTTTCCTGTGCTTACGTAGTCCTTATTTTCAGGCATCAACAAGGCTTGAGAAATGCTCTGGAGTTATAAATAATACACCAGTAGCAGAGTTGAGATGTTAATATTCAAAACAAGCTCATCGGTGTATATATGTCATGAGCAAACAAACACTGTGTGTTTCTACCTGTGTATCTAGTCAATTCTGAATTTTTGGAAAAATACAGTTTCTTAGACTAACTTACATGTAGCAGAGCTATTGCCCACTGGAGGAACAGAGTCACAGGGGCCAGTTCTTTTGGTAGCAATGCTGCTTACAGATTTCAAAATGTGGCCAGTGGGTCCCTATCATGGCTACCTATAAGGAGTGTGCAAAAGGAAGCCCAATACTGATGACCTGAGGTTGACTATGGAGAAATACCTCTTCAATGGAAAACTTTTTGGAGTATAAAAATTGAAAAGGACTGAAAACAGCTATTTTGTCGCAATGTTTATGCTCTTGGTCTAGTGCTGGGTCTCCTACCATGAGCAAGGAGCTGCCCCAGTCCTATCTGCTGATGAATAGAGTTTACACATAAAGAACTGTGAGGATGTGATAGTTTATTTTGCTTTTTGGACTTTCTTTTGAATGTCTGTCTCTAAGACCAATAAAGGGCTCTAAAGAAGAGTACTGCAGATTGACAGATGTCTTTGTGTGATGGGAAATGATCTTCTATTCTTAAACCATCAGTAATAAATAGTCCTAAATTTCTTGCACTTCAGCTGTGTTGCAAGGGTACCAGCTGTGACACCTGAAAGAGAAAGGAAGAAAACTATTGTGATAGTTGTGGAAGACTTTACTTCAGTTGTAGATAAATGTAAGAAATATTTTAAATTCAAAACTTTTATCCCATGACTGTGGTGGGGGGAAAAGAAAAATGCCTGTGCCTTAAGGAGCACATATGAAATCCTAATCAGTAGGAACATTCCTCGTGCTTAGCTACCTGGTTAATCTAAGCAACTTGCCTACAGTAATAAAGTTAAGCATTTCTTGCTGTGAGTTTTCAAATTCCTTTGAAGATGGAGTTGCTTGGATTCTGACAGGGCTGTATCCATGACAGAAGAATGGGGACTCTGAGAGGAGAAAAACCTGTAGATTTTTCTTTGAAGGTTTCCATCTAGTTGAGGTGAAGTGCTGCCAGAGCACACTTAAAGTGACATATGTCTTAGACTTGTGTCTTTTATGTCATGCCCTTCTTAGAAGCCAGGAAGATGCCGCTGCTGCTGACTATTAATCAGGATCAGAGTGATAACTTCTTGCAGAAGTGCTTTGGTTTAGGTATTGAATCAAGAAAACATCTTTCATGTCAGTTTTCTGGGTATATTGTTCCAACAGTTTTTAGGTATACTGCTTCTTTCTTTTTTTTTTTTTTTTTTTCTATGAAAATTAACAGAAGAGTTGTGATTAAAAAAATGGCTTTGCTCCCTAGAGATCAGGTTGCCTTGGGCATTTGTAGTTTGGTTATACGTCTGGATATAACAAAAGAGATAGATATGAGGATTAGGTGAGGGCATCCCTGCAGATTCTGGATGATGGGAGAAAAATTGCTTGCAAGCTCAGAATCTTTTTATAAGATCCATTTTTATAAAATCTATTTTGGCATGTTTCATTTGAAGACTGTAATTTTAACATTGTTGAAATGTCTGAGCATTAAGTTGAGTACTTAAGTTAGTGTTTCTCTGTAAGCATGTGAATAGCCCCATTAAAGTGCATAGAGCTAATCTTATACTAAAGTCTTGTGCTGAATAGAGTCTCTAGGGAATTTAATGCGCACAAAGAAACATATATCTAAATATATGAATATTGTTCCCAGGTTTGCTGGAAATATTTTTGCTTTCTATATGTACTTCTTAGTATGTATTTCCTGTGAATACAGCTTTGATATAATTCCACTGTTCAGCAACCCGAATGCAAGAAGCATGCCATAAATATCTTTGCCCTCTCTCCCCCAAAGTTGCATTTGGGAAGTGTATCGTGCTATATATTGATGTTACTATTTTATTAAGAATTTATAAAATGCTGGACAGTAATAAGATGCTTTTTTCTTCAACAGCCTGAGGGCTGGATCTGTGCACTCTTCCGTACTGTTATATAAGCACAGAGAAAGTGCAAGACATCACCTGCCCTCCTACTCCAATCCAGTACAATGCTAGTCACTGTGCTCAAGAAACTCTTTTTATAACTCTGCAAACAGGATTAAGCCACTGTTGTCAGTAAGAGTTATTAATAATTTGTTTTGGAAGAATCAGCCCACAGAGTGGATCTCAGGTTTTTTTTTTTGGTGACGGGGGTGTATATGCTCTCAAGAAGGTGCATGGGGTGTATCCTGAGGGATGTGAGCGTGTGAGGAACCCAAAGTTACTCAAGGCTCACCCAGGTGTAATAAAGAGTAGCTGATAGGCATGGCCAGTGCGCAGCCCAGTTACTACTCTTTCTATCCTATAAGAAACTCTGTATGGTTCCAGCATATGACTTGTGTTCCCTGTGGAGGGAACAGCTGGGGCTATGTATCACTATGGGATCAGCTGCAGCTCTCTGCTGTAATAGGTGAGTGGCTGGCGTTGTGTGGAGCATTATCTGCTAACGTTTCCAAGGAAAGAGATGTGATTGAGCTCCCAGGGGTGGCTCAGACTGTACTCCCTGTTGGGGCAGGGATCAACAACTGAGATTCCCTGTTCAGTCTCATATTTTTCTTTTGGATTGTAGGTGGCCTGAATTGCATGGTAGAGGAGATTTCTCATAGGTGGCTGTAGGTGGAGCTCAAGGTGACAATGTTAACTTCGGTAAGTATCCCAAATTAGGCTGGGAAGACTCTAGGCCACTGTGTCATTTCAGAAATTCTCACTGATGTGATCAATCATTTATTGCTCTAACTTGACTAATAGATTTACAGCTCAAATCAGGCTTAAATTCTTGTTACATACCCTTTGTTTACCTGTATGACTTGCTGTTTCACTTTGCTCTGGGCATACAGCAAGCTGTGCTGGACCACAATCACGTGTAAACATGTCAGAAAGCATAATATTTTAGATGCGTAAGTGTGATACAGTACTTATGAAATGATGCTTAAGTCTAAACAATTGATTTTATTTTGTAGCAATTTTAGAACCATTAGTGGACTTGTCAGACTTTTCAACCTTGTTATCTCCCAGAATAATGAAAGACAGAGTTTTCACAAGATGCTGTGGTTGTCAGGAAATACTTTTTTTTTTTTTTTTAAATCCTTAGTCATTTTCATATTCTATATGAATCACAAAATCTAGAGAGGACAGACGTATTAGGTTATGTAGTCCATTTCCTTGCCCTGCAAGATGGTTCTCTACCAAAAACCTTTCCAGTGCAATTTAGTTTTAAATATCTCTGCAAATAACAGGATTCCGACCGCTTTCTAAGGGAAGTCATTGAAAAAATTATTCAAAACTATTTCATTGTATTTTTATGTATATTTAGCATACAGATATAGATAGGTAGATGGATATAGATAAATTTTAAAGGACAGCAATTTGTTATCTGATCTTTTCTGGGCTAGGGGGAAAAAATAATTCTAAGTATTTTTCCAGTCCAATGCTATATATATCCAAGTGCCTTAGCAAATGTTAAGGCTTTGCAATTATGTTTTCATATCTATTTTGTTGCAGCAAGGCCCTGTGCCCCCAAAGAATGAGAGTATGTACTCTTGAACAAATTCTTTCAAATACATCCTGACTAAAAAAAAAAAGCTTCTCCTGTTACCATGACTTCTTATCACAGCCATTTAATGTACTGCTAATTGCGATGGCAGGTAAACAAAAGAGTAGGTAAACATGAGATTTGTAAATTGTATCTCTTTATCTTAAATTCATATCTACACATCTCTGCCGCTGTCCTTGATAATTCTTGCTGCCAAGCACTGCAGATCGTCATAGGTATTCCTTCTGAACTAACAATGTTATTGTTGAAACAAATTGCACAGATCTTATTCTTTTAATCTCTCTAAAAGATTAAGATCAAGTAAAGAAGGATACTATAGAGACAGAAGAAGCTAACGTTCATTTTCATTTTGTTTCACCCTTTAACGAAGCTGTTACTATTCCTGCTAGAAGATGCAACAGAAAAAATTTCTAGTGTTTTAAAACGTTGTAGCACATCTATTTGCCCATAAATACAATGATTTGTCACCTCTTTCGGATAGTTTAGGTGATAACAATGACTTGCTGTGTAAGAGTGTACAATCAGAGGATGATTAATAGAAATGCCAAAACTGGAAACAGGTCAGTTTAAGTAAATAAGCCTAAAAATACAGCTTGCTAAAGCAGTTCTTATTGAACTAAAGATAGTATTCTCTCTAATTTAAAAATTGTATGTATAGTTTTAATATTTAAAGTTTTAAAATAAAACCTTTATTCATTTTCTGAATAGCTAGAATCCCAATAGATAAAGATTTTCCGATATTTCTAGTCTTGGTAGTAAAATCATTAATGGTTATGATTTGGCATGCTTAAGTTCCTCAACGAATTGTATCTTAATAAAATAACATGATTGCCTAGGTACCTGTAGGTCAGTTCATGACTGAAAAAAGGGATGTGAAACTCCTGTGACCTTCATCTTTTAATTACACACAGCAAGTTCCTGATGTCTTCCCTCTATAATGATAAAGGCCTTCAGAAACAGACTTGCTTTCCTCCCTTCCCAAAAATATTGATGTGACTTATACCCATGCTACAGTGTTATAACTACTTAATGACTTTTGAAATAAATTGGATTGGGCATTTGTCTACATTCTTTTCTAAGGGCTTCGGTTTTGTACATAGGATGTCTGTGAGGATATTTTGCTTAAAGAAAGTAAAAAGATGAAGTATAAATGAATCACTCCTTTGAGAAGGCTTTTACCTCTTTTGATTCTTGAAGTTGTGGAGCAAAATAAACAAATGAGCAAGATTTTTGCCCAGGAAGCTAAAAATAGAAATCTTCAAAATTTGTGTGCCATTCCTGAGAAGAACCTCTTGGACTAGGATCTGTTTCCCTGTGAGAAATCTTCCCACCAATGCTTCAGGTGACTGAGGAATTTCATGTATTTCACTAGTTAGGAATTTACTGGATAACCAGCACTGGTTGGAGCCAAAATCACTCTGAGCAAATGTGATTACACACTAAAAACATTACTAAATTGTCATTAATCAGGCCTTGTGCCCAAATGGCAATTTCCAGAAAGCAGATCTTATTTCCTTAAAAAATTTGTCTTTGTCTCTTTTCTGCTCTCATAGTGAACATTTTTTAATTTTTAAAGTTGATGAATATCCATGGTCATCTCTCATATCATACATCTACACTGCAACCTATACTAGCATTGCAGCTCTAGCTCCTCATGATACACCTGAGCTGGCTTTAAAACAGGTAGCTTGGATACTAAGCCTAGCATAGCCAGACAGGAGCCTAGAGCTCCATTTAGGCTGTTTGATGTATTTAGTCTTTAACAGTCTTTGCTGAGACTCATCCTGCTTTGTGATGTACTTCTGTCAGTCACCGAACAGGGTAGTTAAGTCAGCTTGGGTATGTCCACCTAAGCTACGCTGCCTAGTGGGAAACCAGGCAATTGAATTTGCGTAGGGTAAAGGAAGGTCAGACTGCTGTGGAGGCAATAGAGAGATTTGCGACACCTAAGTGGTTTGTGGTGGCTTCAAACTGAAAAAAATTACAATACAGGAGTTACATTACTGTCTTGAGAGTTTATAATATTTGATTTCTCTCCCCAGCAGATGCATAAATGACCAAATTCTGAAAGAACGATGGATTTAGACAAATCAACTGTAACAAAGAACCTCACAACAGTCGAGAGCAGGGGTATCAAACTAATTTTTCACTGGGTAACACATCAGCCTCGTGGTTGCCTTCAAAGGGCTGAATGTAACTTTAGGACTATTTATACAGCAAATATTTGTAAAATATTTGCAAAAGCAATTATTTGTAATGATCTACTAGATGTGAAACTGGTTTTGAGAGCAACAGGAAAGTAAAAGGCTCTCAGAATAGAATCAGAAAAGGTGTGTGGCTTCTTTCCACTCCATGGCAACTCAATACTAGTAGTTTCACCATTTTCAATAACGCTAGTAGAAACTCAATAGTTTCCACTCAATAACTGCAATTACACATTAACTAAAATGGGATAAATCATTCAGGTACTCTTATGCAGCCTTTAGCTTTTTCAATACTTCTCTCTTCTCTGAGCCTCCTCATCCTCCAAACTGGTACACGTGAACACATCTTCTAATCAGAAATACCATAGAAATTACAGCGTACTACTCCTCCACACTTAGCTTGAGCAACTTGAAATATTCCTGTTAGCACAAGCAGAAGAGGGAAGTGCTGACATCACGTAATAATGCAATATACAGCTGGTAAAATTATATATACCTCAGAGAAAAACAAACAAAGAGAACAAAGTTATTTTAAAAACTATGCTGTGCTCTCTTCTGCAAGGCACATTTGATCTGTGCACAGAGAAATCCCAGAAGGTGTTTCCTCTAACCATAACTTTATTGCAATGATAATCCTGTAATGCAGGGGTGTCAGGAGCTTGGGGACAAGGAGCTCAACACTGCCGCTGGATTGAAACAAAATGCTGGGCCGGATACAACAAGTCGGGGGGCCAGATATGGCCCGCGGGCCAGGTGTTTGACACCTGTAGTCTAGAGTATTCAGCCCAATCCTCAAATAATTTAACATAAAAGCAATCAAGCAAACCAATGCCAATTTCTTATATCACTCACACCCTCCTTAGATTATTTATCTGAGATTTATTTTTACAAGTTTTCATTTTTATAGTATATTTTTATTACCATTGACAGAAAAAGTATTTTTTTTTCAAGTGGGATGTAACAATATTACAGTGTGCTGCCCTTTGTTCTATACTATATTTTATTGTTTTTTCTTAGTAGTAGTAACAGTAATAATATTAACGCTTTTATATTACTCCATGTATTGAAAACAGCTTTGCTGCCAACAACTCAGTGTCTTCTGAAGGGTAGCTAGATATTGTATCTCTGTTTTAGAGATAAGCTGAGACAGAAGATCTTTAACAGCTAGCCTTTGAAAAGTATCCATAATAGTTGGCCTTTGAATTCTTTGTTGTCCAACTCTAATTTCCAAAGGTTCCTGGCACACCTGCCTCTTCTGTTACCTTCAACACAGGAATCAAGTATTACTCTGAAAATAGGAACTGAGGAGGATAATGGACAGGGTGTCTGCATTTGTGTAAGATGACATTTCCTCGTACGTACATTCAGTTCTTCAATCTCCAGCTGTTTCATACCATAACCAGCATATGCTCCACCCATCGTGTGGCCACAGTCCCACTGCTGCAGAGCTGAGCAGGCCAACCTCAGTCTCTAGAGAGTCTCTAACTACTCTGCTTTTCCTTCCTTCTCACTTTTCATCCATCAATCATCTCTATATTCCTGCTTGTTATCTGCTGATTTATCCATGCATTGTCTCTAATTGTAGTCCCTTCCTACCATTTTTCTACTCTTACGTTCCTATGCTTGCTTGCAAATGGCTGAACAATCTTAGTGGTGTAAGTGTGATGAATTTACCAGTCCAAAAGAATGTTAAAATTAAAAGGAGTGTTTCCATCATATGTTACACCACACTTTCTACCACAATCGTTTTTATGCAGGAGTTCACATTTGGTTCTGCTTTCCTTCCCTCCTACACTTACATTTTTGCCTCTGCCCCCTCCCTCGTATGTGTTTTGCTTTCTCCAGTCAATGGCAAGATTTAGCAAATGGCTATACATTACTGATTAAATAAAACCACAGTAAAAATCTATTGGTGTATTTGTGGGTGTGAAGATGCAATATTCAGAATGAAAATACCATCAATTTTATCTTTTTATGATAAATTTTGTAAAAGAGCCTGTCATGAGAGTATTTCTAATGCAGGAAAAGAGAAGAAGGCAGCGTGAAAGACTGTGGGACATTGTGGTACCTGTACTTATATTATTTCACAGTGGAAAGCTGATGAGTTTGGTGTGTGATGTTTTATATGCATTGAAAGATGCTTATATTTTTAGGATTTCTGCAAATGCTGCTTATAGATCAATTTATCACATAGGATAGCATATGAAGGTTTTTATCACTGAGTTTTAATCAAAACTAAGTAGAAAATAAATTGGATAATAATCTTTTTCATTTGGGGGATTTTTTTTTTTAAATAGTTCATTTCTTTCAATGTTGGCTTAAGCAAAAAAATTTCTGAACTGAAATGGGCTTTTGAACAAAGGTCTGATTTAAATATAGATAGAAAAGGGCAACATTTTTCTTTACTGCATTTTAGTTCATTCTAGCAAAGTTTGCCAGTGCGTGTTGATAACTATTTACAGAAAAATCCAGACAAATTTCTGTGCCTCTCCCCCCAAATATTTTTCAGTGCATTTTGAGAATATAGTATTCCAATAGCTGTTTCATGGTTAAAGTTGTAAAACATTTTTTATTGGAAGCTTTTAATGTTGGATTTCATAGAGGAGAACTTTTTTCTTTTAAAGGTTGGGTGTGATGTGTAGTCAGAAGAAGGTACTTGGAAATGACCCAAGTTCAGCTGCATAAGCTGTTTGTTGAGAGGATGGAAACTGAAAAGAAAATGTTTTCCTTTTTACAGCAAAATATTTGTTTTTTGAAAAGCCTTATAAAAATGTCTTGTCTGGAGACTTAATGCGCTTGACTAGTACAAGAAAGCCAAGGGTTATTATTAAGTACATAGGACTTGGTCTGTAAGACTGTGTTCAATGTACTGGAGCTACTACAAATACTCGAACATCAGTTTAAAAAGTTTTAGCTGAATCTTGTGAGATTTAAAAGGTCTTTTTACACATTCAGCAGGACTGTGCCCCTGGGAAGCAAGGGAAGAGGAGAAGGCAGAGGGGCTTGCCTATTTTCAGACATCATACTTGGGTCTGTAAACGGGCAAAGAGGTGAGATCTCTGAGCCCATTTAACAGTTTGGCACAGCTGAAAGGAGGATTCCAGGTTCTGTTCTCTCCTGCTTTCTCTTCTGCTTTCCCTGACTTCTGCCCCATGATCCAAACTCCTTTTTACAGGCACTGTTACTTGTTCAACTACTCATGAGCTGATTCAGCTCGTTAAGTCAGCAGAAAGAAGGGAGGAGGGTTTTTTCTGCTGAACCAGGCAGTCTATTGCTATTTTATTTGTTATGTTTGTCATGGAAGAGTCTGCATAAACATACAACAAAAAAACAATCATAGTCCTGAAAAACATATGGTATTTTAGGAATCAGAAGCGTTTGGATATGTGCTTAAGCCATTATTAGTTCAGGGCCCAAAAAAGGAACACTTGATTTTATCTTTCCAGGTGGAAAAAAAATAATAAATCAGGATATTCTGATGGGCAACAGTATACCACAATCACAGAACCATGCTCTCTGGAGTTCTGCAATCCCTGTCACCCCAGAATAGTTGAGAAGCAGGTTTTTTTTCATTTAAAGGTCTGCTTGGATGTCAGCATTTCACAAACACTGGGCAAGTCCAGGGTAAATTGGCTTCCTCTTCAGTCTTAAAGCTGGCACACTCTCCTCCCCTTAACCTCTCTGGTTTTAGCCCCTTGTGTTTTCCAAAAACTTCAGAGACAGATTGCATTTTCTATCTTGTTCATAAATGCAACTCCCCCCACACTTTTGTTCATCTGTTCAGTGCTCTGAAACAGGTGAGTTGTGTTTCCTTTCTATTGAAAATGATGATGTAATGGGTAAAACATCGGGAATTATTAAACAAAATGCTGAAGTCTTAATTCCATATGGAAAAGGTAAAGGTGCTAAGCTAAGCTTTATTACATTATGTTTACCACATTAAATCCATTACAACTTTTTAGTTTTTCTGCTCCTTGAACAGCTCTGGTCACACGAATGTTGTTTCAGACCATAATTAATAACAATAATGAAGTGGCTTTGTTTTTTGGTACAAATTATCTTTTTTTATTATATTTTTTCAAGTGGGTAGAAAACACCATATCAGTCTTGATTTTTTTTGAAATGTGGTTGCTACTGAATCAAGATGATAATACTTTATTTCTGCAACTATACTAAGACATCAGTAAAATATGGTGTGAAAATAGTAGGCCTCCCAAAGGGCCTAAATTAGACATGACATCCTTGTAGGTGCGTGTGTTCCAAAGTAGGGTATTTCAAGCTCAACATGTTAATCTGAATATGTGTTTGCTATTAGCAACGGAGGTCAGAGCTTCACAGGTTATCCTGTGCACAAGGATAATCTTTGAGTTTACCTCTTATGAGACATACTGTGGATGCTTTTAGCCTTATCTACTGACAGTGATGAAGACAAAAGGATTTGAACCAATGGTTCAGCATCTTTTAGCCTGGTTCCAGCCTTTTTTTCACCTCCAAGTGTAGAGATATTCTCTGAACAGCAAAAGTTACAACCCACCTACAGTGATATGATGCTCATTATTGCACATCATAAGAGGGACTCAAGGAACTATGACTTTGTAAGGAAAACCTATTTATAATGCCTGGTATTAAATTTTGAATGGTTATTTTTGCATGTCTTAAGGAAAAGTCAGCCTTCTACAAAGGAATTAAGTGTAATGCACACCCCAAATATAAGTATCTGTAATAGCGTTTGTTCTATGGACAGTACAAGTACAGAAGGAACTCTAGATGCACAGTAGAAGGATGACAATGGTAAATTAGCTGAATTTACAACAAGCAAACTGGTGCATAATTTGACCCAAATATCAATAATATTATAGAGCCATGTAGTTCCTTCCCCTCTGGAAATGGAATATTGAACATCCAGAGGGCATAAAGGTCAATAATACCATTTCTCCCACTGGCTTTCTAATACTGTACAAGATCTAGATTAGGTAGAAGTTGTCAAACATAGATTACATAGATCACAGAAATGGAAAAAAAAGAAGAGCTTTGAGTTTTATTTCATTCTTTTTGCCTCCAGCAGTTGAACTTGGAATGAAAAAAGGAGAAAAGAAAACTGCTTTCATGACACGTTTACAACTCTTTAATTATAGACCTTAACCTTGGCCTAGATGCCTTCCAAAGTGGAGTTTCCTAAACTCTAAAATCTTGGTGTAAGACTAGCTAAAGAGCAATTATAGAGCAAGTAGTTTTCAATTTGAAAAGTATAGAAAGAGCCTCACTTGGGTGTTGTCACAAGAAGAGTAATTCGAGAGCCCGTTACTAAATCTTGTCCTTCAGTGTGCAGATCCAGAGTCATTGTGATTACTTACTGTTGCCTTTGAAGCTGAACAAGCTGTGTTGCAACTGTTTTTAGAAATGTTTTGTTGCCATTAATTTAGCAGTCACTTTTCTTTTTGTGGTATTTCCTCATTTCAGAACTGGAGACTTATCTACACGGAGCAATTCATGAAAATTAATGTGAGTCAACTGAAGATGTGACTTAATTCATGAAAATTAATGTGAGTCAACTGAAGATGTGACTTAGAAATAGATCAGTTAAACGTCATTAAAACCCCAAAGGACCTTCTTATCCAGAATTGAAGTGGTCTTAATTTAATTTAATTTACTTCTACAGTGAAGTTAGATCATTCAAATGTAATTCTAAAGGAGAATATCCACATTAGGGTTTAATACAGTTTTACAGCTTCTCCTTAAAGTAACATCTTCAGTTAATTCACTTTCGTGATTGTCCCCATATAAATAAATCCCTAATCCCACAAGTGTTTTTAGTTCTGGCTAATCCTTGACACTTCTTAATAAGGGAATGCATAATCCAGATAGTGTCTATACCAGTTGCTGGGCTGGAAAACATCCAATTTCCAGTCTCAGCTGCATCTGGGAGGACTTGGACTCTGACTATTCAGCTTTACCAGCAAAGTATAGGAAGCTGTAAGACAGGTTAAACCTAAGGCAATAGGTTTTTCTTCCCCAAATCAATTAGCTGATACTAATACAATCAGACTCTCATCTATTAACCAAGCTAAAAAGCTTTTAAGCTGATCTGCAGGGGATATCTTTAGCACCTTCATCCAAACTTTCCCTGAGGGGTGAACCATTTTCAGTTAAATGTCATGCGTGAGAGGATGCTCGAACCATGCTGTAATGCCAAAGTGTAATTATTGGACAGAGATCTTGAGAAGTCTGCGTAGGCGGAGATTTAAATTCCATACTGGATTTCTTAGGTCTCAGTCAGCAAAGGCTGCCTAGAGGATGCATAGGTTCGGTATATGTTCCAGCAGACAGCTCAGTACCTCAGGCATTTAGGCAACTTTAGGTGCTTTGTGTAGATTATGCCATTATATATTTCTCCAAGAGGACTTAATGCTGACAGGAAATTATATGATTTGAGCTGTGGTGTTAAACCAAGTCTGAACTGTTACACTTTTGTTTTGTTTGCCTTTAAGTAGAGCTTTGAGGTAAAGACAGAGATGAAGTACAGATACAGATAGTGATGGCACTGTGGAAACAGTGACCCTTATGGTATGCAGAGATCTGCATTTCATTCTATGACAAAAGCATGTGATTGATCCTGGTATGCACAAGTCCTTGGTCGCTCAGGTTCTGGAGTTGAAAGTAATGAAGTGGGCTGACAGACACATCACTCATTTGTACAAAATTGGCCACAGAAACAGTGCTCATAACCATGCTGGCCTGTGGCAGAATGCAAACCCCCCTCCCTTCTTCAGTATGGCACATCTCCCCCTTTCTCTGCTACTTGAGGCTAACAGCTTCTTTTGTTTGGCCCAGAGCACCCTGGCTCCTGGGACATTAGGAGAAGGGAGTGCCGAGGCACACTGAGCCGCGCCCAGCGTGGGGGATGTTTGGAGGCTTCAGGGGCACCCACAGCCAGTGTGGGGGCTGCAGAGAAGCTTCTAGAATGCCTACAGTCAGATCTGATCAGATAAAAATGGGATTCTCGTCGAGACTCCGCCCATTGTGTGGGTCTCTCGGAGCACGAGCAAGATGCTGCCGCTGAGAGCCCCCCTCCCCGGGAGGGAGACTCCGCTTGCCTTGCCGCCATGTGTGTAAGAAAAACTTCTCGCAGGATTGCGAGTATATTTATACTTTTTGTGCACATATGCACGTATAACTTTCTGCGCTCCATATGAGCGCGTGTAAAATTAATCCTCGCACAATCGCGAGTGTATTTTCCTCCTGTGCACATATGCACGTGTAACTTTTTGTGCACATTTGCACGCGTACTTTATTTCCTCGCACAATCGCGAGTGTATTTTCCTTCTGTGCACACTTGCACACGTAACTTTCCGTGCCCAATACAAGCACGTGTATAAATTATTTCCTCGCACAATCGTGAGTGGCCGCCAAGAACCCCTCGCACAGTCGCGAGTGTATTTTCCTCCCGTGCTTCCACATAAGCACGTGTAGGATTCCGTGCACACTTGCACGTGTAAGTAAATTAACTCTCGCAGGATTGCGGGTGTATTATAAATTTACCCTCGCGGAATGGCGAGTGTACACTTCCCGTACTCACTACGAGTGCGTGTATCTCTTTAAAAATAATCCTGCACCGTGTTTAGGCAAGTGTGTATTTCTCCGGGACTCAGGGACGGCTCCAGCATTGTTTTGGGTGAAGCCGCGTGCATGCACACTGTGGACCACCTGTTGTATTGGTTGCCGCCTCTTAAATAATTTTCCTCGACTGATATCCGAACCTTTATTTAAGTCACTATTGGAGTGCTAAAACCCTGTTTCTCACCGGTTTAATAAAAGTTGTTTTTGGACCTTGTTGTCCCTTAAATTAACCTACAGGGTGCCTCCGTGACATGGCCTTATGAGCTGCCAAATTCAGAACAGACTCTTGAACTGAATTGCTTTTGGATTCTACTGACTGTATTGATCATATCTCCACTAACTACAGTGTGAGTGAGGACATCTAGCTCACATGTAGGACACTATGTTTAGATGTCTTAAACTAGAGCTAAGTCCCATCCTTATAACTTTTTTAACTTTTTACTGAGCATCTCTTTTTTTTTTTTTTTTTTTTTTTTAAAAATCTTTTGATCTGTGTACAAGCTATAACATGATGATAGAGTAAATCCAACATAGAGGTCTTAGTCTTGGATGGAAGCCACCCTGGTCACAGGTCAAAACAGCCCCCTCACATGTCTAAGCTAGACTTCTCCAAAAATTTTTCATGGGCTAGCTTTGTTCCTGCTGACTTTATGCCATTTGGTTATGGATTATCTGTATCAGCTCAATATTAGGGGAAAGCAGGTGTTTCTGTAGTGACATACAGTTACCACAAAAGCACGAATCCAATATAATCTCCAAGTTTTATCATCTAGCAAATTCAATAGAACTATGGTTACATGGCCACAGTTAACCCAGAAGAAATGTTTACTGCTACATGAACTGGCAGTGCGCAGAACTACATCCTCGTATCCCACTGAAATAAGAGTACAGGCATTTCCTCTTGTACGGAAAAAAAAAAAAGCTCAACAACAACAACGAACTCAATGATATTTTGAAAGGCTTCTGCTAATTACACTCTATTTTAGATCTCAGACAAAAGAACGCCATATCAGTGGCTAGGTACCTACTACCCTTGTTCTCAGTTTATGGTAGTGCAATAGTATCATTGTCACTTCTTCCTTCAGCACCAAGTTTTCCAAAAATGTTTCTTAACCACATATTTTAGAAGACCCTCAAACCTTAGCTTCTGAACTCTGATAAATCATAGCCTGAGGTGGTCTGACTGGAAAATGAGAAGCCACTGAATAAAGAAAATGCTGAAATTTCACTCTCCATAGGGATTACCAGTTTCATTAGTTTCAGTGAAAACCACATTTCCCTAAATTTAGAGCTGCAGCAGAGCTCAATACAGATAATGCATTTAATATATGCTCTGGGCAGTGAAGTTGAAACTATTTTCAAGTCATTTTCTTCAGTCTTGGATGCAGCCATCCTGTAAGTTTCCCGATAACTTAGAATTTTTCTTTCTCAGAACAGCAAGTGATATTCTTCAAAAGCAGCCAACATTCTTTATGACAGGGGTGTAGCATCATTTCACATAGTGTAATGTTTTATCACCACCTGGTAATATAATGGCACAGTATGATAGCACATGCACTTCAAAGATACGTTTTTTCCCAGTTCTGTACTAATGTCAAACACTGTTGAATAATGTAGAGGCTTTTCATTTTTTTTCCCACATGCATCTTAACTTCACCAAACTAAAGACAATTCAAACGTGATGGCAGGACAGAAAAACCCAGATGTATTCTCATTAGAAATATGAAGATGTAGGTATTGTGTATTTCTACAAGGCAACAAAGGTGTGCAAACAAGACAGGAAGTGAAGGTAAGGGATACAAAGCAAAATTTTATGGCAAATATGTTTTTTTTTTTTTCTTCTTCATAGTACTGTTAACTGCAGAAGAAGGGCACTGAATTTCGCTGTATTATGGGCAGACACCTGACATTTATCTCACTTTTGGTGACATCAAGTGTTCAGTTTTCTGCCCTGAAACATTTGATAATTACCTTTGACAATTTACAAATAAACTCAATTACATAGTAAATATTAATTTTTGAATAGTTAAGATGATGTGACTTCCTGGTCCATGACTATGGCTCTTGGTGACAACAGTGATCCAACAATAGTAATAGTAAGCAGAATTTTATTGGAATGTTTATGTTTGCCCTGGAAAGATTATTTTTAGCAATGTGGTTTAGACTTTTTCTGGATTAAATCTGCAGTTTGCTAGGACAAAAATATTTGTCTCTAAGTAAGTTTTGGCTATATGTGGCATTATGGCATTATATGTGCAACATATATTATATGTGGCTGTATATGGCATTTTAAACAATTTGTCTACTGAACAGGCTGCCCAGAGAAGTTTTGGAGTCTCCTTCTCAGGAGATGTTCAAAACCCGCCTGGATGTGTTCCTGTTCAGTCTGCTCTAGGTGACCCTGCTCTAGCAGGTGGGTTGGACTAGATGATCTCCAAACTTCCCTTCCAACCCCAACCATTCTGTGATTCTCTGATTCTATGTGGTAGTTTACAAATATTTAAGAATTTACATTAAAAAAATTCTTTCATGGGAGCACATTGTGCTATTTCAAAGAGGATGGTATACGTCCCATCAGTACTGGATGGCCACCTTGCCTACCCTTTATTTTAAATTAAAACAGGTGTAAATGATTGCACAGGGATAAGACATAGGGGAGTCTGGCCAGATAGAGTTAAATATCTGGTGATAGAATTAACATGAGGTGATAGAATTAATGTCTGGTGAAAAAACAACTGTGTTCAATGTTATGTGCTATATTCTACATGGCTAGGTTGTAACTAAACACTTCAGACCTCTTGCATGGTGTTTCTCTAAAGGTTGTGTTTGTTGCAGAGGTTTTTAGAAGAGACTTGTGTTTCTTAGCAGGGATTTGTGTTCCTTGGGATTGATATAACAGGATATTGCAGTCCTTCCCACATTACTAAACAGGTGGAAGCTTTGCAAAGAATAGAGATCTACTAGAGAAAAGATGAACTGATCTACTGTATTTTGTTTTTTTTTTTTTTCTAGAGTTCAATTGATTTTACAAGGCTCAAGGGTGGTTAGAATTAAAGATCTTAAAAATAAATGGGTTTGGCATTGTTGTTACTCTAAACAGTAGGATTATCTGGAAATTGCACGGTTGGGGTCCTTACCAGATTTTTCAGCTTTTTTCCTTTTTTATCCTTGGTGTGAAGGAAATGGTAGCCTAGAAATTAAATTGTACTAGAAGGGTTCCCACAAAGCATATGATAAGGGCAATATGGAAGTCTGTGGTCAAACTAGGAATCAGATGGTACAGATAACAGTTCTGTCTCAAATCCTGTCATTTATGGTTCACAGGAATTCTGGTCCAAAATAAGCAACAACTGGGGCACTGTTCCATATTTAAAATCTTGCCTAAATTCAGAGGGATAAATTTGAAGTGTGGAATCTGACTCTAGGGGTGGTGAAGAACTATCTAAGAGAGACCAGGTCTTTTTGGCTGACAGATGCAATCACTGCTTCCATGAGGCCTAAGCACAGAGGAGTGCAGGGGCTCACTGCTAGGGATGATTTGGGTTTCTAAGTTGATTTAGTGGCTGAAACAGTGTTTTTCAGGTAATTGCTGGAACTGAGCCCATGCAGTGTCTACTGTGAACTCCATATGGTAAATTATAGATTCTACTAGTGATGGATACAAAGCAGAGGTGTTGCTTAAAAGATTTTGGAAGTAAAGCTCTGTATTCTGCTCTAGTGAATTGCATAGCATAGAATTTTTCTTGCATTCCTTCACCTCTGTAGAAGAATGAGGACATAAGTGAAAGAAACACACCTCTTAATATAGGCAAGTGACAAGTGGATCTCAATTGTCTTCCACCAGCTGGGAGCTAAGTAGAGCCTTTTCTCATTTAGCAGTTGTGGGAAAAGCAAACCCCAGTCTGTAGTGTAGAGAATTACCTGTTGTCTACTAAATTTCCTAGTAGCTTCAGTTAGATCCCTCCGTATTTTGTCCCCTAGATTGTGATGAAATGTTACTCATTGTGCAACAGATGACACATTCTGCACTAGAACTAACTTTGTAGTGCAATGCAGGTTTGTCACATCAGTGGTCTACTTCCCAAGGCGGTTGTCAGTCTATATAAATGTGGATGAACCATCTTTACCTCTGGGTCTTGGGTCTCCCAAAAGTGGCAGCTTTACACATTCTGTTCTATCAAACTGTACTTCCTCCAAGGTGCTTCTGACCCTTTTTTCCCCTTCACTGCTTCCTTCCAGTTAGCCTGCTTACCTTTACCCTGTCCCTATATAACTCCGATATGCAGCCTCCTCTGGGTGTGAACTTGCAAGGATGAGGACACAGGAGGTGAATGTTCTTGACAGCAGGAGACACAGTTTGAGCACATTTTTCGCTCCTTTTGTGTTTCCTCAGAGACAACTCCACTTTGATAATTCTCTGCTTTTGAATTCCTGGTCTGAAATGGACTATAAACCACAACTTTCTCAAAGTGCTGTGAGATGCAGGTGAGATGGAAAATTTATATGAAGAGCCAAGTGTTATTATTATTGTTAGTAGAAATAGTTAACTACCTTTTTCAAAAATAACACTTATAGTCTTTAGTAGCATCCTCATGATAAGGCCCTGGAACTCTTTGCAAAACTGGGACCAAAATGAAGAAGAGCAACAAGCTAAGGAAGGACAAATGTGTGGATGACAGTCATCAGAAAGTGTAGAGTGATAGCTGGCCATATGACTGACTTGTTGTGGTATCTTTGTACCTCCTAAGTTATTTATGTAGCTGTTAATAGCCTCCAGTCGTACCTACACATTGTATGTGAGCTGCAGGGCCCAAAAATGCTTTGAAACCTTTAAATTGTATGTTTCCATTTGAAGCAGTTTTCCTTGAGCTGGAGCTTAAGCTCACTCTTTGCAGTAGAAATAAGTGGGGCCTTCCTGGAAGAACCTTCAGCCATCTCATTTGGCTGACCTCCATGACATGATGTTGTCCTGAGGGCAAAACAGTCAGAGTATCCTATAGTGCATCCATGTAAAGTGCATACATAACCAAATGTGCTTTCAAAAGTGCATGGGGTTTCTCTACTAGGTGCTCTAGTTGGATTGCTGTAGAGCTGACTCTTACAGAATCATAGAATCATTTTGGTGGGAAGAGACCCTCAAGATGATTGAGTCCAACCATTAACCTAACTCTGGCCCTAAACCATGTCCCTAAAACCTCATCTATACGTGTTTTAAATACTTCTAGGGATGGTGTTTCAACCGCTTCCATGGGCAGCCTACTGCAGTGAATAAAGAGCAAGCCTTTGAATAAAGAAATTTTTCCTAATATCCCATCTGAACCTTCCCCAGTGCAACTTAAGGCCATTTTCTCTCATTCTATCACTTGCTACTCAGGAGAAGAGACCACCACGCTCCATGCTACAATCTCCTTTCAGATAGTTTTAGAGAGTGAGAAGGTCTCCTCTCAGGGAGGCCCAGGAACTGCTAACAAACGTACAGTGCCATGGTGGCTGAAGAAGTTTTGCAAAGGAGACAAGAGCCTTGAAGATGAGGATTATAGCGGCCGGCCATCAGCAGTTGAAAACGACCAATTAAGAGCAATAATCAAAGCTCATCCTCTTACATGCAAAGTTGCCGAAGAACTTTACATCGACCTTTCTATGGTCATTCAGCATTTGAAGCAAATTGGAAAGGGGAAAAAGCTCAGCGAGTGGACGCTTCATGAGTTGACTGAAAATCCAAAAAATTGTCATTTTGAAGCGTCACCTTCTCTTCTTATACCCAACGACAATGACCCATTTCTCGATTGGGTTGTGACGTGCGATGAAAAGTGGATTGTATATGACAACCTGCAATGATCAGCTCAGCGGCTGGACTGAGAAGAACCTGTAAAGCACTTCCCAAAGGCAAATTTGCACCAAAAAAAGGTCATGGTCACTGTTTGTCGGTCTGCTGCTGGTCTGATCCAACTACCGCTTTCTGAATCCCAGTGCAGCCATTCCATGGGAGATGTATGCTCAGCAAACAGATGAGATGCACCAAAATCTGCACCACCTGCAGCCGGCCTCAGTCAACAGAAAGGACCCAATTCTTCTCCATGACAACGCCCAACTGCGTGTTGCACAACCAACACTTCCAAAGTCGAATGCATTGGGCTATGAAGTTTTGCCTCATGCACCATATTCACGTGACCTCTTGGCAACCAACTGCCACTTCTCCAAGCATCTCGACAATGTTTTGCATGGAAAATGCTTCCACAATGAGCAGGATGCAGAAAATGCTTTGCAAGAGCTTGTAGCATCCCAAAGCACGGATTTTTCCACTACAGGAATGAACAAACTTGTTTCTTGTTGACAAAAGTGTGTTGATTGTAATTGTTTCTATTTTGATGAATAAAGATGTGTTTGAGTCTGCTTCTAATGATTTAGAATTCATGGTCCAACACTGCAGTTACTTTGCAACAACCAAATAGTCATTGGAAGCCTCCTCAAATGAGCTGTGTCTATCCCTAAGAGCCTCATCTATATGTGTTTTAAACCCCTCCAGGGATGGTGACTCTACCACTTCCCTGGGCAGTCTGTTCCAGTGCTATACAGCCCTTTCTGTGAAGAAATGTTTCCAAATATCCCTTCTGAACGTCCCCTGGCACAACTTGAGGCTGTTTCCTCTCACCCTATCATTTGTTACTAAGGAGAAGAGACCAACACCCTCCATGCTACAATCTCCTTTTAGATAGTTGTAGACAGTGGTAAGGTCTCCCCTCAGCCTCCTTTTCTCCAGTTCTCTCAGCTGCTCCTCATCAGACTTGTGCTCCAGACCCCTCATCAGCCTTGTTGCCCTTCTCTGAACTCTCTCCAGCACCTCAATGTCTTTCTTGTTGTGAGAAGCCCAAAACTGAACACAGGATTTGAGGTACAGCCTCACCAGTGCCAGTGCTAGGGGGATGACCACTTCCCTAGTCCTGCTGGCCATGCTATTGCTGATACAAGCCAGGATGTTGTTGGCCTTTTTGGCCACCTGGGCATACTGCTGGCTTATGTTCTGCCGTCTGTTGATCAACACCCCTAGGTCCTTTTCCACCAGGCAACAGAATAGGCCTTTGCAGGAAATTACTGTGAAGATATGAGAAATTCAGTCTGAGCCTGGACTTTAGGCTATTTCTACACAATTGCCTCTGTGCAGCTAGTGAACTCAGCTAGCCACTTGTTTAGATGATACCAGTCAGTTGACAACTTATCGCCAGCATTAAGCCATAAGCGAAACAATAATTTTAAAATTCGTAGTTTGTTAAATCTTCTGACTTCACACACCATATATTTTTGTCATCCTATTTTTTGTGTTCAATAATGTTCTCTTCTATAATGTTATTGTTCTGTACTTTGCTCTTGTCCTGTTTGCTCTAGCTGTGCTCAACAAACCCCTTGCAGTGACAGTTCATATTAATATTAGAAACTGACTTCCAAAACCTGGATCTTTTAAAAACTACTGTTTATTATAAATGACCCTGCCTCATTTATAATTTAAAAATCAATTTCCTAGTAGTATTATGAACATTCCAGAAGACAAAAAGAAGGTTTATCCATAGAGCTGATGGAAGCTAATATCAGTGAGAAAAAATTACCTGTCCAACTGAATATATATGGATGTTGATAATAATTACATGATATGGCCTGCTTAAAGCTGGTCATACTGAATCATTCTCATGACAAAAGAAAACCACTATAATCAGTGTCAGAGATGATGAAGTTCTATTGCAAAATATTTATTTTTGAAGAACAAGTAGTCTTTTTTTAATATAAATTTGTGAGAACGGCACACGTTTTAGGATTATGCTGAACAAGCAACCCCAAGTTCTCCATGCATTTTAATTTTTCCTTCAGTCATTCACAGATTGAATGCTTGTGCTTTCACCCAGCCTGGGTGAGTAGGAAAGTATTTTTGTTTGTCTTCCATTCACTGCCCAGTGAAGGGCTAAATGTAGTCGGTGTGTGACACGCTTATTTAGTGTGGAACATCCCGTCACACAGTGTCCCCATGAAAAATATGTATGTTCTATACAGGGCTGTACCCAGTTCATGTGAGGAGTACTGCAAGCTGTGGAGCTGTTGAATATGATACATCATACATCATTATTTAAGAAGATACGTTTTGAACTGTGTTGCAAAGCTTTAAGCTTTTTATTATGTTTCTCATTGACTTCTGCTATCTCGAAACCTAAATCTCTTAAATTTCCCTTTTACTATTTAGACAATTTGGCTGCCTGCTGTTAGGTGTCTATAATTGAAAGAGTTGACATTTATATGTTTTCTGGGTATGCACAAGTGAAAGGAGTCCAATGTTTTAAAACCATTCAGCAATGATAAAATCAGACAGAACCACAATAACTTATGATGTGTATAGATTTCACATTCCAGACTTCATGCTGTTGTTCTTTTATTAAGTTGTTTGTACCTATATAGCTATCATTTTAGCAAACACCTCTTCAATTGTATGAAGTAATGGGCTAGAAGGCTAATCTGGCAGAAAACATGGAAGCATTTGCATCAATAACCATCTTTATAAAACTGTTTATCATTGGAGCTGAGAAGCTTTCCCATTTGTGGTTGAGAATTGTAAAAAGTTTGTCTCTCTCGAGATGAGGAAGTGGCACCAGGGCATTACTGCTCTTCACAGAAACACTGCAGGGAAATACTTGCTCTTAATATTTCTTGACTCAAGCTCTAAAAGTAGTTTTCCAGAAATAGGTATTCTGGTCATGTATCTCCAGTAAATTAAAATCCCAGAAAAATGCTAGAAAATAGAAATTGCAAGTGTGCAGTGTGCAGTGCAAACTTCAGTGTGTCCTTAGTTATAATTTTTTATGACCTGAGGTAATTTGAGTGAATTTCAGATCAGAGTATATGAAATGAGATGAATAAAGGTCTGTTCTTGGATGCTGTTATTCATCAATCAATTAACTCAAGAAATTTTAAAAAATTCTAATCTTCCTGCTTCAGCTATATTGAATTAAACTGTGACACCCAGGCAGTTAAATTTTCTCCTTGAAATATATACTCTGATACAGTATTTGAACATCCATCTGCTTTCTGAGGTGAGCAGATGTGGCCAATTCTAGTGCACTGTGAAATAAGAAAACATACTGTCTGCCTTCCTGGAAACATGCAATATGCCTATATATATATATATATATTTTTTTTTTTTTTTTAAGTAAGACTAAATATATTTTGATGAATGAAAATTAGCTGGATTTTCTTAAAGCAATATAGCCTTAATTATGTAATTGGTGCCATGTATTGTATTTGTGGCTGGTTTTTTTTTATTTCTAAATGTGAAATTAATCTTTCCTTGCTGGTTTACACTAAACAACACAATGCTTTAAGCAAAAGGTCTGAACTGGCATTTCTTTTTCAGATTTGCCTGAATTATTACAGGATGTTTATAGATTAACACAGGAGTTATTGACTAAAGAGCCCTCCAGAGTAGATGCCACATTTTAGTGATCATGCTTTAATGTCCCATCAAAACATTGTGATATATTTTGCCATGTTTAGCTGCTTGAGTAAAAAACTATAGGAAGAGCTTTGGGTTTATTTTTAGTAGCTCATATGTTTTAGAACGTCTCCATATACATTTGAATTTAGAAAGAGTAATATTTAAATTTTTAAGCTAAAGTAATTTTAAATGTGCCTTTTATCCTTATCTGGGCTATACCATCATAGTCTCTGATCAAAGAGTAAATCTGAATATGTTAAAGGTTTTTCTATCAGTACAATACACTGCTTTATTAGGCACAGACTTTTCAGTCTGTATGGGTGACAGAGTCCAAGTGAGATAAGGGGTACAAGACCAGTGATGGAGTTAAGAAAAGCTCATCAGTGTCCCAAACTGGTAATTTTATCTGCTGATGCCTGTAGAATATGTGCAATATGAGCGGAAAGTTTTGTGGTTTTGGTGTTAATTGCAGTCTCAGCATCTGTGTAAATAGTTGCTTATTAAAAAGCTAGGTCAGTGTTATAAACACGGAACCTCCTTGTATTGTCATCCTGTACATGATGCAGAAACATGTCAGTAGCAATAATTCCAGAGGGACACACCTTCCCCTTTGAATATGATTAACTAGAAGATAAAGCTAGGAGTAAACAGATGGCCTGGAGGGACTTTTAAAAGTGTGATCGTGGATTTCCAAACAAAATAACCTATTCCAACAAGAAAATGGTTAAAAAGATAATTGAGTCTATGCACAAAGGAATAAAGATGAGAATATGACAGTAAAGGTTTTTTTTACTGTCCTTTTGGGAAAAGATGGAAAAGAAGTGAATAAGATACTGTTGTGCCTGAAACACCCTAAAGCCTGATAAGAGTACTTAATGAGTAATATGACCCCACTGAAGAAAATAATGGACAAGAGGCTGTTGTTCTATTTTTGTTATTTTCTTCTTAAAGCCAAGCAGAAGAGGAAATAATTATACCAAGAGCTGAGAACTCTCATGGCCTCCTGAAGCTCCAGCAACAGTAAAGATTCCTTGTTAATGACAGATTTTTGCATGAGGGACAAGTTTCTCACATAATAGATTGTCAAGAGACATTCATCCAGTGCAACAGCATGGCTTCCAGTAACCAAGACTGTTGCACTATCTGGGGAAACTATTAAAGCACTAGTAGATAATAGGAAAAAAAACAATCTACTGGCTCAAATTAGAGAAGGCCAGCAAGTAGGAGACATTGAGGCTGATTCTGTGATCCTGGACAGACATCAGAAAGCAACAGGAAAAGCAGGAAAAAAGAAAAAAATCCCATTCTGTCAGCAGGGATGAGGACTAGAAATACTTACCCCAAAACTGAAACCACCATAGAGCAGCAAGCAGCAGTGTGGGTAATGAAGGAAACCTATAAAAGAGATGTCTGTCACATGTGAGCAATCCCAAAGCTAACACACGTATATTTTATTTATATCAAATAATGTTTGAAGCTATGTTACTGGACCAGCAACCAATTAAATTCCAGCTGCACTATAATACCAGTTGATAAATGAGACTGAGAAGTGGTTAGATTTAAGAAGGGTATCTACTGAGTGATGAAAGATAGTAAAACCTTTCTGAAGTCAGTGGAATGCATACATACTGTCTGTAAGAATCTCCCCTCCCCAAAAGTTATATTATTTATTAGAATTTTCAGTAGTCCAAATGCAGCTGCACCTCCCATTGTTGAACAGCAATGAAGAAAGACCTCGATGGAAGAGAGAAATGAAAATTATCTAGCAGCATCCAAATAGAAGGCTGATAATATATTTCAAGGAAAAGGACACCTACAGTTCAAGGTTATTTTAGAGGCATATGCTTACATTTACTATGTGAGATAATGAAATATTTTTAAACTCCCCATAGAAAGGGACTGGCAAATGTGCCAATGAACTGCCATACTTTGTACGGTAATTACTTACAGCAGACTGCAGTGGTAATCTAGCTCCCCAAGAAATGAGGGACTCTTCAGGTAATATCAGAACCTACACTGAACTCACACTGAAAATAAATCGTTAGTCTTATCCAAAAACTGAGGATGTAATATCTCCTTTAAAATAAAAGTACCATTTTAGGTGAAGTCAAGTACAAGTTTTGGCATTATAAGGTAATGCAACTACCTTTACTGTTATCATTGTGCTAGCACAGCTGGCCATGAGTAGCTTTAAGAATCTGTCCATCTTCAAAGGAGTTCTAATGTCAATTGAAACACCCACTAGAAAAAATCCTAGGAGCAGTACTGATGACCTTCTTGAAGGTAAATGAGGCATCAAGTGGGTCCGTAATATCAAGGTGCACCAATTTATAATGAAGTACTGGGAAGAGAATATTAGCAAAAACACAGACAAGGGGAAGGTAAGGGGAATTGAACTCAATAAACTTCTAGGAAATAGCAGCCAGGCCTTGAGATGCTATTAAGAACATGTAAGACAAATGCATATGAGCAGAGCCAAAGAACTATAGGGATGAATAACTATCTTCCTAGATACTGTGTGCTCTTACCAATAGCCATTGAGCCAGGTTTTAACTCAGTGGTGCAGCTTGAGAAGAGTCACGGGTCCAGGAAGAGGCATTTGAAGAATAAAAATACTCTAGCTGAAGCATTTGCCTAAAGTATTTGTCCTGGTGGAAAGTGAGGATGCTGTGGCTGCTAAGGCAACAGCTTGTAGAAGTTGTTAGAAAGCATCAAGAGACACAAAAAATGGCTATTAGAAAAAGAGTCACAGACGGAGCTTTTTGCAAATAAACATTTTCAATGGCTCACCTCTAGGTACCAGCACTGTGAGCAGTCTCATCCGAGAAGCTGCATTCTGAGTACACTTTGGATGACTGAGTGTTTTGAAGACTCCAGAACTACAGTGTAGAGCAAGAGTCACTACTAGTAGCAGACACTTGAACTGGCTTTCCTGAATACAATGCATGCATCTCAGATTGATTCCAGCAATGGACTACAATGTATTTGCTTCTTTTCCTGAGTTGAGTGTGCACTCAACTCACTCTCACTAATAAAACACTGTACTGAAAGTGGGGATTATTGAGAGTAAAAGAATTTATACTCTGGCATTGACCAATTTGTGAGGAGTAAGTACCACATGAAGTTATATCTTGCATGAGATGATGGATGTGCTGTATGGTTGAGACATCATTTTGTTCATGGAGAATTGAGTCATAATCTTAGGAATTAGTATGAAATGAACAACATCTCATATATGAAATTACAGACATCACTAAGACCAGTTAGAGAGCCTGTCTGCTTGGCAGACATAAGTACCTAATTGAAGGCATATATGTAGCTGGTTGATGAATTCAAAGACGGTATGCAATACACTCTTTCTGGCAGAAAGTGAGAATAGACTTTACTTCTGGTAAAAGCCACCTATAAGACACTACAGAGGTTTCTGGGAAGTGTCTGTCTGAAGGACACACAGGAAAGATCTCTGACTAGGGACCCCCAAGTGTGTTTTGCAAAGTATGTGTTTGGCCTGAGATTACTGTACTCAGACGACAGTCCATACTGCACTGCAGCTGGATTTGACCAAGTCAGCCTCAACAGGACTTTGAACACATGGGCACCTTCTCATGGGTAATACAGAATGAGGGTATGGCACACCTGGCAGTCAAGGTGGTCAGGAAAATTTAAAGCAAAACAGAAAGGGATACAAACAGATAGGAAAGATCCCAACAGATAAGCAAGAGAGTTCATGGGAGTAAATAAGGGAATGCCAAGCTAAACAGACGTACCAGGGCAAGAGATGAGTGAAGGTCTTCTCATCATGCTCAGATGATCAGGTTTGGGTTCATGCAGTGGAATAATAGTTATCTGAGTAACAGAAATAAAATGGAAGAAAAACCAGGATTTTTGAGTAAGGCTCAGGAAACAGTTGTGCTGACGCAGGAGGGAAAGAAGAAATTGAATAAGAGCAATACAAAGAGAACACTAGAGTGCGTAGTGCAGGGAGCTACAGTTTAAAAACCTGTACTCCAGGAGCAGCTGATAAAGTAAAAACACCTTAATGGACACCGGAGAAAATTTATTAGAACTTCTTGCACACCCTGAGAAGTCCTAAAAGAACAGCAGCTGTATTCGGAGGAAAGACTATGCTGTTACTGTGCACTACCTGTCAAAAACATCTGCACACACAAGGGGAAAAAAAATAGATCAAATGTATTATGAACATCTCAAATAAAGCAATAATAACCTTCCATTTTGAATATGTATTCAGTTTGGCCACTTTATTTCACTTAGGCTATAAGTGAAACAGGAAATAGATAATACTAATGAGAGTGATTAGAGGCATGGAAAGACTTCCATACATGCAGAGATTAAAAAGATTAGGGTATTTACGTAAGAGAAGAGATGAGTAAGAGGTGAAATGAAAGAGGTGTATAAATTATTAATGGTTTAGAGAAGGTCAAGAAGATGCACCAATTTAACTCTCTCAGAACGCAAGAACAAAGGGTTCATAATGAAATCGTAGCCTTTCAGTTTGATAGTAAGAAATACTTTTTACATAAATGTGGCCTCACTGTCTGAAGATTTGAGATGACGAACTTTGTGGGGCTAATAAAAGGGTCTGACTTATCTCACTACCTTGTGTAATCATCCAATAACATATGATCTGAATGTTTAAGAATCCTTAGTGTATTGATCCTTACAACAGGCTTCTAAGGCAGGAAAGTATTATCATGCCCCTAACCTAGTGAATAGAAATGGTGCCAAGAGAACACTAGATGATTTGCCCCAGACTACAGACAGAATCTCTTGTATAGCAAAACTGAATTTTAGTGACCTGGATGATAAATTTGTACCTTAATATATGAACAATCTTTTTTTTGCCATTATTTATTCATGTTGGTGATGACCAGTCTTTCTCATACAGCTGGCCACACAGCTTCTTATAGAAACATTTGAGTCATGTGCCATGACTCTTCCATGGTCACATGGTCAGCACATAATGGACTGACCAGAGTCCAAATCACACTTGCACAGTAAATTAGATTAATCCTTATGGCACTGGATTTACTGAACATGCCCAAATTAATGAGACTGAGTATGCTTGCTAGATCAGATCCTTCCCTGAAGTGATGGAAATACTGCTGATGCACAATGCAGCATAGGTCTGTCTGTGCCCATCAAGGAAAGCTTTGGCTATTTTTCACTGCTGCCTCCAGAATCATTGATCTCTCCCAGGCACTGCTGTTTACTTTCACAAGAGCCCTTCACTGCCATTTTCCCATTTTTTTTTCTGTAACTACCACATGCTGTGCTGCTGGAAAAGAAAACTGGGCACAGAACTACTCAGGTCGCTGGCAGCTCCTTCCTCCCTTGTACCTCAGGAATAATAAGAAAAGAGAGCAGCCAGACTCAATCAATTGTTTTGACAAGTCTTACATGGCCCATGTTTCTAGATGCCCCTTCCCACTTTTCAGAGACATTTAGTACACAAGAGTAATGCTAGCTTGGATTAGAAATATTCAAAGGAATGACTATCATCCAGGACGTAAATTCTGAGGATATAATATAACTGCTACCGGCCATAGGTGAGGAAGGAACTTTCTGCATCAATATATCGAACAGTTTCTTATCAAAGAAGAAAGTTTAAATTGTTACATAGATTATCTGCCTGTGGCTACTGTGGAAGACAGGATAACAGACTGAAAAGACTACTCTTTTGATTTCACTCAAAAATTCATAAGTAAGATATAAACCAGTAAAAATGTGACTAAGCTATTTGGAGGCTATTTGAAGGAATGATGAAAACCCAGCTTTTGGTGTTTTGTCCTTGTGCTAGCTAATCTGGGTTACAAAAAAAGATGTTACACAAATGCACATTTTTTTGCCTTAATGATTAGAACACTTTCAAAATAAAAAGTTATTTCTTTTTGCTTGTTTGTTTAACCCTGAAAATTTTAGACTATAAGGCTATAAAAAGTCTTCAAAGACATTATGTTTCTGTGTGTTGGCTCAAGGTGAGAGAATCTTTCTTTATGGGACTGTGTTATGATGTGGTGATAATTGCCTTCTCACAGAACACAAATATATCACTCTCTGGTTGAGCTACTGATTCTTTCTTTGAGTGTACAATGGTCCAATGCACTCCTACAATGGCATGAAACATTTACCATGCAAACAGAATTGTTATTTTTTTTAATATGTCTTCTATCTCTGTAATCTTCAATCTGCATAAAGCTGTAAATATAAATCTCAGGCTTTGCTAAAAAAGCCTGTTAAGATACCTGTGCTGTTGTGAGACTTATTTTAAAAACAAATCAAACCAAAACTTTGTGCTTCCAGCTCAGGACTGTCACTTTACTTACAGTAGAGACAGGCTGACAAAGACTGCCGATTTCAACCCAAGAAAAAAGGACTGGAAGAGACTTCCTGCAACTTCAGCTTCAAAGCTCTGCTGTTACATCAACCATAACTCTCACGCTTTTCCTAGTAGCATCTCTTCACCCGTTTCTGTTTGTGTCTTCCCTTGTTTTAAGGCATGACTTGATTTGTTACCAATGCCTTCTATAAAAGCACACATGTTTCTGTGTCCTTGGAAAATACCTCAAATAATACGTCCTGATTTTGCCTTCATTGTTGTCAGAGCTGCTCTGCTCATAGCTGTTCTGTGAGCAGCCCTTAAGCATGACCGTGATCTGATGGGGGCTCTAGGCTGCACAACTGAAATTGCATCTCATGCAGTGGGAGTATGTGTACTGTACTTGCTCTAAGGTAAATGCTGGTGCAAGAGAGGACATTATAATTTCCTGGTGAATCTGTGCCTTATGGCCAAGATAGGTCCTCTTTTTCAGTCATTTGCCACTAGTGATTTCCTACATTCGCTGCAGAAAGATTTACAATTAGGTCCTCAAGTAAACAGCGTTGCAGTCCACACTTTTTTTTCCATTACTCCTGTTCTCAGATAATTCCAATTTTTCTCTGCAGTGACTTGATTTTGTTTTGTACTGACAATGTTTTTTTTTGCTTTGTGTCATAATGCCACTTATTTTTATGCCATGATCATGAAAGAAAATTTAAGGAGAATTGGCCCAGAACTGATCTTCAAGAAACTACCCTTGAACTCCCTTCGGTGTCAAATTGCCCCTTTCAACACTGTCAACTATCCAACACTCTATTTCCATTTTTCCTTTAGCAGTATTCATCTAACAGTTCCTCTTTTACCTCCTTCTTCTCCAGCATTATTTATTAATTTCCCACATAGCCCTGTATCAGCTATTTTACTGAAGTCCACACAGAGGACATCTAAGGATTTTCTTTTAAAGCCAGGTGTCTTTAAAAAAGAATGCTGTCAAGTTTAGTCTGAACTTATCTGCGTTTGAATCAGTTTTTATTTATTTCTGTCTACCAGCATCATCTGTTTGAAAGCACTGTGTTCCACTGAGGTCCAAACAGTGCCATAACTGGATCACTTTCTCTGTCCCTGTGGCTTCATAAACACAAACTCAAAAATTGCTGCTGTCTGATCGTATGACATTTATTAAAAGTATTTTCACATGAATGCATGTGCTAGGTCTTTCAGAATACCAGCTTGTAAACTGGCAGATAACCTGTAGTTCATGAAGCCCCTCGAGTTTTATTTCTGTGTCCTCTGGTGATCATTACCATTTCGCACTTGCATTCCCAATATCCAGCTTCTCTTTGCCCCCAGGTCAAAAACATGGCCATTTCTGTAGCCTGGTGAAGTATTAATTTAGTTTCGGACCTAGTCATCTTGGTTTTCACCCTTGACACAAATCAGGGAAACTGCTAACCCTTGAGACTTTCAAGGCTGTTCCAAACGATTCACCCCACTGAGCATTCTCTCCTAATCTGGTATCTCTGAGTGCATTTCAGTCAGTTCCTTTGTAACTGAAGACCCAGGAGAAAATCCCTGCCCCAAGAATAATTTCCAATCGTTCCAGCCAACACCAATTTAGCTTTTTGTCAAAGCCTCTTAGGTGGTAAGTGCATATATACATATATATATATATATGTATATATAATTTTTTTAAAAAATCCTCCATTCCTGTAAGTCTCAGGCTGAGGCCTCCTGATACTTCTTTTTTTTTTAATCATTTATTATCACTGGAATATAAATGGTAGGTAAGCTTTTCAAAGACATGCCTAACCTAACTTTTCTTTCAGTGGCTGCTGTCTGGAGCTACATTTTTAGCTGTTAGCACATCTAAGCACTTCTCATCCTGTTCTTAGCCCATTCCTCTGAGATCTGAGTCAAACTTTCCTCCATGTCATTTTCTGTCGTACTCTGGTGCTGAGGTGTTGCCTGTGTTTTCTTGTGCTTTTTCTGCCTTGAAAGTTCTCTTTGGTCTGAAATTGGTGTTTTGATAAGAGCAGCTTCCTGCATTGCTAAAAGGACTGACCTGGGAGACAGGCTTATCATGGCAGGTTTTTAGCTCATCAGGATCAGACCTTGCCTTTACAAACCATGATCTAGTTTTATGAGTTCAATATCCCCATTAAAATAAGCAGCTCAAAGTAAGGTAAAACACAAGAATCACCATTGGTTTTGCCTCCTTTTCATTAGCTCTGCAGCACTGGTCATACCTTGAACGTTGCACCTTTGTGACACCAGTTTCGATGCACAGACTTCTTCCTAGCTTCTGTGATATACATTCACCTCCCTTATTCATCTTAGCAGAAGAAACTGGATTGTTTTATTGACCTTAGTAGACTGGAGTTCATGTTCCTCAAAGAAACATCATTCTTCACGGTGGTTTAGGACTTCTGTGTGTCAGTATGATAAGTGATACAAGGTCTCCGTTAATGCACTGACGCATCATTTGACATGGCAATATGATCAATTGTGTACGTGGGTCTAAAATAACAATATTGCAGGAAAAAAACACAATGCTAGAGAGCATTGAGTGTGAAGTGCAAAGGTTACCTTGTGGATCTAGGGAATCCCACAGTAGAGGTACAGCACAAAAATGCAGAAAAGATCTCCACCAAAATGACCCAATTTCTTCTGTACTGCGATGGACTGATAGTTGTGAAAAAGAACAGGCCTTATATAGCCAAATAAACATTAATAGTGTGTAAAAGCCTCCTGTTTGCCAACTAAAAATCATTATATGTAGGCACTAACCAGAAAAAAACATTTATTTTGGATGTGTCAAATTACTACTGGATTTGAAGTGAGTTTGGGGTTGTATTGTGTATGAAGTGAGTATAATCTCAGTATTTCATGTAAGATTTGCAATAAGATGCTTTGGACTTTGCTTTAGAAGAGCACTGGCCATTGATCATGAGCAAAGATAAACACCTGAACTACATTTCAGAGATCTTTTTTGGAAAAAATATCATAACCCTACAATGACTACTCACTTCATAAATAAAACAAATATAGTGTTAACTGAGAGCATCCTCATGTTTTCATTTTGGTTCAGATGAAGCTGTTTTTGTTGTTGTTGTTTATAGATAGAGGGAGGAAAAGAAAGAAATGTGGCTCTCAGCAAAAATTTACACTGTAAATCTTATTTTCAATTTGGGGCAAATCCTGCATCTTTACTGCTGTGACCCAGTAACAGGACTCCTTTCACAAGCCAAGACAACTCACTCAAGTAAATGAAGTAAAATAAAGCCATTATCTTTTAAGGCTAAACAATAAAACCTGTGAATTAGACCCTTATAACAGAACCATTAACAATTTTTAATTACAGTACACCTACCAGCCACATCAGTAGTATATGGTAACACATGCTAAATTTTTTTTTGCCTGCTGTTTCATTAAGGAAGGAATATTTAAGTCCTATTTTTAGGTTTAAAATTTTGCAGACAGAGAACAATGGAAGCTGGAGGAGCTGTATGAACAGCTCTCATGTTATTTCAGGTGGTTTTAAGAGAAAACACAGTAAAACGTAATTATTTCTTGTGGTCAGAGGGGCAATTCATTTGGCCCAGGGGGACTCAGGGTCAAATGCTATGTGGTGTGCATGACCTTAGAGCCAGAGAACAGTCTCTAGACTCTTTTATTAACATTATAGACTTAGCCATTCTGATTAGGTGCTAGAAAAAGGATTTGAAGGCATACTGTGGTTCTCTAACAATGAGAAATTTATGACGGATTCAATGTGTACTGTCCAAGACTGCCAGACCTGTTCCTCTGTGCAGCCTAGTCAGAAAACTGAGAGCCCTGGTTTGGGACTGCAAATGACCAAATTAAGTACTACTCCTAACTCTCCACTTGCAGCCGAGTCTTACAGACTGTAGATAACATGTACTGTGAATAACCAATTGCTCCTGAATATAGATTCTTTAGTAGGCTCTTAAGTCCTCTTTGTGCATGATGATAGGCAGTTTTAATATTCCTTAAAGTGTCTGTCTGTCTGTCTTGGATGACTTTTTAATTAAAAAGTGTGAAAGGAAACTAATGAAAAATGGTATAAAAAAAAGATTCATTGTCATGAGGATGTTCAAGAATTCAGATAAATTTTTCTAATTAAACATTGTTTTGCAAAAAAAAAAGGTCACTTAGTAGAACTAAATATTTCTGCAGAAATATACTCGTTTTCGTGAGATGTCTGCTGGGTGGAAGCTTTCCAGGTGCAGAGACAGAAAGGCTCAGCCCTTCTATCATGATTCAGGTGATGGCACTTATCTGAGATATGAAATACTGACAGGTGAGGGGCATGAGTTGGTTTATAGAGTTGTAAGTTATAGTAAAAGATGTATTACCTTTTTGACAGAATGTTGACTGGGAGGTGCTTTCTCTCATATGCATCTCTTTCTGAATTCTGGCTTTTGAATATTGTGTAAATTAATGATCTTGTAACTTGCTCAAAAAATAAGTCCACTTCCATGAAATCTTAAGTAAAACATCTGGTTTGTTCATATTTCTAAAGATCACCTATTTTACCTCCTTGTCTAATACAGAAGTTGTTTCCTATTCTCCATTTTCTCATACAATTTTTTGCTAGTAGATTGTGCTGGTTTTGAGTCCCGGATGATGCAAATTATTTTCATTTTAATGAAATGAGAATATTCTTTAACGTTATGGACTGCTAATAAAAAGGAATCCAGTGAGATATCCTTTTAAGGTTTTACCGAGAAGATGAGAGAGGCTTTGCTGTCAGAAGATGGAAAGCTGTTGGATTTTTTAAAATAAATTCCAATTATGTGTACAAAAAAGTGAAAAAACCTACCACTGCCTTGTATAAATCAAGGTTATAAAACGTATTAATATCTTCTGAATATACATGGTCATTTTTTCTGTGAATGTGCCTTGATATGACTCACCTTGACAGTGTTCTGCTGAGGAAAAAAGACGAGCACTGAGAAAATACAGGATGACTGAGAACCTGTACAGTATTTAGAACACACTAAGGAAAATCTTTCGTATATTGGACTTTAAAAAATGCACCTTCAATGGATGTTCATGTTTTTAAGATAGAAATTTTCTTCTTCTAAAATGGAAAATTAAAAAAAAACCCCAATCACAAACAAAAACCAAACACATAATCACGTATCTCCAGAGAAAGCTTTAAAGAAAACTCTCCATTTGCCAGTTTCTACGTTGATAGACTTTATAGCTCTGTTTCCTAATTTATTATAAAATAGCAAGGAGGATGTTTGATATATAAGGCCAGAAAGAATTGTGTTTTTATTGTTGATGGTAGGTAAAACAAATTCATATTATAGGATCTGAATTGGCCTGGGATCTTCAGTGTTCAGGTTGTCCCAAGAATCTCTTTCCGCTGTGTTTTGAGTTTGTAACTGGGGAAAGCTGAACAATCACGTGGAGCTGATATTCTTGTTACTTAGAAATATGTGATATTTTTGAAAGAACAGAACTGTAAATTTGAAGATATTTCAACACAAATGTTACCTGCAGAGGCAGTGCTTCTTCAGCATCACATTGGACTCATATAAATGCCATGTTAGGTATTTAGAAGCCACATTCCTCTGATTGTTAAATAGACTGCTAAATTCAGTATAATGGTAACAAAGAGGATATTAATCAGTATTAGGTATACCTCATCCCTTATGACCTATTTTAAAGACAGAGACAGTGACTAACACCATATCAATTAAGAGTTTAACCTTTCATTTTATATTGGATTTCTCTTGTGTTTCTCTATTTAAATATCTCAGTATAATGCCAGTGAATTACACTCTTTATGCTTCCCCTTTAAAGAAACCAGTCTAGGGTATTGCTGATTGTGTTGCAGTATTGCCCTGTGAATATATTACCACATTTTTAGAGGAAATAGTTGTGGGATACAATCTGATTATTTCTCACCTTAGTATGTAATGCTGCAGCATGGATTCAGTCCTGCACTGATAAAAAATGAGTGCATGTAAGAATGCATCTTCTTCCCTCTGCTTCATTGTCAGCCACATTTTTATACAAAAAATGTATTGTATCCAGGTGATTCTGTTTTGCGCATCTTCTAATCATTTAGTGTTTCCATACAACCTGTTCTCATTTGTCTGCAGTAATAAAAACAGGCAAGAAAATGACAAAGCGTCTTCAGAACTTTGACTTTTCATTTGTTCCATACTGTATGTTATACATTTTTCATTACTGAGGTACTGTATTGGCAGATTTGTAACTTCTTTTATTTGCCAATGTAAGGCGCACGGTGATCAATTTTCTGGATAGACAGTCCTCCTGAATGGCACACAATCTAGGAAGCAGGCATGTGACTTTGGAGCGGTTTTCGGTTGCATTTCTAAAACAGTAGCCAAGCACAGATGTTCTGCATCCCCCTTTTTGATTCCATCATATACCTGGCTGACCCTGAGGTCAGGAGTTAACCTTTGTGTGCCTTTGTTCATCTCTGAAATGAAACCAAAACTATTTCCTGATTTCCACATAAATTATAATGCTCACTTCTACATCAATATTTGTACAGCTTTCTGTGATCTTCAGAAGGAAGTTGCCAGTGCTATTATTATTTTATTTCTCTACCTTTTAAATTATGTAACTGTACTACCTTTTTCACTTTGAAAGATGGATTTTACTTTGAAATTTCATAATTGTCTCCTATGACACCCCTGCTCTGAGAATTAATATCTTTAAAAAAGAAGGACTTTTACTCTTATTTTTAAGGGAGATAATTTAAAATATTTTGGATGTTGTATGTAAAAAGATTAATCATTTAGAAACATCTAAATTTGAATATGATGTTTGTCTAAAAGAAAGAAAACACACTGGTATAAAATATGTAGGGAATCTACAGTTTTAAGTTGTTCTTAATGACTTGTCATTGGATATGTAATCTCCACCAGCTTTAATTAGTTCTGTGCCACCAAGGCTTTTCAATTTTTTTCCAGAGGACCCCTTGGTTCATTCAGCACACAAGATGGACCTGCTCTGGAGTTTAATAAAAACTGAGGAGCAATGGATGCTGTTTCCTCTGAACAGTCTTTTACTGTGTCACCACTCCTACTTTTGTTCTATTAGTGATTCTGGCTTTTCATGTCACACTCTTCATTTTCTTGTTTTTGAGGACTGCTGGGTATAGGACATTCTTCAGTCCAAATTACCAACCCACCATTCTCTGTTCTTTCAGACATCTCAAAGAGTCATCCTCAAGGGTGCCTCAAAGAAGTGAATGTATAAAGAAAAAAGGATAAAAAATAAAACATGAACCTGGTTGCTCCTCTGTTTTGGTTTCTCTTCCCAGTATTAAAGGCTGATTCCTGGTCTAATGAGGAGGCAACAATGTATCACTGATTTCAGGGGCAATGAACTAATTGATAAATGCTGAATGTCTGACCTACTTTCTTTTAAAAAAGTTAACTGTAGCACATCAGGAATATTTATGTATTAATGAACAATGAAAAAATATAAGAGGAAACCATGGTTCTGGTAAACTTAAGAGCAGTGGGTTCCGATTAAATATGAGAAGAAACTTCTTCTCAGTGAGGGTGCCAGAGCACTGGAACAGGCTACCCAGGGGGGTTGTGGAGTCTCCTTCTCTGGAGACATTCAAAACCCACCTGGACACATTCCTGTGTAACCTCATCTGGGTATTCCTGCTGCGGTGGGGGCATTGGGCTAGATGATCTTTTGAGGTCCCTTCCAATCCCTAACATTCTGTGATTCTGTATGGTTCTGTATTGTATATCTCTACTTCATTGAGGCATTCAACACTGCCTCTCAAAAGATGCTCACAGAGAAGCTGAAGTATGGGCTAGATGAGCAGGCAGTGAGAGGGACTGACAACTGAGTGAACACCTGAGCCCAGAGGGTTGCGATTAGTGGCATGAAGACTAGTTGGAGGCCACTAACAAGCGATGCACTCAGGGCTCAATACTGGATGCAATACACACCCTTCAGGTATTTATATACATTCCACGACTTGCTGGCAACCCTCCTCCTAATTCAGCCCAAGATATCATTGGAGTTTTTTGCTGCTAGGGCACATTGCTGGCTCATGTTGAACCTGGGGGACACAACCCCCTGCACCAGTAAATGCTGGGGGCCACCTAGCTGGAAAGCAGCTTGGCAGAAAAAGACCTGGGCGTCCTGGTGAACACCAAGTTGGGCATAAGCCAGCAAGGCTATCTGGGCTGCCTTAGGCAAAGCACAGCCAGCAGGTCAATGGAGGTGATCCTTTCCATCTACTTGGCACTGGTGAGGCCACACCTGGAGTATGGTGTCCAGTCCTGGTCTCTCCAGAGAGGCATGGACATACTGGCAAGAGTCCAATGAAGAGCTGTGAAAACTGTTAAGGGCCTGGAGCATCTCTCCTATGAGGAAAGGCTGAGAGAGCTGTGACTGTTCAGCTTGAAGAAGAAAAGTCTTGGTGGGGGGATCTTATCAATACCTGAAGAGAGGGCACAGAGGGCAGAGCCAGGCTCTTTCCAGTGGTGCCCTGTGGCAGGACCAGAGCCAATGGGCACCAACTGAAACGCGGGAGGTTCCCTCTGAACATCAGGAAACACTTTTTTTCACTGTGGATGTGACCAAGCACCGGCACAGGTTACCCAGAGAAGTTGTGAAGTCTCCATCCTTGGAGATACTCAAAAGCCATCCAGACACAGACCTAGGCAACTGGCTCTAGGTGGCTCTGCTCATCTTGGGGGACCTCCAGAGGTCCCTTCCAACCTCAAATCTGATCAACTTTGATTAAGCATTTTAGATGCAAAAGAACATGCAGATTCAAAGTACCTTGAAAAACATAGTATCTGTGATTTAGGGGAAATTTTCAACATAGTATTGGAGATTTTTTGCATTTTCATTAGTGTGCATGAGAAAATGCTGTTATATTTCGAAATGTCACAAAGTAAGTTTACCTCTAAATATGCTCTGACAAATATAATAAAAAAGGTTTCCAGACAGCATACCAGATGGATGTCAGAATGAGATGTATTCTTGTGTGCAAAATGAGGCTGCCCCCATATAAACAATTTTTTTTGTTTTCTGGAGAAAGTGGTAATAGAAACATGAAAATAATTGAAAACTGAAATATAAATGCAATATGCATTAGTGGTATTATTGGAACTTCATGCCCTTTAACTCAAAAAGAAGCTTTATAAAATATTATGCTGAACTGTGACAAGACTGAAGTTATTAAGAAGGACCACAGTGGAAGTGCTTCTGCATTAAGAATTGAATATTTTTGTGGGAAATATGGAATGAGAATCTCTAATGACAAAAATAGAGTGGACATGTAAAAGGACATTTGGACAACCCTGATATCTGAGCACAGTTATGCAGAAATCTGTGCGTAATTCAAGCAGCACTGTTCTTATATTATTGCTAAAGTAGAGCACTAAAAAAATTTCTAACATTACAGATAACAGAATTTATTCCTGAAGAACTCTTTGATGTATAATTAGGTAGACACCATTATATTTTTTTCTTTGAAGGTTCTTAAGATATGTTATCTTGCACTTCAGCTGACTTTATAATGATTCATTGTAGCAAATGAAATTATACAGTGTAGAAAGATTTTTACTGTGATAAAAGTGTGGACTAAAAGTAGTCTCCTGTGCTATACACAGTTTTCAGTGGAATCCTTCCTGTTAAAAAAAAGTGAGAAATATAGGAAGAAGTGGTTAACGTACTCAAGAGAAGTCAAATGAACAAGCCTGGAAACAAATGTTGCATCTGTTTTAAAAGGAACAGTAGAAGCACAACTCGCCTTCTTAAAGGATATCCACAGTCAGTTGGAATATCACTTTAGAGGCTTTGTTTTCCTTGAGACTGCCTGTGACATAGGAGCTTGTCTTCCAGCAAAGTGTACCCAGTGAACCATCTTGCTCCCCACAAGTTACACTTGCACCGGTGCATCGTGATTGTCCAGAGCAGGGTCGATGAGGTGTTGGAAGTTAGAAATGAAAATCCGATCCAGCCTCCTCTCTTACTTTCTGATTTTACAGTAGGATTGGGTGATTATTCTTTGTGATGAATGTACTTCTATGCACCTCCTAGCAATTTTGCTTACCTATGTTGAGTTTACACACCAGGTGAGGGTGTGCTAAGCAATCCACTAGCCCTTTCCCACCCGTCACCATTTGGTATGGTCTTTATACTTCCTGGTCACATGGCAGGGTACCAGCTGCCTGACTCTGCTCTCCACTCCGTAGTTTCTTAAGAGGAAGAGTATATACAATGGAATTTAGTTTAAAATATATTCTATTCCTACTGTTGTGTGTTAATGCCAGAAGACAAGGAGAGAGAAAGTCAACCTGTACTTCTGTGGTGGGGTTTGGATTGCTCCCATAAAGCAGGCTTGGAGCATGGGATTATGTTCATCATAATGTTCATTTTGGAGATTTTGTTGATCTTTTAGACACCCTGCCATCTGGTAGAACTAGAACTTCATTTGTTGCCTGTTGAGAAGCCACTTTCAAGTGAGAATAATAGATTTGGTGCACTCACAGAAGCATGCATTTCTGAGCTCTGTGACTGCTAGAATTTCTGAAGTGTTAAGAGACTTTGTGTTGAAGTATGTGGCAATTGTACACAAGTCAAGGAAGGGCAAAGACAGAAATAAATGTGGCTGAGGTCCTCTTTTGCCAGAACAGCTGAGCAGATACAGTAAAAATCATTACTCACCCATCTGCCCTAAAACTGGGGAAAGATCCAGGAAGCAGTTCCAATTCTAAGTAAACAGTTCTGCCTGTATATCTTTGACAAAAAAAGAGACTGTGCTCTCATTTCAAACTCTTTGAAGCACTTTCCTATGCCTACCAGCACAGTTTTCTTCTTCAAATAGCACTACTTCATCACATTCAAGAACGGCTTGTCCTTTTGGTAGTGGTAGTGTCCTGTGGTGAGAGGTAGATGGTGTTACTGATTTCAGCAGAAGGTGCCAGGCTCTGAGTGTTTTAAAAATCTAATAATTATGTCTATTTTGATATACTAACATAGATTTAGGAAAGTAAATTTATGGGCCAGTGCTAGAAAAAAATCTTTGGTCCTTTATTTCCTAATTCTGTGATGTTTGAAGAAAGTTAGTTTAAAATAATCCCTTGAGAAATCAAGTGCAGATGTTAAAAACAGAGAGGCACAGGCAACCTGGCTTTGGCTTGCTCTTTTGTAGTGCTTGTTCATTTTGATTGTATCTTGGTATAAATCCTTGTCATTAAGGGCTCATGTACCTTAAAGGCAGCATTCCATATTTTCTTCTGAATGGATTGGATCAGTTCCAGTAGCAGATACTGTAATATTCATAATTGACTTTGACAGTGGATTATGTGGAACTGAATGTCCTAAGGCCTGAAAGTAAATCACATCAGCCTCAGGTTCTCAGCCATTGTGGCTTTTGCTGCTTTAATATTGATGCTACAGCTTCCTTACCTTGTTTGGTTTGACATTTACCTGCCTGTTTGCCTTCTCATCCCACTTCTTTACTTTACATTCCTACCCACTCACTGACTAAAGTCTTCCTTAAGTTTTAGAATTCAGTGGCACCTCCATGCAAGGCAGAAATGACTGACTACAGGAAAAATAAAAGGTGGAAGAGAGGTCGCCTTGTGTTTGCAGGCAGTGCAGTTGCAGTGTTGCAGATGAAAACTAGAAAGTGAAACAGTAAGGAAACAGGTGTTTCTTTTTATTATGTTGTTGGGTTTGTGGGGTTTTTTTCCATCTCGCTACTGAAAGACTTAGTCGAAGTTCTCCTTTTCCTCTGTGGCACAGCACAACTTGTTTGCACTTGGTTGAAAGAATCACATGGGACTCTCTATCTGAACATCTGTGCTTTTCCCTCTCCTTTTAATTCTGCTTCATGGCTTCTCCACTCTTTGGGCCCTGTTGGAGATTCTTTAACTTCTTTAACACATTACAAGTATGCCCCTGCTGTGTCTCCTCATGTTCTCATTCAAGAATATAAAGATGGAGGGGCTACATGCCTTTATTAAATTCCTTCCAGCTTCTTCAGAAATCCTTTGAGTGACTGTTTTTGACAACCATGATCATATTGATCCATTTTCACCTACTATTTTTGGACATACTCCTCTGCATGGGCCTAACTGTATTGTCATGCTGATCATGATTACGTTAGTTGCTAAATAGATTGAGAAAGGGTAGCAGGTGTCTTCAAAGGCCTTCAAGTATGTCAATATACACCCTAGTCCAGGCTCCAGTTTTGTCAGTGATTCAGGAAATTTCAGATTGAAGGAAGTACACTGTCAAAGTTACAGGTCAAATGACAGAGGAAGAGGAGACAGTAAAGTTTTGACTACATTTTCCTGAAGCCAACTGCTAGTCCCAGTTGTGCTGGAGCTCTAGTAGAGATAAACATCTTCAAAAGCATCCTAGTTTCAAAGATCTGCATAGGTGCAAAGTGAAGGAACCCTCTGATTTCTATAAAAAATCATTCTGTAGTTATGCCTGTGTGATCAGGTGCTAGGGTTGTATCAGTCCTCCAGTTATGTTTAGATCAATAGTCCTGGAACACCTCACACCTGTCTTTCAGGAGAGAGTCTGATCGCCAGTCACTAGGAATGGCATCGACATCAGCATGTACTGGAGGGAGAATAGCTGTTTTTTTCAGGTTTTGTCACTACACCATCACTTACCTGCTACTCCTGCTGCCTGAGTCCTCAAGTACCACGAACTGAAGCTGAATGTCCTTACATCAGCCTTGTCTTCACACATAAAGACAAGGAGTTGCAATGTGTGTGAAGTGCTATAGCAGAGATTGCCACACAAAACTGTGACTTTTTTTCCCCAGGATTCATTTGCATCTGCAGCAGGGCCACAGAGACCACAGTTTAACTGCTAATGGTTGAAGCAGAACCCCCAGGTGTCTACTTTGGTAGACAGGCATTCAACAAACACAAGTCAGAGGAGGCTCAGTGTACTGGTGACTAGATGAAACGTAATGGGTTATGACGTACCTGAACTGGATGGGATGATCTGATGATCTCCTTTGATTTAAAGCTTCATAAAGCCATGAAATACCTTAGTGCTATTCCCTGCTATGGTATGTGTCTGCCTTTTGCATTTTACTCAATGCAGTGAAAACAGGAAAAGCGGACAAGCTCCATGGTGAATCTGTAGGTATACTGTGCATATTTAAGTACAGTGGGACACTTCTGCAAATTTTCCAAGGGCAGTGGAAATTGGTGAGAATAACTAACACTGTACATCAACAATAGTTTCAACAGCAAAACCAGAAGTGTTGGAGGATCAGCCTTTATCACATTGCTTTATTTTAGCACCTGTGCCAGCACTTGGATCATAACAGCTGAGAATGGCCTTTCTCCATAACCACCTATACCCACAAGGACGAGCTCAGAAACTTTTTAATGAAAACAGGAGATATTCAGCAGTTTGCCTCTGGGAGAGAAGAGGAATTTGTGGCCTGACTTTTGGGGAACACCTGCCCCTAAAATTTCTTAGCTCTTTGGAAACATTTTGGCCACCTATGAAGTAATCACTAAGTGTTAGTAGTACATCTGAAATTATTTATTTTAGAAGTTTTAAAAAATTGATAATATCGCTTTTTACTAATGAAACATGTTAATAATAAAATAAACATCGGCCTTCTTATTATCTTACAATAAGATACAATATCAATATTTAATAGGAGGAACAACAGAAAATGGATAACTGAAATAATGCAGAAGGGGCTTTTGGTTGCAGTGAGAGGAATATCTGTTCGATTTTTGGCCTCGGTCTTGCAAACTGCTGTGAATAAGCCATGTCCCATGTCAATCCTGAGTCTAATTGATCTCAACTAGTTTCAACAGGGAGCAGTTTCTTGGATCAAGGCTTTGTTTATTCCTGTGTGTGCTGACATGTTTTGCTCTGTCATTTTAGTGTGAGTGATACCCAAACCATTGGGATTCCTGTAATGGATGAAACTCAGGCTATTACTTCTTTTATTTAGAAATCAGATTGGACATTTTGGACAGTAATATTTTTTCTGTGTATTTTGGCACTTCCAACCAAAGTGATATACCCAGTAAATCTCTTTTGAGATGTTCTTGCTTCAAAACACATAGAGAAATACACTTTTATATGGTTTGACATTAAAAGATGATGACAGCAAACCCTTTGATACTGATTTGCAGAATCATGAAGAATTTACCGATTTTGCTACTTTTTCTTTATGTTGTTTTTTTTCTAGTCTTTTAAATATGCTTCTTTTAATATGTGTTGGTTTTAAGGGAGCATTATGATTCAGTCTAATTAGCTGTAGTCCTTGAGTCTGAGGAGCAAAAGGTTTTACATTTTTAATTTGGATTGCTAAAGCTGTAGAAATATTTAATTTCTTCCAAGCATAATTATTAACTCTTTCTGGCTTACCTGACAGTATTTCCTCAGGTAGGATTAAATTCCAACCAGGAGTAAATCAGACATTTAGAATAACGCTGCATATGCAAATAGTTCCACCTTTGGGTCATATGCAGGTACAAAAAGTACCACACTTGAGAGCTTCTTGGCAACAAATGGAGGTCTAAATTGGACCTTCTACTATCTTTACCAGTATTAATTTTGGCCTGTCTGATGTGAAGGTTTTAAACAACTTTACAGGTGAAAAGGTCTGTGTAATTGTGGTATTTTGATCCAGCTTTCTGATTTAAGACTGTTTTAGTTTAATTTAAACACATGCATACTTAGTTAAACTAGTGCTGCATTTTATAGACAGCTCTGTAGGTTTCCCTCTAGAAAATTGGCACCAGTACCAGCTACTTTAGACAAACACAGATCCCTGAAAAATGCAGTAACTGGAACAAAATACAGTTTATCCCACTTCAGTTTGGTCATCTAATTATTGTGCAAATTCAGACCAATTTTATTCTGTTCTCACATTCCTCATCCAATGCAGTGTCTTGACAAGATACTGCATATCAGCTGATCTACAGTGACTGAGCATCTGCCCAATACAGATGAGAAATTATTTGAATTAGTTTAGGTTTCATGGACAGATGGCTAAGCCAACTTTGGTTATCTCACTATTTGTTACAGGCTAAGAAAACTGAGATGGACCATGGCCATGGATCAGCTGATACACAGTACCCTGTTGTCCTATTGTAATCTGTGTGTGTGGCAATTTCTGAGAGTTTCCAGACAGCTTATTTAGTGTACCTGAGCAAATATCTTTAAAATGTTCGCCTAAATTAAACAGAAGTTGCTTTCTTCTGTTGACATGCCCATACCCAAATGAAGCTAAACTGGTTTTTAATCCTCCTATCAGTCTAGTCTGTCTCTAAATATAATACTTGCTTTACATCACAGTAATTTTTGGATGCACATACTTCTAGGAATTTCCACTGATGTAACTATTTTGATAGTTACTACTAAACTTGTGTTTTGCCAGTTTTTAAAGTCTACATGACCAAATAAAATAAATGATCCTGGTATTGTCATAGCTAGCAATAACAACACTTGTGTCACTGTTGTGTAAAACCGCACAGTAGAATCTGTAGATGCAAGAGGAAATTAACTCTTCTGGTTCATGTTTATGCTGTAGCCCGGCATGCAATTCAACTACTAATAATTAAATCAGGTAAATACTAATTGCTAAATACTAATACTAATACTAATCAGGTAAAAACTAACATTGCCACTAGACTGCACATCTTACATGGTAACCTTGTCTGCTTTTTTACGTAACCAGTGTTAACTACTTACCTTATTGCTAAAAAAGGATATCTACATACATAATTTGTACTAAAGTAAATCGCTTGGTTCTCATCTTGTTTTCTTTCCCTTGGCATTTCCAAATACAAAACTGAAGCAAAACCTTTTATTTTGCTCTGCTATTATTTCCAGCTTGACTGCCACAAATATGCAGACGTCGTGTGGTTTCCCTAGCAAGTGGCTATGATGAGCTTGGAACTATGTGAATAGTGAATAAACAGTTATTGACTTCTTCAGGGTTTTTTTCATGTCAGAATTGAGATGTACCCCATAGTATGGCTCCAAGTTTTTGTTGCAAAGGAAAAAAGCTGAGACAGTGCCGCATTTTTAATGGCTGAATCACCTGCCTGTGTCCCAACACTAGAATCTCATTTTAGGACTCTGAAATTCAAGTTTGTCCATATTGATAAGCCTGCAGCCTGTGTTAATGTAATTTATATTATTATAGTAGTTGATAACAGTGATTTTTGATGTAATATTATTTGAAATCACATGGTGCACTTTATTGAAGGATTTCAAATTGTCTTAGAATAAAATATTTGATTAACTGTTACCTCAGCATTACCAGCAGCTTTGCTTGGAATACATTATGATGTGCACACCTAGAGAAGAATTAGATTGTAGGTCATGAGAAATGTGACCTTCTGAAAACATGGCTTGGTTGCAGTTCTTCGCTTCAGGACAAATATTTACATTTCTAATGAAGGGAGTGGTATATCACTTTTAGCTCAGAAGAAAAATATCACAGGTTTGTCATTGTTATGGCACACAAGAGAATGATTGCTCTGCATGTATAAAAAAAGGTGAATCTGAAAAGACTTTCTTGTATCCTTATAAAGGACAATTATATAATTAAAAATTAACATTTGAAATTTATAGAACAACTACAAATTTTGGTACAAAAGAAATAAAATTACAATGTAAGATATTATTAAGTGTTTTTCAATGCCAAAAGGGAGATGTCAATGCATCATAAAAATCATAAGTCGCGAAACACTGTTACTCATGACATCCCAAAGTATATAAATGTGATTAATTTTTAAGCTTCTGTTTATTACAGAACCATCTATTAGCACTTAGTGAGAGGACTGTCAAGACTACATAGGAAATAGTTTATATTTAAAGGGATCTTGTAATTTTAAATATTTTAAAATTAATAATTCAGCATGCTATTGTGTCTTGGTCCTATAACTTGTCCTGTGCATGTGACTTTTTTGCCTGAAGGGAATCCCACTCAGTTCAGAGCAACCATTTGGGGGCAATCGGATTTTTTTGTCTGGGATGCCATCTGAAACCAGGCCAAGAAATGTAGTCTTAGCACTCCAGGCTGCTTATTGATCTGGTGACTCTGTTGGCTGTAAGAAGGGAAAAAGTACATGCATTTTTTTTTAATGTAGGCTTTAAGTGTCTGCCTCCCTTATTGTACCTCCAGAGGCTGCACCTCTGAAAAGTTAGGTGTTTCTCACTGCCCAAGAAAAATTGCCTCCTTTTTTCTCCTCATGACTAGACTAGACGAGGATTTAAGAGAACTGGATTCTATGTTTAGGTCTAATAGTAGCTTGACAAGTCTTAATGAAGGTACTTCACAGCTTTTTGCCTCAACTTCCTTATCTGTAAAATGGGCATAGTGATACCAGCCTCTTTGATGTGGTTCTTTGAGATATAGTGATGAAAAATCCTGCTATGACCTTTTCTGTAGTGCTGTCTCCTTGTGAGAGGCCTTATTCTGTTGGATGCTACCTGAATGGTATTGAAACCTCAAGGATTAGTAGTGCTAAATACTTAATATTCAGCTTGTGCTCAGAAATAGGTCTAAATAGTGATGCTTTTTTTCCCCACATTGTTCTTAATTTTGTCCCATTACAAGACTGTGTTATATGTTCTATTTAATATTTTGGAAGTCTTTAGCTAGAATAAGAGGAGGGAATTCTTAATGGAATTGAATGTTGACATGTTAACTGGATTATACAACTTCCCGGTTTTGCATTTTGTTCAAGAGAATAAAGAGTGCACCTGAGCTGATACCACCATTACTTCTAATGTTAAAATACATACGCTTTCTCATTGTCTGGGGATAAGTTATCCTTGAGTCTTGTGCATAATAGTTAATTCTGACTGCAGTAATGCTCAGCAATACTAATGAGTGTGGGTCTGATGCATGACAGGTTGCCTTTCTGCCAAAAAGCCACTCATACCTCCTGCAGCTGCTGTTTTTGCTTTTTTTGCTGTTCAGCCTGGAAGGAATTTTATAGGCCTGTTCTTCCTATTCCCCAGAAACAGCCCAGTGCTTCAGGAGAGGGATGAGGCTGAAACTCACGTTCAAAATGTTGACGTATTAACAGGATCCTATCAACAGCTTCTTGAGATGAAAATATATTAATACATTAATATATGTAATTTCTCTCTCTGATGCTTTCTATACCTCATCTCCCAGATTTAAGTACTTGACATATTAGTGCACTTACTTGGTAGCCTGTTGACATTATAGATAATATAGGGAAACTGCTTAATAAGTTTGTACTCTATTCAAGCAAATTGCAAACTGCTCTTTAGCAGCCAGTTAACAAAGCTGCTCGCACAGCTGAAGTAATTTACTAATTTTAGTATGGAGAAGATAGCATGAGATTTCTTCTGTCTTAAGGTGAGGAATGTTTATTCCCAGATAATATTGCTTTGTTGATTGTAAATGAAAATAATACTGTCTTGTTCTTTCCGTAGTTGTGAGATTAGGTGACCATAATAAGGAATCCAGTATTCCGTCACCTCCTTATATCTGCATAGACAAAGAAAGAATAAGACTGAAAAAGGCAGCGATCTGATTAGTTAGACATGGTTATAATTTGTTTTGCTGTAGGTCAACAGTTGTCTGGAGGATGAGATCAAAAACCTGTTCTACTTTGTTTTCTTTGGTCTTGTGCTGAAGTGGATTTTTTGCTACTTGGCCCTTTACCCAGGGATCCTTGGGAATTTAGCTCAAATGATTTAGTATGCTTTTTTTTTTTTTCCCCAGCTGAAGAGCGAATTCTTCTAGGTGTACAAATTATACTTGCTTTATTAATGATTCCTTTACATGACAGTGTAGTGCCTAAAGGCACCAAATCAAGATTCAAGTAATTCTGTTTAGAACTTGGCTATTTGATGAAGCTGCATCCTTTATTGCAGAAGTGCCTAATTTTATGCACTGAGCAAGTGAGTTATTTCAGAAGGTTTCCAGAATGATTTCTTTAGGCAAAAAATTAATGGCAAGTGTCATGAGAGTCAGCAGCAAGGAATGGAGGCAATTGATGCAAATATTGAGCAATCTAAAAGAAACTAATGACAAGGTATGGCTCAGAAGATAATACATGGAGGGTGCAAAATTTTCTGTGTAACTCATAAAGAAAGCTACAATTCTTAATCTTAAGAGACTGATTTGTCAGTAAGGAGGGAAAAAAAATATGTTAAGATTACAGGTTTCCTGAGTTGTGGTGCGATCAATCTTTCAGAATTTTATTCTCAGATCTCATGTGCGGTCACCTCTGAGCACGCACAAAATCTTTGTAATTATTTCTGACTTGTTCTTTTGTTTATGTCTCATAAGCTGATCTATTAGGTGGTAAACAATCAGAAGAGGAAGAATGGGATATTTTAATTTAAATAGAGCTCTTTGTGTCAGCAGGGTTTGGCTGATCATATCTATTTATGATTAAGACCAACAGGTCAGGTGGCTAAGAGAGTTTCAACGTTGTTTTATTTAAAATACACTTTAAAATACATACAGCCTGAAATCCTGAGTTCATGATTGATTGTATAGCTGGGGGCTTGCATGTTCAGTGAGTTGACCTCTCTACTCAATCTGGAGAGCTCAGCTTGAGACAAAGTTCAGTTTACAAGATGTTTCAAAATCATCCTGGACCCACCTTGTTGCTGCCCAGGGATTTGTGGAAGAAACTGGCACATGAAGAGCCTGAGGGTAAGTATTGAATTCTTGTTCTAAGAAGGAGTATCTGTGTTCTCTAGCCTGAAAACCCTTAACAATATCTTGTGAAGTTATCTGTTTCATGGACCATTACATTAGAGAGGCTCCTTATGCTTTAATTTCATTTTAATATTTATGCACTGATGAATTATTATACGTGACAATGCCCTTTGCAAGGAAACATCAGCACAAAATGATTGTTTTCTATTGCAAGCCCATAGGTAGAGATGCTTTTTAAATTGCATCCAAAGCACATTCTGCTCCCATAGATGCCGATTAGCAAAAGCAAAGTGGAGTGGTAGTTTGCTGGTCAGAAGTCACTGGCGCAGCAGCACACAGGTGTACCACAGGTAGCTAAGATGGGGATTGAAGGCAGCCTTGCCATGTTAGTGTAACATGTGGCCAGGGCTTTGCTGAGGGAGGCTATTTTTACCCTGATACCATAGCACTCCTGCAACAAAGTCTGTTGATTCTCTGGTATGTAAAGACAGGAGCAATAGTGTGACAATGCGGGGACTATGCCCCCATCAGGACAATAATTCTTTAATTTATGAGCAGCGTTTATGATTGTAACCTTCAATATAGAGAAGAATATCCATTTTATAGCAGTGCAGAGTGTATCGGAGAAGCGGAAAGAGGCCAATCAAGGTCTCAGCAAACATTTCCACTGTGGTAGAATAGAAGGGTTTCTACTAGCAGAATCACTGGTTTTCATGTGTTCCCTGCTCAGCTGCTGATAAAAAAAAGGGGAGGCAGGGGGCAGAGGTGGGAAAATGTCAAGAAGAGGAGGAGGAAGAAGAAGAATAGTGTTCTGTTACCATAAAGGAAACATAGCTGTAAAAGAAAAGGAGGTATGTCCAACCTACTTCTGGAAAAAGGAGACAGCTGAAGGATCTGGGGAAAAGTTAAGTGTTGTCCTTCCTCAAGGACACAGACCAAATCCAAATGCTCCACAGGGGGAGGCTTTTCAAGGATTTGTGGGGGTTTTTTTACAAACATTTCACTAGCTAGAATTGAAGTACACGTTTGTAGGAAATTCCTTTGAATGTCTGTTTTACACACATACATATATGTGTATATATATATATATTTTTTTTTTTTTTTTAACATGATCCTGAACAGCTACAGCTAGCTCTAATACTGGGAGAATGTGCCTAAGAGCAGAGTTTGGTTTTACCACTGGTCCCAGACCCTGGGTAGTTGGACTCAAGGATCCCTTGCAGAGGGCTTCAAACAGGATTTCTATATCTAGACATTTGCTGGAGACACCCAGAGTAAACACATTATTTGGAATCTTGACAGATCCAGCTGGCTCGGAAATGTGTGCGATGCAGCTATTGGGTCCAATTACAACAGATTGATGATTGTCTATGAAAGGGACTCAGCCAGGACTGTGGCAAATAGTAATTCTACTTTCCACTACATTTTTCCAAAGTCTTTAATGAGAAATAAAAATATATATGCAAGTATTTGCTGTCTCAATAGAGGGCTGAGGCCATAAATAAAAAAATAGTATGTTTGTACATTTTTTTTTCATGTGGAAAAGAGATGTTTCCCCTTCCTCTGATTATTTTTCCCTCTTTTCAGCTTTTAGCAGTTTCAGAAGGGAAAGAGAAGGGAATCCTGAAGTGATGTTACAGATGATCAGTTCAGACTTCTCACTATTTGCCTGTCATCTGTCTGTCTTGGTACCCAGACCATGCTGTTTGTTATTGATGGAAATGGCTATGTTTCCTGAAAACAGTTCAAATAAGACAACATATTTTGTTTTTATTTGCATTTTTTTCTTTGAGAAGTCAGCACTGTAAATTAATCTTTACCGTGTGCTAGGAGTTAGCCTATAAGGAGGATTTATTTAGGTGATATGTTTGTGGAGTTTTTGACTAGAATTTCCTGAAGTTTCTCTTTTTTCTAATTTTCTTTTTCTTCTCCTTGTTCCCTGGTGTCTGAAATAAAGTGGCCTACTGCTCCTTCAGTGATCTACATCTTTAAGTCCTAAAAGAGAACTGTGGGTTTTGCATTTGTTTATTTAGGAAATTCAGAGATTTATACCTTCATGAGAGGCCCATTTATTTTAAAATATGGCACTGGGCTTCTCCCAGAAAGCTCAAAATCTTGGCTAAGCCAAGTCTTCTGTTTAAAGGCTTAAAGCCCTGAAGTTGGTGTCTCTTCTCAGAAGAACAATATCTCTGCCCTTTCTATGATCCTTTATTGAGTGTAGTATGTTATAGCAGCTAGTGAGTTCTCTCTGATAAATATAGTCATAAGTAGTAATATTTTGTATTTTCAACCGGTGGCTGTTGGCAAGCAGATTCCATTATGTGTTCTTAGCTTTTTGGCTAATGTCAAGCTAGCTTGGATTCTGACGATTTACTACTTTGTAGGATCTATCACTTGCTTTTGTAAGCTTTGTAGAGAAAAAATGATACACTGTAAAATCTATGCTGAAGAAGCAGTTGGAAGGAAAAATAAAACATTCAGTTTTCTAAATAAGTATATGTTTTGGGTGTCTCAGAGTGTGATTCTGTCAACCTTCTTTGGGCAGGGGACCTTTAAGTGTGTTTGGTACAGCTCCACACACATCATTTAGGGAAGCAATATATGGATTCTTATTCACACCTGAAGTGTAACATGTGTCACTAAACACTCATTTGTATTACAATGGCACTAGTAGATCAAATTGGTTCCTGGACTCCCATTGTAGTTTTCAAGGCTTGTTTCTGTTTTTGTTTATGCTTAATAGTGATGACACATCCCTTAAGGATAAAGGCATTTTAATAAAACTCTTTTAGCAGGGAGGAATTTTGGCACCTGCATCAGTGCTGATAGCAGAGAGCATCTGCACTGTTTGCTGTCATCATGCAGAGAAAGAGCTGACTTCATTTCTACAGCAGTTATGACTATAATTTCTCTCGATTGTAGTCTACTTTCATTTAATTTGTGCTCAAGGGCCCTTCACACAGGATGATTTCTGCTGGGTGAAAGATCTTGCTACAGCTGAGAGGTCACAATATAATATACTCTATTGATTGTAATGAATACCTGGTGTTTGCTGTATTCAGGATGCATAAAGAAATCCATTTAAAGTCCTGAAATAAAAGTAAAATGTAGGTTGATTGTATCTACAGCTTGCAATTTTATCCATGAGAGTTACTGTCAGGTAGGAGAGGTCTGTCACCAGCTTGACTATGCACACTCTTTTTATTTTTTTTTAAGTTTACATTCATAACACAGCCTTTTGGTGGTGTTATCGTTGTCTGATGTAAAAGTAATCAAAACTCTGCAGAAGGAATGGTTGCGTGACACTTACTGCTTTGTTGAAGTCTGGAAAAAAGATTATTTAATGTAATATGAGAAATAGGATTGTAGTTCCCATGGAGTAAAAAAGCATCTGGTAACTCTAACCTGAACACAACATTTTTCTAGCAGATTATAAGTAAAAAGAAATGACTTCTCAATGGGAAAGAAAAATAATAGTCTACAGGTGTCTTCTCAAAAGACAGAGATCAGGAGGCTGAGGACAAAGCCATTCATACCCACCCTTTGTTCCCAAGACTTGTTGCACCATCTCTGGGTTCCCTGTGTGCACAGGTCACAAGCTCTCAAATAATTTCCAGGTAAAAATCACTACTTCTGAATTAAATTCAATTCTGTATGCATTTATGAAGGAAAAGACCTGACTGTTGGCGTAGGCTGCAGGTGGTCAAGAGCATTCTTACTGATGAAGTGTTGAGTAATACAGCTAGAGACAATATGATCAGTTTTGTTTGTAGGACCTGACAGCATGTGGTGAAGAAGCAACAACTGTAGTGTTAGATCTAGAGAACAGGCACTTGGATACAGAAGATCACCGCCCATCATTATGCAGCATACTTTTTGAGATGACTACTGTTTCTCATGAAATAGGGGATTTTTTTTCCCTGTTTGAATTCAGTACCCTCACAGAAAATTCATCACTATATCCAGAAGATGCTAAAGGAGACACAATTTTCTGTATATTTATTTGTTAAAATCCAATAAAGTCCTACTTAAACAGAAAAAAGAACAGGAACAAAAACCTTAAAATCCAGACCCAACCAACATGGAGACAAGTCTGTAATTATATAAATCATGCAACATTGTTGACTTCACAGTCACGGTACATCTGCACACTATGGTGGAATTTGTCCCAGAGGATTTGCCATATCAAATTAAACTTCAAATCAATCTACTCTACAAATCTGTCTCTGAACACAGCCAGCACCAGATGCTTCAGAGGGAAGGTGGAAGAAACTACCTGCTCCATATAGAAATGAGGCTAATGTGTTCTTTATACTAGCTGCCCTCCTGAGCAGTGCTTAGATTTAGATTTAGGTCAGAAGGCAGAAAATGCAGCATTATTTTACAAAATGTATGGCAACTAGGTATTTTTGCCGGTTTCATAAATGCAAGTTTGTGTATAGTATTTGAGCAAAAATAGCTTTTAAAAAAACTGTTTCAGTATCAAGAAGTTTTTCATCTCTGGCAAGAAGATGAAAACCTGTTATGTTGAGAGAAACCAAATTTGTGAGACCAGGCCCATGACAATACTACAAGAGGAAGTGATGACTTTTAGAGTTCTTTTAAGGGGATTTCATATGCAGGAAGAATGTTTCCATTTATTTATTTAATGTTTATAATAGCTGTAGCAGATAATGAAACCCTTTCTGGACATTCTGAACCTTCTGCCAGTAGTCCTGATTATTTTCATGCTCATCAGAATTAATATAAATTCATTGAGACTATTATGTTTCAAAGCGCATTTCCTGTGATTGTCACTTAGGTCAGGATGGACTGAACTCACTCATCAAATACTGCGTGATAATTAGATCTGTGTGAAGAAGTTTGGAAATTTACTGTCTCTGAAATGCTGATTATTAATGCATAGAATATCACACAGTTACAGAAGGGAATGTCTTTACTTCCACTTCAGCTGCTCACCTGAACAGCAGCTGTTAATAGTTTAGAGGAGTAGAGCATTAAGTGCGCTGGTTTTGGTTGCATGTTCTCAGTGGTAGGCATCCCTGAGGATCCTCCAAGGTCAGGTATCCCCAGAGGCAGAGTTGTGCTGCTCCCTCTTTGGCTGAGGTGAATGAGTTTAATGAGGCAGAGAGCACCTTCCAGATTAAACTTTACTTGCTGGAGGATCACTGTAAGCTTTTGCGGTTTCGTTGTTTTAGCAAGTCACTAGGTAAATACTCTTCTGTAAGTTAGCTCTGGTATTTCTGTTGGTCACATATATATACATATATATAAATAACAACTGTCTAACTGTGTTTTATCTAACAAAAGTTGCATCCCTAAGAGCTACATAGCAACACATAGAAGGTCAAACAGTGGGCTTCCAACATCGACCTAATTTCTCAAGGGATAACAGCTTGGTAGGCAAAGGCATCTATTCTTTTACATTTACAGAGCAGAAAAAAGCTTCGTATAATTTGAATAAGTAAAAATAGCTGCTATATGAGGTGCATAGTATTTAAACTGAGAAAAAAAAAAAAAAAAGCCAGAGAGTATCATATAGAGTGACAGACCTGAGACTCACTCTTTCCCCTCTCTTTCCCTGTGCATTAAGTGCAAACTAATAACTGCAAAAACACATAGCCCATTAGATTTTCTTATATGTCACCAAATGCAGGCTGGCTTCTAGTAATGGCTGGGTTTCATGGTTGATGTTACCTTGCCAGTGACATTGTGTGCTGCCAGTGCTGAGGAATCATAGTTCATCAAATTCAAGAGATGATTCAGGACTTATGGCCTGATCTGAAACCAGCAGAAAGCCTTGTATTGGCTTTGGTGGCTTTAGACCAGGTCCTAACAACATAGGGAGAAATTTTCTTATCTTGTTTCTTATGACTCTCAAAGGTAGAATTTAGACTAACTAGGAAGGTCCCAAGAGGGTTCCCTGTTAGTCAGGTGATTTGCACATTACACCTCTGAGTTCATAAATTGGTATGTGTCGTAAGACGACGTGGAGAATGCAAAATTGCCGGCGGGACCTCTTTGAGCACGACGGGTGGGCCGGCGAGAGTAATGAGTCTAATTCAATATGAATTTAACATCAATACCCTTTACTAAACTCTTAACAACACTGAATATCAATGTCCCCAAATGCACGTTTTAACAACCCTTATATACTCTTTGCTTAGTGGCCACGCGACAAACACAGGCAACGATTGGTTACTCTCTGCAGTCACGCGTCCCCCCGCCTATGGTGATTAGCTGCAGGGCACTGTCCACGAGCTACTCACACGCAGGGATGACCGTGTCCCTCCTGCAGCTTTAGGTGGGAAGACAGACCAGCTTCTGTTTACTTCCATGCAGTCCTAGTGCACCTCAGTCACATCAAGCGCTGGCTTGTTCACAGCACGCGACCCATGTCCTCTTTCTGGTAAAAACTCTCCACAGGTATGTATGTCAGTCTTCAATCATTAAAGAAAAAATGTCTCACTAGTACCTGGGTTTAACTTGGTTTTGGCTCTTAATGAATCCTAATGTGGTTAAACCGAGAAGTGTACAACAAAATTCCACTGAGAATGCAGTTTTTAAATTCAGCTTAAAAAATCAGGACAAAATCATCGTACTGAGGCTTTTTCCCTTAATGTTTATACTGTAATTTCTTAAGTTGCTTTTTGACTGTTGGATATATTTATATACAACTAAAATAAAAATAAAAACAGAAAGGCAGGCTCTCCTTTTAAAAGGCTTTTAATGCTTCTTTTTCTTAAGTGCTTGTAAACCACAAAAGAAAGTCAAGCCTGATTTTCTGTTGTTTTATAGGAAGATATGGTTTAGGTCAAGCTTCATGATGGCCTTGTGGTCAGGCAGGGATCACATCCTCCTTTATATCTAATCTGATTTTTTTAAAAAGTCACAGCTTCTGTTTTTCTCCTGTACTGGCTCTGATGGTTAGAAAACCCTTCCCTATAAATATCAGAAAAGTTGCCTCCTATTCTCTTTCAGATCTCTCCTTAAAGCCATCTATTTTAAAGTGGTATCCCCAAGAACTCTGGCAGCATACTGGCTGCTGAGGTAACGAGATTGTTAGTGCACAGAAAAATAAATATACCCTCATTATATGATTAGCAAACATTCTTGTTCATGTTCTTGTCTCATACACTTTAAGAAAGGAGTCAACTGGCAAACAAAGATAAAATGATGTAGGGAAATGGATTTACTGATGTCTAATGAAGGCAGAATATGGGTAAAACATTTTTGAGACACATAACAGAGGTGTTGAGTTTTGACTTATTGGAGATTGGTCACATCTCAAGTTCTTCATTGTAGTACTTCTCTGTAAGTAGAGGAAGATGAACTATTAGGTGTTGGCGAAGACCAAGACTTGCTTTTCTTTCAAGTTCATGTTTTAGTTTGCATTCAAGTCAAGGTTCTATAGGCTTGAATGCCTACCTACAAAATCATAATTGTCCAGAACAGAATAATCTTAATCATATTCTTCTAGAACACAAAACTGGTCCTTGAACATACTTAAATATCTGCACTACCAAAGTCTTTGAAGGAAGAGACCTCCTCCAACTCACAACTAATGAAAAATAATGTTGAGATCTACTCATCACCTATTTGGTTGAAGGCTTGACCTTCCATTAGTGTGACCTGTGATCCAAGCCATTCACACAAACACCTACTAATGGAGGTCTGCCGGGCAGGTGGTAGCCTGATCAGAGCTGATTGATTCACAATAAAAAGCCAAAGCTTTTCAGGCCTGTAATATCTGATGCATTAGCCTAAGCCTAAAAGAGACAAATCTTTCTTATCGCATACAACAGGGCTGAAATTCAGACACTAGAAACAGCTTCAAGCCTCCCCATCCCCCTTCTACAAAGTAAGTTTCATTTTTGCACAGAAATGAGGAAAATCATTTTTTGCTGGCTTGGGTACAGTGCTCTTGTTATCAGACTAGAGTCATAGCTGCTAAAGCAGAGTGTAGCAGAAATGTGTGGAAATATTATTAACTTCCAGATTAAGCACAGTATTTGTAAGTTGCAATTGGGAGTAGAGGATTTTTAATTAGGAATCTTGACAAGGCTTAAGTGAATTGTTTTTGTCCCAGTAAAAACTGTGGCCTTGACAAATTTCTGTTACTGAAAAGCAAGTTAATTTCCCCTGTTCGATTCTTCTTTCAGTGGACATTATACATAATAGAAACTAATTTATGGGGGTAAGCACTAAGCATGAATTGATGATTATTTTAAGAATAGCTCAGCACAAAACTACTCACATGAGTAAAAGCGTCTGGGATTTGGTTCCCCATTCAGACTCCACAAATGCTATTATCAGGTGCTTCAGAAGTTGGAATCACTCTTCCCCCATCTTTGTGGCATACAAGGATGTAACGTAACCTGGGGTTTTGCACTTCGTTTTAATACCACTGGCTTACAGAAGCACTGGCAACGGTTTTGTGCTCTGACATTTCACACATAAAAAAACCCCAAAACAAAAGAAAAAAACATTACCACTGGTTTTCCAGTTCTAAACAGATTAGCTCTTAAGCCTATAGAGAGATATTCTCTTCTGCTTCCAGCAGAGCACCAATAGCTCATGCCACAACTGCTTATCACCACCCTTTGTGGCATGAGAAGCTGTCATTCATTCAGGGCTGCCAGCAATGCCTAACTCTCTTCTATCAAAATTAATCTAGTCACTCTACATTTATGATGTAAACTATTCAGGTGGTTATTGTGGCTAAAGCAGGTTAGGGAGTGCATAAATGTAGATACATGGCACCCTGCACATACAAATCACAATCTGTTTCTTTCCTTCTGTAAGATTCTGTTGCCATAACCGCATTACTATCCTTTCCTAATAAAAGCTGATGGTTTCTCACCTAGTTTTTTCACCCGGTTTTCCCACCTCAGTAAAGCAACTCCAGGAAAAGTTCATCCAGGTGGAACTATCCCCAGAAATCCACCTTGTTCTGCACAAGAGTCTTCTGGACTGGTACATGTTAAAGCCACCTGGCTGGATGGTCAGATAGTAGTTTTCAGTGATCTTTTTGGAACTATCATGATCATGGCCCATGGCAGTGTTTCTCCAACATGGTTGGCAGGGATTTGGAAATGGCACTGCCAGAGGAAAGACAGAGAGATCAAGAAGCTCTGCTGGTTTCAGTGGAACACATGCCCTAAAATAATTCATGACACTCACTCCAAACTACAGAGAAGTGCTGGGGAAAGCCCATCACAAATATCTGGATAAGAATGGATCATTTCTGCTAAGGATTTTTTTTCAAAAGTTGTATATGTTGACGGCTTTGTCAACAGTCCTTAAGCAGGTGTAATTCTGATGTCCAACTCCAAAAGGCCAGACCAAGAGGCTACAATTATGCAGACTTTGCAGATTCAACCTCTGTAAAAGGCTGTGGTCTTCTGAATACACACAAGTCCTAGACAAGTAAATGATTTCAAGGGCAGCATTTGACCTCATGCTGTCATCTTCAGTAATTATGCAATTTAATTAAAGTGGAAAATTCAGTTAGGTAATTTTGAAAAACAACATCTTGAAGGTGTAAAACGGAGGAACAAATGTTTATGTATATAAAAATATGGTGTACATAGCCATAGTACGTGTCAAAAGATAGCAGTTGCAGTTATGCTACTAAGGATAGTTCAATTTTCTCTAGACTGTTAGACTACATTCATCTCTGTGGCATGTGAGAGCCTTCCATTAGTGCATTAAGCCATATATCTTACACATCTGTTACATGCTTGTTCTCAGATTGTCCTTCTAGGAGGATAAACTAGTCCAATTAGGTCTTTTATTTGGTGGGCCTAACGGATTTTATTTATTTGTTTGTTCTTTCAGTCTACTAGCTCCTACATCAATATGGTAGATAAGGAAAGATCAAAGGACTCTTGCCTTGCACTTGAAACAGAAGGTACAAAGGTTTGCCAAAGGCTCATTAATCCATCACTAATGCTGAGGTTTCCAACTTATCCTCTGTTGCTTTGTCATCTGAGCCCCTACACAGGGCACTTGGAGTGCAGAAGCAGTGTGCCCTGAATGCCAGCCAAGTGAAAGGGGACAGCTGAGGGGTAAGTGCTATTGTGGCTGAGGGCTGTGGGATCTGAAAATAGAAGGTAAAGAATTGCTGCTGATGTGAATTTCCCAGCATATGCATGAAAATACAGGGATAGAGCCAGATAGGTTCAGAAAGGGTCTTCACTAACACCTGCCTAAAATGAAGCCTCTGTCAGGCACAGAGGATCTGTCTTTGTTTAGATTATCCATTTACATACTTTAATGTAGCACTTACTGCCAGGTCTCCATAACCCTGTTGAGCTTGGGACTTGTTCTCTCTCTCACTCTCTGCCTGTTTCTCTGTGTTATTCTTCATCTCCTTCTTAACAAAATTATTCTGATGCTCATCTCCAACTCATCAGAATTCCAGTTCTAGTATCTTCAGTATCTCAGTGTTTTCCATACTATCCAACACAGATTAAGGATGAGGACTTGCAGACTTATTAGAAAACCTCCTTCTCTCCTGTGCTGTTTAAGAAGTTACACTTCTTTTTGACATTACCTAAGATGTGTCTTAGGCAGATATCCTGTCCTACCTTTATTTACTCATAATTCACAGCTCTTTGTGCTACAGTGACAGCTTTTGAAGAAGAATAACATCTCTCAGGTGCCAGAGAAATCTGGGGTGTCTGCTTAGTGCTAGGCAGTTACACAATGCATGATTGCTGTGATGCTGAGTAGGATAATCAGCTTTTAGGCGTGTGTGACCACCAGTGGAGTGCACTGAGTTCCATGCCAACTTTTAAAAGCACTCAGCAGCTGGTCAGCTTGACTCTGGTGCACTGCGGGGCAGCTAGGTAATCTGACAGACTGGTCATGGTGTGAGACAGCAAAGTGTAGGACAGCAGTCAGAAGGCTGCCAAAGTCTAAAAAGGGACATCTGACATACAGATGCAACTGCATGAACTTTCCCTTCCCCTGCTTTAACTCATCATGAAATGAATGTAATGCCCTTTTGGAAGAGTTTCTCTAGTTGGCAGGAGCTTGCTAGTTCACTTGGGAGAACTCCATCATGAGGCTGCAGGGATTTCAGCCTGAAAACAAAATACCAGAACATCCCACATATTCACTCTTTCCCTCCCATCTAATGGTGTGGCTAATCCCTTAGCCACACCAAAATAGGCTATGCAGAATGACTGGGTGAACAACTGAGTCATGCTGATTTGATCTAGTTCCCTCATCATACAAACCAGCTAGTCTGAATTGGATGCCTTTGTCATATATACAGCAAAAGGGAGGTTTAGGTTGTATACAGGAAAGGGACATTTTGGAGACACAACTTGATTTAATTGTGGTGTAAAGACAAATCCTTTCTTGCACTGTATGCAGCCTGAAAGAAACTTACACAGAAGTCCATCTGTTACCACTGTGATCCCTATTAAGGGAGACAGAGATTTGGCTGGCAGGGAATGAGGACCCCTGGCCACCTTACATTACACAGGTTCCGGACCAGGCTTCTAAAAAGAACAAAAGTTCAAGGTTTTATGAGCAGCAATTTTCCTGGCATGTTTTGCCAGCTCTGAGTTATTTCTATTGCTGCTCTGAGCTGGTGGGAACTGATCTATGAAAGAAGTATAGCTACATTTAAGTAGTACTAGACTCAAACAAATATACACTGACTTTCATAAAGTTTATGAGATGAGCTTGGTGCTGCACTAGCTTGGTAAATGTAGATTTAGTTCACATCTGATTCACATCTTCCTGGGACCTCATTCTCATTCCTGTCTCTCCTTAGTAAATCAGTATCTCGTGCACATATGTAATAGGTAAATACTATCTTCTTGTGTCAGATGTGAGATGCTCGTCTTCCCCCAGAATTATTATAATGAGATATATTTGCCCTCAATGCAGCATTTCATGATCCTAAAAGGCCATCAAATTATACCACAGGCACTATGAAATATCCTAACTACATAATTTCATGCAATTTAATCAACATCACATAGTTTTCTGAATATAATAATTTATTTTCAAGCAGTTAATAGTTAAAATTTATTAGAGAACAAATTTAGATTTGTTTAACTACTTATTTAACTTCCACACTCCACAAAAGATTTAAAACATTCAGGTATCTCGTTTCAACTCCGTTACACTTGTGCTGCTTGTTCGACAGAAAATGCACTTTTCCTAAACACATTTTTCTTTCATCAACACTTATGATTGACTGAAAATCAAAAGAACAGAACTGGCTGCCAGAGCCTCGTGTCCTGTTGTGAGCCACAGCTCTGACAGTTTGTGCTTTGAAAGTGTATCAGCTCTCCGTCAGAATCAGCAGTAAGTCTCACTAGCACCCCCAAAATAGTAACACAGGGCCACAGACTTTCTTTTGCCTCTTCTGAATGTGCTAGAATGTGTTAATCTAATAAAGAGAATAGAAATCAAATTACATCTCCTGAGGGACGTAGCAGTCAGAAGATACATGCCCAAATAGGCTCCCAGGCACTCAACAGCCACAGCTGGTACTGCAACCTCTTCCTCGCTGTGAGGCAGAAGGAACATCGTCTTCTGGCAGCAGTAGCCTAAAATACATCCTTGGGAGATCCCCCCAAACATGTTTCTTATGAAAAACTTGGTTGCTACCTGCATAAAGTCTCTTTGATATCTGGGATCAGAACCTTCCTTCTAATTGACTGAGATGGGCTCTCTGTGTGCTTCTCTAAGTACAGGCAGCCTGCGTTCCTACAAAAATACTAGATCTGAACAGTTAACAGGAGAGCTCAAAAAGAGAGATTGTTAATTTTGGGATTTATTTTTCTTGTGGTTTTTTTTTTTTTTTTTTTCCCCTTGAACCCCAAATAGACAGGGAAAAAAAAAGGAAAAGGAAAATGGTGTTCTACTCTACTGACTTGAAAGATACACGGCCATGAATTTCAAGAGCTTACTAATGTGACTGTCACATCTCTTACACAAAAATGATCATTTGCATTTTCCATTTAAGAACTTGATACTCTTTGTAAACTTATTTGAATTCTGTAAAGAGAGATGACAGTTCCTAAAAAGAAAAAAAGCCACCTTATTATTATGTCAATTCTAGAAATGCTAATGGCGGGATATGAAGGACAGCGTAATTGCAGTGTTGCTCTACTGATTCTTTGGTTAAGGTTTTCTCAGTACTTTAATTATAAACTACTTATTTCAGCAGTTTAACTTTCTAAATTCTCAGTCAAACACCCTTTGGGTTTGTTTCATAGTTTGAGGTGCTTGTTGGTGTAAAAAGAGCCTCCTCTAGGCAAAGTCAAAGTCCCATGCGATCAGAAGCACCCACCTCAATGGAGGACAGCTGGACTGAAGGATCAAGGAAAGAACTGGCTTTTTCTGTGTAATAACCAAACTGTTCTTGAGAGAAAGGTCTGCTGAAGTAAACAGGAGTGATAAAACCCTTGGAAGAGAAGTCAGGAAGAGAGTTAGGCATATATCAAGCAAATTTGACAGGCCAAGTTGAAAAGCTGCAGAATATGTAAATGAAATCAGGTGAGGTGAAAGCACAGCAAGAAAAAGAGAATTCTGCAATTCTCTAGCCAGCATCTTAGAGACCTGCTACCTCAGCATATCAGATCTTGGGGAAGGAAACGTAACACAAGGAAAGAACAAAACCTTTGAAAGAGCATCTTCTTAGATGCTTGTCCAGCAGGCACAGTTCTTCATGTTCTACAAAATGATTTTTCAGTCATTGAATCCATTCTCAAGGCTTTGGTCAGGGAAATCTACTTTTTAGGTAATGTATGCCTAAGCTCCATTGAGATTTATGTGCAATGCTTTTAAATTCATGCCTAGGTGAATTTATGAATAAGAGCTGACTTACTATGCGACCAAATACTTTCTTGAAGTGGGGCCAAGAGAAGGGAGAGATACTGCTGTTAAGTTCCTTAAGAAAGCAAGCTAAAAGCAGATCACATCATTTGAACAGCACTGCAAACTTCTTGAAATTGTAAAGCACAAATCCAGTGGTCAGCCAGACTCTTTTGTTCAGGGAACAGCAGTTTGAGAAGCCTGATATGTAAAGCCTCAGAAACCTCATTAGGATTTTGTAATATTTAGTTTGTTTATTTACTGTTGTAAGTGTACAATGACAGTTTTGCCTCAAAAACTACTGCTGCTTGTCCTTGGTGGGGAAGAACATGAAGGACAGAGTTTTAACTTTTGTGATAAGACAGTGTGTTGTGATTCATTTCAAAAGTGATGCACGAAAGCTGGGGAATAGAGGTTGAGGAATGGGAGCAAACATATGTGCTTGTCGTATAGTTTACAATAGTTTCTGAATAAGAGTGCATATTACCTTGATTTCATCTCATTACTGTCTGTTGACAAGTCCTTCCTTTCCTCCTCCCTTGCTCACCTGTATTTCTGCCTTGAGGAAAGGCTTTTGGAAAGTGGAAGCTCTCTGAACAGTTCCAAATACCTCATTTACTTAAAAACCATTCTCCTTGCTCCTTGACAAGGGAGATAAAGCTGAGTTAATTCTGAGAAACCACAAAATTAAAGGGAAGGTTGAATCTGTATCATTCGGTAACATTCATTTTTGCAGGTCTGTGCTACAGCTGGTGTTTGTTTTGTTGTTTTTCCCCCTGCCCTTCATTCTCCTGCTGTGAGATGCGGTGCTCTGCTGTGGAAATAGGAATGAATTTGTGTGCCCATGTGTGGAGAAGTAGCCAGCGTTCAAAAAATCTCAACAAAGATTTATGAGGCAAATTATGTTGTTTGTTAAATACCCAGATGGAAAATTAGAAACTCTATACATGGTGAGTAGTGAGAATATCAGCAAAAGGCTATGATTCAGACAAATAGAAAGCCTCATGATTTAATTTAAAATGAAATAGTGTTCCCTTTCATGAATAACAAAAGGGTGTTTTGATGTTACGTGTGTCCCCTCCGCCAACACCCTTCCTGAAGCTGAATCCTGTGTTCTCCATTTACATTCCTTTGCTACTGGTATAGGAGGTACATAGGTAGCTTAGTGAGGGGCAATACCTGGTGAATCTGTAATTATACTGATAATAGAAAGAATATTCTGCCACAAATTATTGCAATTCGGTTGGTTTCAGTGTAGGAATTAGTTGACTTGGGGAGAAAGACAGGGGAGCTGGGACTTGTCAATAGAGAGTTTTACAGGCTAGTGGGAGCCCTCAGTACAGGGTGCAGAACTGTGAGATCCCTCCCTCCTCTCCCCTCTTCCCCAGACCTTTGGGTCCTCGCAGTTTCACAAGGGTGGCAGCACTGGCATTCATCCAGAGGAAGGAGAGCTGCCAGCTAACAGGGAGGCAGATCCATCCCAGTTTCTCCAGCTGCCTGCTGCTGGGGCAGGGGAGCCGATCTGCCAGTATTGCCCCAGGCTCAGATGGGCAGGAAACGGGCAGAGACACAGGTAGCACTGACTAGAGACATCATGGTAGTACCAGCACCGATTAATTTTCTAATTATGTGATACTGCGTATTTTTTGACTCACGATACTGCCGTGCCAGCAAAATGTTGCCTATCACTCAGGTCGTTCTGCTGTGACTCGCTGTTGTCTCGTAAAGCACAGGGGGGGTCAAAGGCAGTGTTGTCTGAAAATGTTTCATTTCCAACATTTCATTTTCAGCAACATTGTCAATATTTCTGAAAATGGTGTCATCCTTCAGTTCAAAAGTTTTCCTTTTAAACACTGCTTGTTGCATTTCAAATAAAAATTACATTCTCCAGCATGCAGGCCTTTAAGCAACCGAGATGCTTCTGGAAATGTTGATGTACCTCTTTGGTGTACTAATAAGAACTAATAACATTGTCTTTGTAGGAGTTCCAGCTGTTTAGGGGATTTCTGCTGCAGAAAGACTGCTTAGTTTTGAGCATTTCTATTCCAGTGATGCAATGGCAAGTAAACCAGCAGGCAAACATCAGTATTTGTTAGTCTAGGCCAGCAGTGAAAAGTGGGTAAACTGGATTTCTCATTGACCTGTCTGCCCATGCTCTGCTCCCTGATAGGGACAATGATGTTAAGACTGGGTGTACCACATCTCAAATAAACAGAAAATTAAAAAAAATAAAAAGCAAATGAGTAAGTGCCACTGCAGGTAGGAGGTGTTACTGGTCCAGACAGGTAGAGTCAGTGCCTTTTTTTGGCTCTGTTTCTCTGTTAATCAAATACAGGGTGCTTAACACACATGGAGTTACCCACAAGTTTACGGTATGTGGGCAGCAAATGAGAGCCTGCTGCTGTGTTTTATTACTGCTGTGTGCTATGTGTTTTCTCCATGGTATCTACTTTTACCTAATCTTAGCTATTAAATCACACTACCATCAGTTAACGAGACCTTTTTAGAAGGCGGATTGGAATGGCAATTTGGTATAATGCAGATGTCCAGCATCAGGAGGAAAATTCAAAGTACTTTTCATTTGTTGAATCCATGGTTATTGCTCAGTTGTTTCATTTTGCCAAACTTCAAAGTGAGAGATCTGAAATTCTTCAACAAAATAATTTAATTAGAATTTTAAAGAAAATTGTGATTGTTTTTAAAGCTTGGTTATACAGCATTAAGTACCCAAATCTACCTTTATATGCCCTGATGAAGTTTCTTTATCTTCAGAGCTGCAGCGGTGTGAGAAAACTAATGGAAAGATTCTCTGTTACTGACTAAGAGGAAAGGAGACTGAGATTTTTTCTCCCGGCGTGATGCAGGTGAAAGTGTTACAATACAACCTGCAGTAAAGGACAAGAGTAGAGATAAATGCAGTATTTGAGAGAGAAGGAAAGACATTATAAAAAAGACCTGAACCACCTAGTGATGTGTTTGTTCAGCAGAGCTTTTAAAAAGTGCACTAATGGCCCATTTTATCTATCACCCCAAGTCAATGAAAAACGCCCATTGACTTAAATAGGCATTGGATCAAGTGCTGAGCTTTTAGGAATAATTATACTCAGTATGCTGAAGTTCCTAGTATTTCTCTTCAGGCTGAATGCTGATCCCTCCATTATGTGCCCTGACTTCAAACAAACAAACAAGCAATCAATCCCCTTTTCCTACCGACACCTAGTGCTCCGGGTACTACTCCCAATTCAGGCTGCAGACGCTGAAGAAGCTTTTTAGATCAAAGCAGTAGTCTAGACCCAGCAAACACTGCTGGATGGGAAAACCACATGTAAAATGTGCCTTTGTTGCACAGAGTCTTTGCTGGATGGCTGGAGCACAGCTGGTGGGTTTGGAAACCTTTTGACTTCTGAAGGTGTTTTTTCACTTCTTGCCCTCAGACCATTATGGTATTTGGCCCAAGAAATGATGTAAACCACAATTCCCAAGGAATTTCTTTTAAGTACACTGGCAAGAAGGGAGGCTACTATTCAGTCCAGTGCACTACACCCTCACCTAGCTTTTTTGCTAAATCGAACCATTACTTGGTTCTGTCCCCTTGTGGTAGGACTACCGTTAATTTTTTTTGCCGCTATCGCCCAGTTTGCTCTGTAAAAAACAAGATCATCTTGAAACCCTCAGGAATACATTTTATCATCAGAAAACAATGCAAAAATCCGTAAAACCCAATGAAGAATAAAAAAGAGAGCGGCTGCAAATGTAACTGGATTTCCTCTATCCTGATATAATAATAATAATGATGATGATGATGATGATGATGATGATGATGATGATGATAATAATAATAATAATAATAATAGCAGCAATATTAATAATAATTGAAAAATCCTAGTGCAAATTCTTGCCATCCTCTTGTCTTAGCTAAATGCATGGATGAAATGAAAAAGCACGAGCCTAATTCTGGATGGCATGAATTAAGCCACAGGACACATCCCACAGTCTAGCATCCACTTAGTAAAGATACCAGCCCATCTGATGTAGACAAAGAAAAACATACCAAAGAGTATGTGACTCAGGAAGATAGTAAAAAAGGAGCTGCCTAGACTTACAGTGTTAGGAGGTTTGTGTATTATCTGTGATGATCTCTTAGCAAATTACTAGTACCCACACTAAACTGTCTTTTGGAAGCCTGAGTATTTGATAAGTTTTTATGTTTATATCAGCTCAGGACTGGATAAGAACAGAAACCGAACTACTTATCCATCTTCTCTGTTTTGAATTTATCTCTTTCTTAGAAACACAACCCTTCTATCATAAATAACTCAGAGAAGCAAACTAATAGGTGAATGAATTATAGAATAATTGAACTTGTAAGTGATCTCTGGAGCTCACCTGGTCCAACACTACAGATATGTGGTTTGGAGCTGCTTTTTCTGTCTCTGAGGAGAAAATGGTGGAGTCCCATGGGTCACTAGAAATGTCTTTTTTTTTACTCTCTGCATACCTACATTTCAAATCCAGAGGGAAAAATAAGGTTTATGACTTAGAAAAATTAGTTTAGAGCCCCCATACAAAAAATTAAAAAGATTATTTTCTGTGCAAAATAGTGGGGGGAAGTTTTCTTTATGCTTGCTATGGAAAAAACAGCTGAGAATATATTTTTTGTTCTTATTTTCAAGATGGAAAACTTGCTGCATAATGCTTTATTTATACCGACAGATTGGTACTTAAACAAGCAAGCAGACCATAGATCCCTAGCTTGGAGATGAGTTACTGCAAATAAGCAAGGAACTAAAAAGTATATAAGTGAAATATCTAAATACAGAAAATCCTTGTCCTCTGCAAAGGTATGAGGTAAAAGAAACTACCAATGTTGTGTTCAGGGGTGAACCTGACAGCAAAAAGACTAAAATCACCTTTTTTTTCTTTTTTAACTAATTTGAACCCAAGTATCTCAAAGCTCTTTGTTCTCAAATGTAAGATTAATAAAGCTTGACCATCTCTCAAAAACTGGTGTGGAATTGGACAGTCATTTGCTGGCAACATTACACCGGGTCATGAAATGAAGTGGTGAATATTATCCTGAACTGAAAACAAGGTCATATTAAGACCATCAGGATATTATTATGTGCTATGTAATCTGGCCAGCACATCAGGTTTACTTCAGCCAGTATTGCAATGGGGCTTTGCAAACATTCAGAGCTCCTGTTTTACGTATCACCCGTGCTAGTGACTTTCTAGCCACCCTCCTTGCTCTTGCCTGTGCTGTTCTGCTCCTGCGTCAGGCAGAAGTAGGTTTTTCATATGACTCCCTGAACCACAAATATGGCACTTAAAAGGCCTTTGAATCAAACCAAAATAATATTTGCTGATTTTACTACCAAATACTGCATAGCAAGGCTCTGATACTTGGCTCCCCTGAGCCATCAGAACTCTGGTGAGCCTGACACAGGTGGCCAAGAGAGGCACACAGCGGTGCAGAGTCTCTTCAGATGACGTGAAGTTGCCCTGACTGTTGGAAATTCAGAAGAGAGCAGCCTGCTCTTCAAAATGCTGCACACTGTAACAGAAGCTTGAAATCACTTTCTGTGAGTCTTTGTTCTCCAGTCCTGCCTCCCTTTCAGGCAGAAATGTTCTGAGTTCTTAGGAACAAGTATGATTTCTTAACCTATTTTAGAAGAGCTTGCTTTGATGCTCCTCTTTATGCTCTGTTGCATGAAATTAATGAGAAACACTATTGTTACTTTACAAAAGAAGAAACAAATACATTCCTATCTGAAGATAATGAAAACTAGTATTAACAGAATAATTTTGTACAGGTACATTAGAAAAAAAAATATTAACTTGTTTATAGATGGTCGTTGCAAAGCAGACGTCTGCATCTACCTTCTCCATTTTATATGTTATTTGAGGGATTTAAAAAATGTTAACTGTGCAAGTCCAGTGGCAGCTTCGGTGGGGGTCTTTGCCACCACCTATTGGTGAACTAGGAGAAAAGGCAGAGTGAGCTGACCTAGCTGATGTTCCCTATTGTACCAGTGCAAGCTTTTGCTCCATTTTGAGGTAACAAGTGTTTTTTCCTTCTTGCTCTGGGACTAAGGGCAACAGGACTGTAGTTATGTCCTCTGAGTGAAGAGCTGTCATAGCCAAACCTTAACAGCTGGCCTGTGGTCCCTCACACCTCTCAATGGAGAGGGCAGCTTCTAATTAATAAAGAAAAATGTCCTTCTAGTATCAAATGTTTTGTTAATTAATTTCTTCTTGCTTTCTGGAAATGGAATTGGGCCTATTTTCTTTGCTGGTTTCAACAAAAATTACACTGGTACTTGAATAGAGCCACATTGCTGCTGACAAATCTTGGAAGAGTGCTGTGATTGCCAACAGTTCTGCACAGTCCAGCAAGAGGAATGTCTGTGAAAGGACATGCCTTACAAATGAAATGTTTGCAGAATGAACCTGCGCTCCTAAAAAGACAGCCAAGAAGACAAGTGAAGGGAGCCAGTGCCAGGAACTGAATCAAAAATGTAAATCTTTAAAGATGTCTCTAGATATGAAATGAGTCTACTTTACTTGATTCATCAACACTGCTTGCATATGCAAATTCCTCTTGAATAAAGCTTTTGTAGTACAGGCTCCAAAAATGAATTCAGGTAGAGGCAGTGACAGCAGTGAATGAGCACAGAGACAGTTTAAAGAGATTGCTTAGTTTTCAAATCAACAAATTGCTGTGGTTCTACTTAATCTATCAAAAAAAGGAAAAGAGAACAATCTGGCAGCTAGGCGGGAAGATATAATGGTAAAGGACATAATGTTCCAGCTATTTTAGGACCCGTTTACACTATGAAACTGATGGCATTAGAGAACAGTTGTTGAACACATTTGTGGAACAGCTGTGTTATTACTAAAGTGTAAAGACTGAAGTGTGTACAGACCTGTAGGGGTGCTCAACAAGAATATTTTTTGGGGGAGAGGCAGAGGGCTTCTCTTCAGTTTAAAATCATGTTCTTACTCAATTTTACTTTGAGTAAAGATGGACTAGCATAGTCAAATGACTTCATGAACACTCTTCATTCCCATGAAAATGGCGGCAATTATATATGATAACTTTGATAGCTATATCAATCTTTCTTAAATAAGACTAAATAACGTGGATCAAAAATGGGCCTTCAGTATTCATTCACAGATACTCTAGTCATTGTTTAGGTATTTCTGTTCCTTGAATGAGACAGTTTCCCTCCCTCCTTCTCTTTCTCTCGGTGGGGCTGCCATTTTGCTTATGCTTCAGACTGAACCTCCCACAGAGAAATAAATTGAGAATAAAGAAATGCATCTCATCACAAGATGATATGAGAAAGACTTTCAAAGTCATTGTAAGGTAACTTTTATTCTCCTAGAAAAGATTTTGTTCACAGTTTTACTCACTTATCAAAGCCTCTCTGACAAACCTGACCTGCATGATGTGTTCAAAGTCTGCATGTATTAATTATTTTTGAATGAATAACTGAAGCAGAAGGATGAATTACTTTACAGCAATTTTAGCAGGTGTCTCATTGGCTTATCTGTCTGTTTGCAACCATATACATGTGCAGATGTTGGAGAAGTATTTGCTGTAGCCGGAGAAGATTGAGTGCTCTGTGACGGTGAAGTGATGGCAGCTGAGGTCTGCTGGAGCACAAGGGTTTTCACAATTATTTTCAGGAATACCAAGTTAAACTATATCTGCTTTTCCTCCTGTCTTGATATGAGAGATATGACTGCCATCTCTCTATTGTTAATACATGTGAAAATTAATTTCTTTCCCTAATTGGATTATTGGCAATTTCTGAAAATAACTGTTAAAGTAATGTCACTGGCTGCATGCTGAAGCATGGAAAGTGTAGCATTGACCTGGAAGTTACTCACTAGCCGCTTGTAATTAGGGTTTCTTTTGTGTATGTAGATAGCACAGTTGCTTGCACTAATTGTGCATAGGCATATTGCACATTTTCTACTCTGCTATGTGAATCAATGACCAATTTACATAAACAATGTTGTGATTTGCATATGCAAATGGAGATTAAAAATCTACACAGGAACTGAACTTCAATTTATGAAGAAAAGAGCAGGCGTTCCATCTCTGTTTAGTCTATATTGAGACAGCCAAAATGCCCCTACAATTTAATCTTGACTCATATTTCTTGCATTTACAACTATGCTGTCTAGGACAATTTGTATCTGCCTTTTATTATTTGTAGTGATTTGAACGTCTTTACATTAGATTATGGCTTTAAATTCAATGTGTTCTTACTGTGCTATAAATTCAAAACACGAACAGTTCTTGTTCCTGAGAACCAATGGATGAAAGTGAAACAAAGCAAGAGAAAGAAACTACCTGTCAAAGCGTGTAGGAAGAGAGAAACAAGCAATATATATGTTAAGAAACACAACAGATTATAAAATGTATCTTTTTAAGAACACGTGCTTGTAGCACTGACAAAGTCAAGGAATCTTAGCAGGGTTACTATGACATTATTTCTTCACATCTACCATTCTTCACCCTCTTTTCAGTACCACATCTTTTCTCACTTTGAATACTATGGCGAAGAAAGCATTTAGTGCCTGAACAACATGTGGGACAGACTTAGAGGGCATGCTTGCTTTATACAGGCATTCATTTTCTGTTTCTCACAGGTCCTGTTTGCTCTCCTTCTGGGAGGCCAAAGCATTTAGCTTTCCCTGGCTGCAGTGGCCCTCTGGATTTGCTATGCTGAAAACTACCTAGTTTCGGCAAATCTATTTAGTTTAGTAAAAGAAATAAGATTAAAGCATGGGATACTTCTCTCTCTTTCCAGCAGCTTCTCTCACAGATGTTCCCATGGGAAGAACAAATTCTTCCTGAATAAATTAAATTTGACCTACTATGATTTAAATTATAATAGTAATAATTTCAGTAGTATTATTGTCATTGCAGAAATACTCTGGGTTTATGGTGCCTAAATGTGGGGATTTCTAGCTTTCTTACACTTAGATAAGTCACTGTTATGAACAAACACTGTGGCCCTTGATGGTTTCCCATTGTTGATAAAACTTAAAAATAAAAATGTATGTAGACTTTAGTTCAGTTTTGTTGTCTTGAAAAAAAAAATGTTTTTCGCAAAACACTTGAAAATTGAATGTTTAATTCAAAGCAGTTGTATTTTGGATTTGAAAATGTTTTCCTGTTGGCTCATAATTTCCTTCCTTCATAATGGGACTATGACAGCCTCATCCCATGTGAGAGAAGGTCATTAATGATGGAAAAGAAAATCCAGCTATGGAGCAGAATGTGCAGGGGAGAATGGGAGCATTCAGCAACTAGTCTACGACTTCTATGAGGTATTGTAATAAAATGTCCAAATAAAATAGTTAGGTTTTCATATACAAACCTGAAATTGAGACCTTTCCAGCTTATAATATTTTTTGTTTTGTTTTCCATATGAAGTAAATATTTTGTAAGACAGGAAATTATTAAAAATGCTGTGTTGCTGCTAAAAAATGAAGTACTATCACAAAAGCAAAATCTAGGAAATGTAAGAGATTTGGAATAAAAATTGAGAGAATCTTATAAAAACTTTATTTCTAACTTTATTCATTTTTATATGGGTCTTTTAGAAAGAACTATACCTAAAATTGCTTTTACTTTAGAGGGCCTAGCGACTTTTCCTGGTGTTTCTACAGTCTTCATAGTTTTCTTAAAACTCCGAAACAGTATTGTTTGTTCTTCAGTCTATGGGATGTCCTCTCATCATCCACAGCTTCCCTAAGGACTTCAACTCAATCTGGATCTTCTTTGTCTGATGTTACCTCTTTGAAAACTTATGTTTATTTCTGGATATATGAGGGATATATAATTATTGAGGCAATATTAAAACTATAGGAAGCTTAAAACTTATTAGTGGTCCAGTCATTCATGGAAATTCACCTAACATGGCACATCCAGTTGGCGAAGGTGCTTGGGGAAATCATAACAGGAAACTAGATCAAAATAATGTTCTAAAGTGGAGGTTCTTTTCTGAACAGCAAGGGAAGGATTAGAAAACAAACTGGGGTTTTGATTGCATATAGGAAAGTTAAATTAATAAAACATTTTTAATTCAGAGGGTTTTCTTCTTGTTATGTGCTGCCTTGTTCAACTGAGGCTCCCCCATACTGTAGCTCCTGACAGTTCTAGCCTTGACATTTCTAATAATGCTTTCAGTACCTCCTGAAAATTCCTGTAAGAGAGGATTTATGTGACGAGTTAATCAAAGCAGACTATACAGCAGTGTGTTTTCACCCCAGATAAATATCCATGTTCCATTACTGAAGTTGATAAAATATTTGATGGACAGCAGTGTCCTGCTGCCAACTGTTCCTATGCTACTGGATATTTATTTTTTAAATTCAGAAATGCATGAGCAGGTTATATATTCAGATTTCTTCCTAATCTTCCAGCTGATTGCCTAAACCCCTCTGCCTGTGGCTTATACCGGTCGAGCGTAGAAGCACTTGCTTTGATAAAATAGATGCTGCATTGATTTGACATAAATGAATTTTTCATGCAGACTTTCTCTGGGGCTGCTGGCACTAAGTTCCCTTGAAAAGCACATGCCTGGAAGAACAGTCATAACCCAAAGAAACCAAGACTGTAGCTGATGGGGAACAACATAGGATGAATAACAAAAGCTCGTGTTAAGATAAGGCTTACTTGGAGAATGGTGGCTCTCTATCCAAGCCATGCAGCTGCAGACTGTGAGATACAAACCCAAATTACTTTGATAACCAGCTGGTCCAGGGTCTCTCCTACTGTATGTATGTTGTGACATTACACAATGTAAATCAGGGAAGAGACTAGCACACTAAATCCACTGGCCTCTAAAGTAGCAGCTGTTGCCCCCCTTTCTTCTTGCTACCCCAGGTGATTTATCTGCAGTACTCTCAAGTATTCTCTGTGAACTGGGATGCTGAGAAGCAAAGGTATTTATGAAGTAAAACAATATTTCAGCAGTTGCCTTGATCAACAGAAAAGGACTGGTTTCTAGTGTAACCAGTGAAGCAATGTAACCATATGAATTTCAGAAATGTTATTTAGGTTATGGCAGTATTTGTCTGGCTCCTTCTATAACCTCTCATTAAATTATGGAAACAGGGAAAAGAAAGATAACTGAAGATGTCCCAAGTGTGATGCCTCAGGCTTTGCCTAGAGTCCCAGGGTATGCCCATCCATCTGCTCTTTGCAAGAGAAATGCTGGTGTGTGTTTGCCACAGGGAACTATTTTCCAAGGCTTGGCACCAGCGTTACCAACTGCAAATTAAGGTCATTAACAGTGTTGCAAGAAATACCCTTCAGCACCGAGTCTCCTAAAAATGCCTGCAGATCTGCAAGCATCGTTGTCACACTGAAATTTTTACTATCTGCTCAGTTCAGTAATTTTCCCCCAAGACACCTTGTAGTCGATTTAAGACAAACTTAACAGGCCAAACCAGGCCAAACAAGAGTTAAGGCCGTGGTGTTGCCTGCCAATATGGGAGGAAATGTTACAAACACGCACAGACACAAATCCAGTTAGTTTTAATAAGTAGGTAGACACGCTTGTCCTAAGTGTGTCTGTGTTCTGGGCAGCCTCCTTCCAGTGTCATTTCCCATTTATTTTTGCTGCTTCAGCTTCAAAATTTTCACTGAGAAGCCAATAGGACTCTTCCTTTTCTCAGTAGGAAATTTATCTCCCTTTTTTTTTTTTTTTTTTTTTTTTTTACAGTCCATATCTTTGGGAATTCAGGTTTGGAACGAAAATGTGAGAACCTGATGGCTTTTTCTGGAGGCAGGCATTGAGACCTGGTTTGTTGTCTAGCTACTATTGTCCACGGTGGGCTGAGGAATTTATACTTTAGTATCCTGCTGGACATATTAATGTCACATATTTAATGTTATAGAAGAGATGAATTACATATACGTTCTCTAAGTTGATGCTCTTTAGTATATTACCAGTTTTCACAGGAGATTATACATGATACATCAACGATGACAGGTGCTGTAGGAAGATAACTAGTCCCATATGCACTGCCCACATTTGCCTTTAGTGTTTGTGCCTTCAGCCTTACAGCCCATCTTCCACTCATTAGTTAGAGCTTCTGATTACATCTTCTTAGCACTTTCTTCAGAAAACAGCACCTTCAACTAGCCAGGACCTTTTGCAGAGGAATTAGTACACCATCTTCGTGCTCAGCTGGGTTACTCCCCTCTGTAGACAGTGTCACCCATTTGTAAGACCTGACAGTTACTGCTCACAACACTGCACTGGATGGGGTTTGGAATCACTCATCACTACCAGCATCTTTAATTTACTATAACTGTTCTCCTGGTCTTCTAGCTCTGTATATATATCACACAATGCTTCTTTAGGTCTTGTTTGTAGGGCCTTTCCCTGTGGTACACAAATTATAAAACCTTTTAGCAGTTAATATTAGTTACAATCTTCATTCATCCCTCTGTTCACTCTTTGCACTACCTTTTCAAGAATTAAATTAATCAGGGAATTGATTTTGTGCCGATTTTGTATAGAAAGCCCTCAGTAATGGACTAACAAATAATTAAAGTGTTAACATGTGTCTTTGTAGTATTAGATCTAACAAAACATTTGAAATGTGGGAAGTATAAGTGATTTTAGCCTCTTGAGAACTGCTGTATTCACTCAAGTATATGCTGCTTTTAGAGTCTTCTGTTATGAACTGGAAATTTAAATATTGCTTGAAAACACCTCCTGCTGAATTTATTGACCTGTTGTTAGGAGTTTGACATGAGGGAGATCACCTCCAATTAACTCAGGAATTAAAAGCTGTTTCTAACATTTTAGATCACGAAACTTTATGCAGCCTTCTTAAAAGAAACTGGAAGGGTTTAATTGTGTACCTCAAGCTGAGAAGTGTATAAGTGTTTGCAAGATTGGATTTTTGGATAATAAATCCTTCAAGGCACAAAATTTATCTTCAAGCTGTTTCAAAACAATCTAGAATGTGAATTTAAAGCATGCCAGCTATTTTTGCACAAACTCTTCATGTGGTCACTGTTAATCCAAACAGCAGATCTTTCTGAAATTGCCTCAAACTAGTTTGGAAGTGGATTAGTATAAAGGCATCCTTAGTGGGGAATTAGAGCAATCCTAGAAGGGGAGTGACCATGGAGCTGCTTTTGTGGAGAAACTCTCACCAGGCTGTTTTCACACATTGATGCAGCTCATCACAGTGGGGTCTTGATATTGATGGGAGCTTTTTTATGCTCCTGCACCACATAAGCATTTATGACTGACAGCACTGCAGACTATTGAGTTGTTTGAACTGCTTATAGCGGCATCCTTTTTTTTGAAACATAATAGATACATCTTTTGGGTAGATTTCCTCCTGGTAGCAAGCTGTCACTTCCCAGCTTTTCTGCTGTGGTGAGATGAATGCTTAGAAAGCAGGCTATACTTGATTTTATTCATAAAGCATTGCACATGTGATAGAACATCCCAGCTTCATCTAATTAAGCAACAATTCACCCTGAGCAGCAGTGTCTTTCAGAGTGGTTATTGACTGCCTCTGGGAATTTCTTTTCCAGAATGCTTTACTAATATGAAGTAAGTAGTTTTGTCCTGTGTTAAGTTATGCTTGCTTATGCAGTGTTTACATCATACACTGAGAGTAATGCCCAGCTTCATAGAGCACAGCAATATCTCTGTGCTAATGATGTGAGAGCCAAACAGCTGAGTGTAGCCATTTACTGCTCAGGTGTGTTACCTGAATGAGATATATTGCCCTCCTTAAGCTGTTAGCAAGGCCACTAGAGCTAAAGTTTACTAGACAATGTATGGATCAGTGCTTTATTTTTTTTCCTGCTTTTTGTTTTGATTTTGTTGAGTGTAGCTTCAAAATCAAATATAAGAATGAAAGAGCAGAAGGGACGCCGAGTGGAGAACAGAAGCGCAACCTGTGGAAGAGGTGAGAAAAGCGTGTATTGAACCATCTGTGAAGAGAAAGGAAAGAGATTGTGAGTACTAAAAAGAGCAGAGGAAGAAAAGGGAGAGGCAGGAAATAGGTAGCATCATTAAAGAAACATGGAAAAGATGAGGGGAAATGAAATATGCTTGTAAGAGAGGTTGAGAAAGAAAAGTAGGCCATGAAAGGGCCATTTGTGATGGAAGGGAGGGAGTCTGCAAAAGATGTGGTCAGAAGCAATGTTGATAATTTGAGGACCTAGAAAGGTAATAGAAGAAAAGGCTCAGAAGCTCCAGTGAGTTACCCATAGGTACAGGCAGGAAGCAGGCTGGTGGCTGTGGGGATTAGGCACTTCAGGAACCTTTTCTGTAGTCATTAGGCTACAAGAAAATTTGGTAGGGCTGATCAAAGTGGGAAGAGAACTACCTTTAAGACGGAAGAAGGTGACTAGGAAAGACTTTCACCCAAAGTAACTTCAATGTCATCCAGGACTTGAACTGAGATTTGTTTTTTCTTCATATATCTCACCAGCTGTGTTATGGCTTCACAGCTATGCCAGAGTAGATAAGATTTTGGGGCAGTAGCTGGGTAGCTTCTGTTTCTGCCCTTCCTTTATCTTCCCTTTGTGTCTTGAGTCTATATTCTGTTAACATTTGTGAAAAGTCATAGTGTCTGAGTTGCGTAACATAGCATTTTCCTATATCTTTCTCTCACTTATCTTGGTCTTATAAAACTTTGTGTGAAATCCCATGTTGCACTATGTTGTCTGGAAATAACTTTCATGTATATATAAAAAATTTGAAAACACCAATAACCATTGTGAGGGAGAATGTGCATTGTGAACAATCTATCTTTAAGAACACTTCTGAGAGGTTCTCCCATCACCCTTATTTCTTCTTCTTATGGAGAAGCTAAATACATGTAAAACACAATACTTAGAAAATGTCATTGATCATGAATTTCTTCTCTTTTTTGGAGATATTCAATTATCTGTCACTTGCATTTAAATATAGCAATATATTGCTGTAGTGCACTGTAGACTCTGAGTATTCTTTTTTGTTGTCTGCTGTATCTGACAGTCAGGTAATATTATGATTAAGACATAAGATTTTATTTCTAATCTCACCACAGAGTTTGGCTTTTATGGTCAATATGTTTTGTTTACAGGGCATGTGAGATTTTTGTTTTGCTGCTTTAATGTCTGGCTAGCTGAAAATGCATATTTTTTAAATCAATAAAAAGCACCAAACAATAACATGTGTGTGTAAGATAGCAGTTTATATTGTCATAAATATACCTTAAAATGGAAAGTCTCTCACTGCTAAATTTAGGGGTTTACTTGCTTTGTTGTTGTAGAAGTTTAATGATTTTGGAGAAGGCTAATCACACAAAACTACTTCTTTTCCAGGATTGTTACAACCTTCTAGCATTAACTTCCTATATTAATCTATTCAAACTCATAAGCAATGTTATTCTCATCCATTGAGACTAGGTCATCTTGGCTTTATTACTGTGGCAAGTGGATTTAGTCAAAAGGGCTTAGTAAAAATGTGGGTCAGTTGCATCAGTTCTGCTCTTCTATAGAGCACATGGGGAGAGTCTAATGTGAAAGAAACCATATGTATGTTCAGTTGACCAGTGATGAGACATCTCCTGGGCCTCATGGTGATGTAGGAACTCACGGTACAACTAGAGGCTTTCTCCCATTCTGCCTGCCACAGTCAGTGACTGGTGATATTTTTAACTGGCTGGGAAGTATGTGGTAATGTTCAGGTAGGATAGCTACTGTTCAGTGGGTGGTTGAGTGGGTCATATCCCTCTGAGCTGCCATTTAGTTGTGCTTTGGGCATCAGGTCATTGACTTCATGACATGATAGACAGAGGAATGCAGGCTGAGACCAGCATGCTGTGAAAGGATTTGTGATAGTTTTTCTGCTAAGAGTAAGTCTTGTTTGGTGTAGGCAGAGTACAAATGAACTGAAGAACTGTGCTGGCATTGTGTAGCAGAGGATGAGCTGGGGTCATATACTGTTCAGATGCTATCTGAAACTCGATAATTCCTGCTGTCAGTTTTCTAAGTACTTCAGTGAGATGTAAATTATATGCAGAGCCATACTGAGATATTTCTACTTCTAGGTCAAAATGGCATCTGTAACATATTCTTGTTTTTTTCTTGAGTTTTGCAATGGATTCTGCCCCTCCCAGTCCCTCTTTCTGGAGGCCAGAAGGAACATTAGTGTGGATACAGTGTATCCTGCTGCAAGCTGCTCTTCTCTACCTGGTTTAAACAGTTCCTCTGGAAAACAACTCGCCTCAGTTGTGCTCAGTCCTGCCTGCTGGGGTCAGTGGAGATGTAAGGCAGGGAGAGTAGCAGCTCCTCCCTGAGAGAGCTGGGACAGTGAGAAGTGTGGAGACATGAGTTCTCCCTGGAGCATAAGCACTTCTCTTTCCAAAACCATATTTGCAGGTGAGAATTGTAGGTAGTATTTGGGCTGAGATCACAACAGTAGGGCTGTTCTCTACTCGTTCTCTGAAGCAAGGTTGTGATAAATGGCTGACAAGTGTCACAAAACACAAATGAATAACTGCACCAGGTTTGACTTCAGTCTCTCTGTCCTGGAGTCAATTGCCATTTGCATTTGTGTCACTTGTTCAGATTTCCCCTAATCTAATGCAATTTCCATCCTCTGAAGCCCTGCAAAATAATCAGAGAATCACAGAACGGTTGGGCTTGGAAGGGATAATCAATATGTATTTGACCTCACTTTTGGTGATAGATGGAAAATCTTTGAAAATACTGAGCAAATCTCATACCAGCATCATCTCCATGTGATGGATCAATGCCCCAGAGCCACGTGAAAGTTTCTACCTCAGAGCATCTACCCTGTTTGCATATCAACTGCTCTAGGAGGAACTCTCAAAAGTCTGGTAGGAGAACAATGCTAATGTAAGGTCAGAGAGGAAAGTTCAGCATTTACTTCCTTTTGAGATCAATTTTTAATTTACCAGTTCAGCTGATAAAAAAAATCTGACCCAAAAAAACCTTCAACCATTATCAGCTAAAAGCTTCTTGAGCAACAGAGAATCTGGTGAGCCTGTCTTAAATTAGTCTATTTTATTTAGATCACGTGTGAGCTTCTTTGTAGACCACTGAAGGTGATTAATTTCTTTTGTTTTGCAATGTAATTGTATTAGGTAAAATGACAAAATTATTTAATGAGGTTTAGCCATGGAGATGCAAACCTGTGCCTGGAATGTGCTCCTTAAACTGTTCCATCTAGATCTGCAAGCTCAGACTATGACAATTAAGATGAAAGTGGGTTTGTCTGCACTGGAAAACTTAAGTACCAGAAGTAATTAACGGATTTAAAGTGGATTAGTTAAATCAGATTAATTCCCGATCTTCCAAAGCAAATTAAACTAAACCAAGTTAAGGCCTCTTTCATTCTGAGTAAAAGCATCCACTTGCCAGTTTAATGCAGTTTAACTAATCTTCTTATAAAGTGGATTTGGATTACTTTTCCTGAATGTTCTTCCACACTTAGTTCCTTTGCATTAAAACAGAAATGCCTTCAGTACTGCTTGCTTTAGGGCATGGTTGAACCCAACATTCAATATTAGATCCTATGAATAGTCAGGAAAAAGTGTCTGCATGACTGCTAGGAATAAAGTGTATAGATTTTTATGCAGTTTTATGTGCAAAACTGAAACAGTTCAGGGTACGCATCTTCCATATTTTCAATGTTTATACTGTGGATGCCTACAAACAGAGTGACAAAGGCATCTAATTTTAACACCAAACTGTCTGGGAGAGTAGCAGAAGGGCAGGCAGCTTGAATCACCTGATTTCTTATTGTTCTAGGATCAGAGAGTACTGTAAAGCTGTTACAGTCTTCCTCATGTAATCTGGTGCTCTGCTCTCTAAGGTTAGCAGGTGAGCTGTACCTTAAGTCCTGCTGAGTGCTGAATGACTGGGAAAGTTTTGAAGCTACTCTCTGTTGTGTGTCTGCACTTTGAGCTCATGGCTGCCCAGGTGGAGAGATCACTCTGTGTTCCCAGCTTCATGGACTATTTGTGAGAGTGGCAGAACCTTTGTCTCCTGTGGTTTCACTCTAAGGAGTGTGGCTTTTTCACTTTTTGTTGGTCTGATCCTGATGGAGACAAAGTACTAGGAGCTTCTGCTTTTGTTCTGGTCAGCCTGTGGCAAGTCTCACCTACTGTGACTTTGTCTGGCTGTGTTGTGGTTAAAAGAGCATACGGTGCTGTTTCCATTTTTGTTTTGTTTTGTTTGTGTTTGTTGTTGTATTTTTCCCCCCCCCTCAGATCAGTCATCTAAAGCTAGTTGCTTCAAAAAGGAGTTGTATATAATGGCTATAAAGTTGAAAATTACAGTATAAGCTCTTTAGCACAACATATATGTACCTACAAGATGCTTGCCTTGGAAAATTTTTGTGATGCAGTTTACTGACTAGAACTTAGGACTGCAGAATATGATAGCCAGTATTTAAAACCATCAGCAGATGAGTCCTTTTCTTTCTCTCCATATTTGTCCCTATTTGAATATCTTACAAGCCTGCAAAATGTAGGTCAAGTTAAGCAACTGATAGCACCAGGGTAAAAAGAAGGTTCTTAAAGTATTTCTGTTGATTTTTCCTGGGACAGTGTGTAGTCTCAGCCGTTTGTGTGCTGTCATTTGCACTATTGGCACCCAAAGTCCTTGTGATCTTTCTGGTTTTGATGGGATTTGTTGTGTGAAAAAGTCCATTATTCCTGTCAGCTGAATTATAATGCACAACTATGCTGCTGGTTTTTTAGGTCTACTAAACCATGATTCACAAAAGCATCCTAAAGCTCTCCTTTCTTTATTGACTCACATCTCTATTGCTGGAAGTGGATTACTTTTGATTGTAAGAGGGTTTGAAAGAATAAGAAAGATGCCTGCCTTGTGAAAATTTTGGAGAGAACACGTTATGTGAGGGATATTTTAGCCAGTCAGTCTCAGAAGCAGGATGGGCACATTGTTCCAGTGTGGTGCTCAAACTCATCTGACACAGCTTCTTGACCTGAGCTGGTCACCACGCACAGCTCTGTGTTGTGCCATTTAAATTTACCGCTTAGAGAATCTTCTGTGTTACTTCGTTGCATGGTGTAGATAGGCCTGAAGGAGATACCTGAGCTACCAAGTAGATGTCTAGAAAATGTTTGGGTAAAGGTTTTTGAAGATGGGAAATGGCCTTATCTTCATTAGTACCATGACCTCTTTATACCACTCAGGTGATGTAAAATGAACTCAGAATGGAGGTAAGGATAGCTCATACTTATGTAAATTTTATTCTATGGTACAGGAGGGCTTTGATTTAAAACAATTTTTGATCCTCGGCAATAAAGTGTCTTCTCTTCAGTACATGTTAAATAAATAAGAAATCATAGTATTTCTCACCTAACAGACATTCCAAATGACTGTTTTCTCATACATCTGTGGATTTTTTTAATGTGACTTTGTTTGAAAGGACAAAATGAGTATCAAAATACGAAAAGTTTTCTTCCTTGACAACAGGCCGGGCTTTACTCAAGAAAAGGGCAAGGCACTTTAGATGTTGATCTGTGGTAGTTTCCACTTAGCCGATTTGATCTGATCTATCACTAAATCCCAACACTTTGTAATGCAATAAACTCCCAGTCTTTGATTACATCTGACACCAACAGAGGAGTACTGATCAGAAGAATCTTCCTTTGATTTCTCTGGGTAGTGGATCAGATGCAGCGGTGAAAAGGAAGGAGCTGAAGAACAAATGAACAACATAAAAAAGTGAACTTTTTATCTCTGTCCACAAAGATATTCTTTAGAACTACAGACAACACCGTCCTTTTTTATTCTTGGAGTGAGCAAAACCTTTCTATATACAGCACCTGAAAATCACATAATAATACGAAATTTCTTTTAAAAAAATAAAACACTGTGTGTGTGGTGATGTGGGATTTCCAGTGAGCTCTTCTGCTATGTAATCCTCCACAACTATGCATGTGAAGTCTCTTAGCCCTTTTTTAAAACACAAATGTAAGTCTTGGATCAGTTCAAATGCAAACATAGTATTTATCAGCCTTCTGTGTTTAAATTTTATTAGAGCTAGTTGAACTGAACCAAACTTCCGGACTCCTCTCAAATCTAAGATTCCAACCACTACTCATATCTGTAAGTCTACAGGTGTACTCTTGGGATGCAGATACCTCATCCTTTCTGGTATCGCCATACTGAGAACATAGGTTTGCATAATGACCTCTCAGTCTCAGACTATTGCTGGTCCTTCATGGACAAATTCTGAATTCTTCCTTTATCTTCAGCAGTGTGGAGGGTCTAGCTATGGTATAGGCTTTTCCAGCATTCAAAATATTCTGGGTTTGCCTAGGATCCCACCCCAAGATCTTCCTCTTCCAAAGCTGATGTTATTGCCTGTGTATGTCCTGAACTCACAGCCTACTCCTGTATCAGTGCAGGTGTAGCAGGTTTTAGATGCCTCAATCATCTGCAAACCTAAACAGGTTTGCATGCTCTTAGTCAATGCACATTTTAAGAACAACCTGAAGTAATTGTGTATTCTTCTTAGCTGCATTTTTAAGTAGAAATATTTCCTTAAGTTATGGATTAGAGCTGTAATTTTTCGTGTTGCCTTCCTTATCCATACTGTTCCTGTGACTAAGATAACTGATGGCTGGAGCTATTCTAAAGTAACTGTTTTCATACAAGTAGCAGAGCTGAAGTGACAAAGGAGAGGCACATTAATTATACAGCACACTTTATTTCCAGTGCCAGCTCTTGCGAGGACAGGAATTGTTTCTCGTTCCTCCAGAGCCTCTGTTTTGGCTCATGCACCTTTGGAAGCAGAAGCCAAGGTATTTGGGGGAGTTTCTTGTTCATTTAAAACAAAATGTACAGTAATTAGACAAAGCAACCAGTGCCAAATGCAGTGCAGCACATATGAAATACTTAATTACAGAGGAAAGTTATGTGTTCCAATTGACAGAGTAATCTGTACTCTAATTTACTTGTCTTACAACTCATTACATCTGAGATATTGATTTTCCAGTAGATGGCTTTAGTGGATAAATAAGTGTGTTTTATTTCAGAGACCTTGGTCTGAGTCTGATCTGTGAACCTCTGTCAAATGAGCTTGGAAAGCTCAGACCTCTCTATTAGGTGGTGTCCATGGAATAATCAAAGCAGACTTACTTCAATAGTGCTAGTAATTTGTAAATAAAGGGCAGACAGAAATGAGTCACTTAAAATGCTGTGGCTTTTGAGACTTATAAGAAAATGCCCTAGCAGGTAGCTGAAGTGAACAGTGATTACTTTTTAATTACACGTACCTTGACTTTTAGGGTTTAGTATCTCATTTATTTCAATTATACTGTGTAAGACTTTCTACCATGAGCCAAAAGGGGCGGAAGAAACCTGGAATCATTAAACCTTGTCCTGATCTTTCATAAAAAGTTGAATACTTTCAGAGTGTACTTCACTTCCTGAAGTAGTAGCTCAATTATGGGTGAGATCAGCTTCTAACCTTGGCTGAGGAACCATGAGAAATGATTAGCCTTTGTAACATTTAGCTAAAGCACTGTAGTTGCAGAAGTTATTATAAATCATATTTTTTTCAGAAGTTTTCAACATTGGTAGCTGTTGAACAGACCAGCAAAAGTTATTTTTGCTAAGCAATTTGAAGTAACAAGACCTTCATCAATATGTGTCATGCTTCTACTACCTTTTTGTTTCATTTGGGTTTTTTTGTTGTTGTTTTATTTCCCCCTTTTACAAATAACTCCTTGAGATGCTATCTTTTGCATTTAACTTTTTTTTCTTTTCTTTTTCTCCTTGAAGTGGATAATTGATTTGTTAAGTATTTATTTACTAGTTTATTAGTAGAAACATTATGATATCCAGTTTGAAAAGTAACAGAGGGGTTGCTGTAATTGATCGGACTCAAGATCCATCTAGAGCTACGTTTCCAGAGACCAGCGATAGCCAATACTGCGTGTTTTAGAGAAAGAATAAAATTTAATTTTTCATGAACAGCTTTGCAGTAATATCCCTATACACACTAATATTTGAAAGCAAGCAGGCTGGTGCTACTGAAATGTATTTATTTTTGGTAGTTTCAGATGGAGACTTTCTTGTCCCTGCAGCAATACCTTCCCCTTTTAATCCTACTGAACTCTTTTTCTGATAGCATTACATTTTGTGGAACTGAGATTCATGTGTTTTATCCATTTAAAAATATCGGTTCTAGTGTGTTTCATTATTAGCTAGGATCCCATTGTAGCATTTTTCTAGACATCATTTATTTTATAGATCTGTCATATTCTCAGTTTTTTTTTACTTTCCAAACAATTATTATAATATTTCATTTTCTTTGGTTTTAATCTATTCCAATATGGAAATATTTCTGTATCTTTAATTGGTTTTGTTGCCCTTCCCTGACACTTACTGCTTCCGCTTTGCTTTTTGCATGTGTGTGTGTGTGTGTGTGTATGAGATAGGATGATCAGAACTGAAATGTGATTGTATCACTGATTTTATATAATGGCACTTCAATATTTTCCAGATTGCTTTTTATCTGTTCCTTAATGAAGGCTAAAATGTTATTTGGGGCATTTTATACTGCCACTGGATACTGTGCTTTTCAGAAAGATGTCTAATGCTTTTTCTAAATGGTTACAGGTACAAGCCATCATAGCATGCAAAGAGTTCATCTTGTTTATTCCACTATTCTACATTCAACTCCATTTAAGATGCATTTGCTATTAGATTATTCAGTTACCTTATTACATTAGGTTTCTTAGTTACTGATCATTCTGTAAACCATGCGAGTTGGCAAGAAAACAAACAGGCCATCTCTCCCCTCAAAAAAAGGTAGTTTGCTTTCACTGTATCATAATTTTTGGGTCACTTACAGTTTACAGTATTTCTTTGCAATCTTAAAGTCACATGGGAAAATGTCTGCCACTGTGAAGTGATTTTTTTCTTTTCAAGGGATGTCCTCACTTAAAGGCTTGAGCCAAGGGAATAGAGTGCAGGCTCAGAGCCCAGATTATTCCAGTACTATTGATTATTCTTAGAGTATACGTAATTCTTTTCTCCACCTGATTTTTGTGGCAGGTTTGAACTGGTTGTCTTTTCAACATTTCCTTTTTAGGAGGAGGTTTGGTTTTTTTTTTTTTGAAGATGTTGCCTTGAGGCCAAGTGGCAGTTATATATAATTTTTGCCTCTCCATATCAATTAGAATATTGTTTACTCCAGTGTCTGGCAATCTTTTTGGATGACTGCTGTATCCTGCCTGGATGCTAACTTGTCCTCACCAATATCTAGATCTCTCCCCTGCTATTTGACAATGTGAACCATCTGGCAACTGAATTAGGTAATCCCAATAGAAAATAAAGCTTCTCATTCATCAAAGCAAACCTTGGCCATTTGAATAAGAAGGTACGATAAGAGGACTACTGTATGCTTTCAGTTTCCGATTTCCAGAACAACCCAGTAGTGTGGTGTAGCCCTGAGGCACAACAGCTGAGTATTATTTAACTAACAGAATGTGCCAATACTGTAATGAGATCACTAAGGATATCATAAGGATATGTCTACAGGACCCAGGAGTTACTAGAGTTACTGGAAGCAATATAGTCACCTTGGGCTATAACCTTGCTGGAGCTGCTTTTCCTTGCGGATGTATCAAAACAAAAATAACTCAAGTATTCCTGCACAGCCTTGCTTTGGGCTGCATGTGCATATCTGCGTAAGCTGAAGCAAAACCCCCTCTGGATGGTCCATAAACTTGGGGGCTCTAGTTCATTGCTTTTTTTAATATATATATATATATATATATATTTTTTTTTTAATGTGGATACTTGTTTTCTCCTAGAGTATAGATGTATTAAAGCTAAGAACTGGCAGCAGAGGAGTTTATATTTAGAGTACAAAAGAGTCTGGAGCTCATTTAAGTAGTCTTGATCAGAAAAAGAAAAACATGGCTGCCTTTCAGCCAAACACTTGCAAATTATCATGGTTTTGATTTATAACTATTCTTTTTCATTTCACACATGATCATATAAAAATGACCTGTATGCCTAGGTGCAAAAGACCAGAAAGGCTGAGTGGAATCTTAATGAGAATAACAGAACTATAAAGCTTGTCATACTGATATTTGTGTTCTCAGTGTCAATGCTACTTGGCATCATGACAATTCCATTTTTATCTGTTCATTTCTTAAATTGCCTAATTGCTAGGTTTCAGCAGTACACAGAAATTTAATGCATCATTAAAAGATCACTTAAGAAAGATTTTGTTAAAAAGATTGTTTTTTTCTCTTATGCTTCCAAGTCTTTCAGGATCTTAAACTTGAAACTTGTAACAGTTTCAACTGGTTTTGGTCAGTAACACTAAAAAGGTATTAATTAAAAGTAAAAACAACAGAAAAAAATATTTGTTACAATGTCTTCACACCTTGCTCAATGGGATGAAATGCTGGAGTGCTTCTTTTTTTCTTGATTAATCTGAACTTCGTCTTATGCAGCATAGGCCAGTTAATGATCTTCTTATTTGCACATGTCAAGATTTTGTCACTTCATAAAGTTTTTGCTTTCTCTTTAGTCTTTATTTCTTCATTTTTCCTCCAATCAATTTAATTCTATGAGATGTATTTCAATCATCTATATTAGTGGTGAAAGAAATAATATTAATTTCTGTGTGCAGTCATTTCAGAAGTTCCTTTATGAAGCATTACTCTATCAGTTGTGGTAATAGTGACCTTGCAATAAGAAAGTAAAAATCTCAACAAGGCACAAGTTCTGACCTTATGTGCTGTTTCCTAATGATAACATGGAGCATAATCTTGACCTTGTCTCAGAAGTGCTATTTTTGATCTTAGGTTCAAACAGTAAAGCTAATAAGAAAGTAAATAACACTCATCCCATGTCAAAGCCAAAGGAAGACATATTGCTCTTTTTTTTGTCTCATTCATGGAATCTACAGTAGTGGTGTTTTGGTTTGTGGGTTTTGTTTGTTTGGTTGGTTTTGTTTGGTTTTGGTTTTTTGTTTGTTTTTGTTTTTTTCCCCCAAATCTCTGGTGCATGTGGGCTATTAACAAGACCCTAACCTACTTTGGTTGTTTGTTTGTTTGGTTTCTTTTAGTTAACTTTTGTCTAGAGATTTGCTAACAACTATCTATCTTAGTATAAGTAGATTAGTAGGAGTTATTCAAGATGGTAGATCTCTCAAACTGTACTCTAGGGATCTGTTCTTGCCTAGGTTGTGAATCGTCTGTTGTCTTATTATTTCTCTTATTTTTAGTCCATAACTAATGTCTTTTAGAACTTGTCTGCATGAGAAGTTAGCATGAAAGCTATGAGTATAAAGTGCAAAAGGTATGTCATGCTGTCTCTGTGACACCATTCAAGTATGCACTAACAGCACATCTAAGTTGGCTTATGTGAGCTGGTGAAGGCTACCTTCTGCTTTGCGCAGAGTGTCTGCGAAGTGAAATAAAATCGAGTGGCCACAGTGCTGAGAGTTTGCATACCTTGTACTACACACATTCAGAAAATGAATGTACTACACTCAGCAGACTGCTATACTGCAGTCTATCCTATTGAGCTCATATGCTCAAAATTTCTGTGTGTGTCAATGGACCTCAGTGCTGTTTCTTCCCTTATGCCTCTGATGCCTTGGTAGCTTAGGTCTAAAACCAACCCTAATATCTCCAACCATTTGTGTACCTTTAGCAACCTTTCTCACAATTTCAGCTACATGTATACCTTGAGCTACAGTATAACTCTTCAGGGAAGCTGGGATAAATGCTGTGCACATGCCTTTCAGAAGTGCCAGTACTCTTAACTGAATGGGAAAAAAACAGAGCTAGCTAAAAAAAACAATAAATCCTGAATATGTTTCTATGCCTCAATTTTCTTGGTACTCTTGAAACATCCTTTGGGCTCCTGGATCAGTCCCTCTGAGATGGTCTGGAATTGCTTTCTTGTAGCTTATGACTGGTCTCTTGAGCCGCTGATTCTTTCCAGCTTAGCTTCTCTTTAACCCTGAGTGTTCCTGGAGCCAGACCAGCATCTCTGCTAAAAAACAATATTCCTCCCATATCTCATTTCCAGAGCTTCCCCTTCATCTTCCTGAGGCTTCCTACATTACAAACCTCCTTTTTAACACTTGGTTTCTCTGGTAACTTTCCACTGCACAGAATTCCCATCTTACAGACAGGTAACTACAGCAATAAACACCCTCCATTAGTTTTCTCAGTAGAGAGAGATACACAAAGATAGAAAAGCCTTTCACAAGGCAGTGGTTGTCTTTGCACTCAGTTCAAAACAGTGGACAGACTGTTTTTCTTGCCTTCCTCAGATCCTCAATTTTTTGGTGTGCAGTCTTTCCTAGATGTCTCTACACATGGGATTATTTGCAATCTTAACAAGTGTAGTTGTCAAAACCGGAATTCAGAATACACGTACGGACATTTTGAAGTCCAAGCATCCTCATTTGTCTCATTTCCTTTACATAGAGAGTGCCTGTACACACACTTACTGGTATGATGTACTTACATGAGCCAATTTCAACCACTCTGTGCCTGTTTGTGTATCCAAGATGAAAAGAGCGAATGTCAGATCACGTACAATGCAAGTCACTAAGAACACAGGTAATATTAATCTTTACTGTCATTTTTCTCAGGAAAGGTCTCTGATGGGGTCAAAGATCATATTTCATTGTACATTTTCTACCAATCCTGAAAATGAGATATGACCTGCCAATGAAGTGTCTGGTTATCAGGAAATGCATTATTCTGTCTTCTGAACCCTTATGTTTGGCAATCCATGGATTTAGTAGCCTTGAGGTCCTGCCACACCGTGTATTTCATGTGCCACTTTACATTGACATTTTCAAGGCTGACATGGCCAATATATATAAGCTGTCTTAAAACTCCCGAGACACTTGAAAAAAACAACCAACCAACAACAAAAACCCCACAGCAACAACCAGAAACAACAAAACCCCCACACAACCAAAACTTTTATCCCATAGCTCCTAAAAAGGGAGCTGTATACACAAATAAAACAAAGATATACCACAGGCAACAGTTTAGCTTCTCGGACAGACAACTTACCACCACCACACAAACATACGTTACTGACTTCTTCAGTGATCTTTGTTTTCCACAGCATCTTTTCCTTGTGTTTCAGGAGGGCCCTGAAACGCCTTTAAAAGGAATGAGATATGCAGGTATCGTGCTGTCTGCTGTAGTTGTTTCTGACTTCACTCTTCCTCACCACCATAGAGCAGAGTGAAGCAGAAGGACAGTGGTATTCAATCTTACTTCCCCATATCCACATGCAGCTGGATGATCTAATTTTAGTCCTGTCAGCTTTCGCATTGATAAGTTAACAATATAGATCACATATAAGCAGCATCACAATGATTTTTAAATGAGATTTATTCATTTAAAGTGGATGTTAAATGGCTCTCTTTTATCTGACTCTTGCAAATAAGATTAAAGCAAGATTATTTTCCTGGAGTAAGAGAACAGCTGGCACAAAGTTAATGTCTCTAGGTCACACTGTGCTTGCATGACCTTGCAGAGACGTATAATGATGTTGAGGATCATCCAGGTAGTTTTTCTGCTTCCAAAACCTTGTTTGTGTATTACAACTAGATGCTACCTGGAGCACTGATATGTTATGAGTTATGGTGACCAAGAGGCTTTGACAGGAACGGGCAGTGGCCAAGATTGCACAATCTGCCCTGGCCTTTCAGGGAATCATGTGTACATATGTGCTGAGTCTCTTCAAAAAATGTGGAAAGCACTATCCTGTATTCCCTTCGCATTTTAGAAGTACTAACGTATTGTGCAGAGTACCTTCAGTATGACCCCCTCAGGGTTAGCCCATCCTGCTGAACGCTTGGCCTCAGTTTCTTCTGGATTCCAAGAGACAACATGATTTCTGCCCCCCAGCCCCCACTTGAGATCCCATGAAATAGCATAAGGAATGTTTTACAGCCCATTGCAGTTCTCAATTGGTCATGTGGCACAAAGAATTTGTGTTGCATGTCTTCAATATTATGTGAGAGGATGGAAGAAGCCAAATCTATGTGGACTTGACAGTACGCAGAGTAACTTCTGAAGTGAGCTATTCTCAGAATTGGTTTCAAAGGAAGTGAGTTGGTTCAGTCTGAGGTACTGGGAGACAGCTAACTCCCTATTATAAGACGGAACAATGGATATTTCCCCTGAATTAACTGTCTCAAACTGGAGGATTGAACTTTTCCTGTTGTTTTTTTTTTTATTCAGGCAGAGGTTCTGGCCTTGTCCCCAGAGCTCTCTTGTCAGGAGGATGGCTGTACTTAAGAAGGTAGCAGGATTGTAAAGGGAGACTTGACAGTGACATTAGAGTTCTGTTTCACTGACTTCCACAAATTCCTTCCTGCCTTGGATCCTTGCAGGTGTGGGAGGTAGAATGAAGGTTTTACTAACCAATAGTGATTCCTCTCATGTCTTATTCTGCTAATACATATACATTTTCCTATGGTGACATTGATGAGAGAAGATATCCTGTGGTAAATATATCTGTAGCTTTTCATTTCTTACCTATATTATCTTTATTTAAGCAAGAAACAAAGTCACAGAGTTGACTTGCCATATGTCTTGGTGAATGAGCTTTGACTGGTATCCTTATTCTAGCGAAAGAACAGGACTTTATTATGCAAAGTACATGGTTTGTAATCTTGTGTTTATTGTGCCACTTTTCTTTAGTATCTTTCTATGACAAAGACAAAATCCTCATTGCTTGATTTTTCTGCTGCTTTTCAGACATTATTTTTCTAAGAATTCTGAGCTGTGAGTCTGTCTACAGAGTCTATAGTTGATGGCATTTTGCCTCACCTGTCACAACCTTGAATGCTTTAGTAAATGAAATGTATTGGGCTGCAGATTTAAATTGGAAAGTAGTGCAGAGTAATAAGTTACTTTATTGGTTTCTTCCTTTTGATCTCTGATTGCTATTCTATCATTTACTCTGAACCTAATGATCTGAACATTCTTTGTTGCTAAAAGTGGTTATCTATTTTAAAGTTTTGGGTCAAGTCCAATGTTGAGTGTCAGGCCAAACAGTGTGCAGAAGAGGAAAAAATAAATTATCTGCTCCAGTTTGAGGTGATGCTCTATAGATCTCCAATAAGTGAAGTCACTCCCGCACTCCCTACAAAAAGAACAAAAGAATACATGCGTTACCAGATTCTCCAGATCTGGCGATGATTCATCAGTTGTCCCTTTGCATCCCTTTGTGTAGTAATGCATAACATGTAGGACAGTTAGAGAGCTGGGGAATAAGACTGAAGATTAAGTTCAACTAAATTCTCACACAAGACCCTGTTGTCCTCTTGTGGGGAGTATTTATACATATAACTCTTCATAAAATATATTTTAGGGCTTTTTCATTTTGGAAAAAAATAAAAGGATAATCCCCCATGAAATGTGAGGGTAGTCAAACACCTGAAAGTGTTAGATATTTTGAAATACATATATAGACATATGTCTATAAACAAGCTCTGAAAACTGTTGAGAACAAAATGTCCTGCTGTGCTTCTGTGCCTGGTGCCTACAGAAAGACTTCAATAGAAACAGTCTGTGTTAATCTTCTGTGCTTGGACTCTGAACTGTTATGTTCAACTCTGCAAAACATATGTGAAACAAGGCGTATCAGTGATTCTACTGAGCAGGCAAAAATCAAAGCCTGAACAACAGAGAAAAATGTTCTCTCTTTTAAACCACTCTCCAGCTTTTCTGGAGAACATCACTACAGGACTGTCCTAAAAAGTAAAAAGCAATTGGGAATTTCAGAGTTCTCAATGTCTTTGCAGTGCATGTAAGCACTGCCATTAAAGGCATGCTGAAAATAAACTCCTTTAAAAAATAAAAAAACTTTGTTAGCAATCAAGAAGAAGTCATGAGGACAATATTTTATACATCAGAAATTGAGATTAGAACAAGTAATGGTTATACCTCTCTTATCATCATCAGGCTTGATAGAACTCAGTTGACTTCCAGGTTGAATGAAGTTTAGTAGTGTTTCATCTTAATAAAAATTAAAAGGCATTGTGTGGGCTAATCTGAATAAAATGTATGTTGTAATTTATGCTCTAAAACAATTTTTCAGAAATTTATTCAAACATGGAGGAACTGGCTCTTACTCCATTTGTGAGACAAGAGCATGCACTGCTGAATTGTGTAAGATGTCAAAGTATAACTCAGAAATAGAAGACATTAAGTGTAGTAAGTTTTTCTGTGTACTGACTGTGTTCTATTTGCTTTTTCTTTCTTTTTATCGTTACATCTACAGCTGTTAATTTGTGAGATATTTCCAGCAAAAATGTGAAAGCAAAAACATGAGAATGAGAACACCTCATTCAGTGCAAGATCATTTTTAATCTAATTCTCATTATTTCATCATTCATTAGTGAGAGAATTGAACCCAGCCTCCAATTCTGATGTAAATTTGCATATTTATGTTGGCCAGAATTTAATTCAAAACAGTCTTGAATGATAAAACTCATTCCAGTGAACCAATGTAACCTCACAGATTTGACCGGCTTTGGGTAGGGATGTGTGTGTGACTCCGTACATTATTTCTGAATCTTTGCATCCGAAGTGGCTTAGCAGTGAATGATAATAATTTGTTTTACGTAATTCAAACACTGCAGCTGTTGTAAGTTGTAATGCTTGGCCTCCACCATATTGGGTGGCTAATGCCAATAAGAAGCACATTTGACTTTTTTAATTTATCTTAAAGGGAGGAATTCTGGTTGATCTTTGTGTAGCAGAACAGAAAGAGGTAATAAAAAAACAACTTTGGAGAGTGGGACCAAATGTATGGAATGTAAACAGAATAAATGGTGCAGCTGAATGAACACGTCCTATTAATTTCAAGGTATTTTTGTTTTCTTGTCTTCTATGTATGAGTACTATTGTTAAGTAGTGAAGAGAGAAAAGAACAGATTAGATGGGTAGATGACAGCAGTAGAAGGTGTATTTGCAATAGGATTAGGAAAAACAAAATTATGCTGTTTGGCATGATGGAAAGGATATAACATTCTAGGCAATTAGGAAAAAGCCCAGAGGTTGTGGGTTCACAGAGAATGACAAAGGTGAAAAAAAAATCCTGAAGCTACATGAATGTGCATTAGATTGAAAGAAGTTTTAAAGGGTAGTATAGTGGAAACCATAATACAGCCAGGCAAATCAGCCTAAAACAGGCTGAAAGTGAAGTGATGGAGTTTCAGCTGGTTGTGGAGTGGGAATATGTTTGAGGAGCTGGGAAGGGTAGGTGAGCACAACTGGAGAGCAAAGCAGAGACCTTGTTTCAACAGCACCATGAACAGGAAAAACTTGGTATATGGCTGAAGGAGATGGTAGGAAACATAACTGTGGGGGAGATGTTTCACATAACCTATGATCATGATGATCACATGGACCGCCGCTTATTTGTCCTACCAAGCGTTGTATGTATTGTATCTTCTAATTTAAACCTAATTCTGTTTGGATACAGCTATGGCTTATCTAGGGCAAAGTGTAAAATTGGCATATCATAGGGTTAATATTGCTAATAATTTGGAGTCAGGCAGTTCTTCTGTTGATTATCAAGTCACCATTTTTAATGGTGCCTTGTTTGCCCAGAGAGTATTTCATTACTTTCTCTTATCAATATAATATATAAAATACCACAGCTCTATGTCCAAAAACATGGTCTGTGATCAGCTTTCTGACAGCAATTTTTGATTGTGTATATCAGCTGTTTTCATTGAGAGAGTGGCCATTCAGATGAAAAAAACAGCATTAGTTTACACCAAGTTACAGCTTCTCAGAATGGATGCTTTCATTGCTCGGCATACTTGGTGCATCATCTGCTACTGAAGTAATTAACAAAGTTTCTTGGCACTTTAATGTCTCTCAAAGCTCATTACGTGGTACAACTAATTTGATGGCTGTCTGAATTACAACAATGTGTGTTAATATTATCTTTTCTTAATACTGGAATTAAAGTTTGTCTTCCAGACTAAAATTACTGTCTCAATCTGTACTTCACAACACTAACTTTGTCATCGATAGTCTGATAAATTGCTCAAAACAATTTTCAGCCAGTCAGAGAAGATACAATTTTCTTCACTTTGGATAAGTATCAAAAATGTTTAGATCTCCATCCAACTGCTTCATCTTGCTGGATATTACTTGATAACACAATGTTATTTTGTAGTGACAGACCATAATTTTGTTCATATTTCAAACATCGCCCTTTATAGGATATAGAAACAATGCCTGAATGCAAAAGTTCACTTTGCAACTTACAATATAAAATAGTATAATAAACTCATATCACATAGAGTATACTAGTGCAGAGTTATTTAAGGAATAGTTTCAGAAAATATGGTACAATCTTACACTTTTTGATCCAATTTGTAGCTTATATAAATTCTGAGGAAAGAATCAATCACAGACAGAACATGAAAACCAGCTGAAGCAATGGGACAAAACTCTCAGGATCCAGATCCTAGTGATAATTCACAAGGAAAAGTTTTTCTACCAGTACAGTTTTGTTGTGGTTTAATCTGGCAGGCAGCTAAATACCACACATGGCCATTTGCTCATACCTCCCCCGCATTGGGACAGGGGAAAGAATAGGGAACAAAACAAAACAAAGAAAAAAAAGAAAAGAAAGGAAAACCTCATGGGTTAAGATAAATACAGTTTAATATGATAGCAAGAGGAATAATAATAGTAACAATAATAATATTAATAAAAGAATACATAAAATGAGTCATGAATGATGCAATTGCTGACCACCCAGTGATGGATGGTCAATCTGTCCCTGAGCAACAGTTCCCCTGGCTGACTTTCATATGGTATGGAATATCCCTTTGGCTACTTTGGGCCAGCTGTCCTGGCTGTGCCCCCTCCTGGCTTCTTGTGCATTGGCACAGCATGAGAAGCTGAAGAGTCCTTGGCTACTTAGCAACAACTAAAATATCAGTATCAATATCAACATTGTTCTCATCCTAAATCCAAACCATAGGACTATACCAGCAACTAAGAAGAAAATTAACTCTATCCCAGCTGAAACCAGAACAAGTTTATACCAGGTTTCCGAAATGAATCAGCAGAACTAAAGGTCATTCAATATGAAGGTCAGTTCTCAATAATATATCAAACATGAATTACCTGACATCCTATCAGGTGCATTTTAATTTTAGTCCTCTGTGTTAGCCAAAATATTGTGATTGTCTGTAGGAGTCATAAACTTTTGCAAATCCTTGACATTATTATATCATGCCATATTGTATGCAGTTTTAAAAATAATTTTACATATTTTATTTTTCTTCTTGGTTCACCTTTTTGTTTTCTTTTAGCTTTGACTGATGTTGCAGATACATTTCACAACCCTACATATTTGTGCTGTTGACAAGAGAATCTCTATACAGGAAATTGTCTGAGCACTCTAGATATAGATGACAGGATTTTATACTACTTGGCCATTTGACTTTTCAGACAGTTGAAAGAGATTTGCCTTCTGGGGAGGGTGGGGGAGGGGAAGTAAGGGCAGCTTAGTCATAGTTAAAATCGTGCTGATGTATTTTAAGAATTAATTTTTCCTCCCCCCCCCCCCCCCAGCCCCCAGTCCTTTATCTAAGATACTTTATCTCATTTCTTTCATTTTCTACATAAAGGAGACCATGATAGGTCAGTCTATTGAACAAATTCACTGCTCTGCTGTGTTGATTGGCAAGAGTTTATTTTAGAATAGTTACCATTCATAACAACATTTTCTTAAATTTTGTTTAGGATCAAAAAATGAGAATTAGTTTACTATACTTTAGGAAAGGGAAAATACTATAGGGCAAGGACTGCACTTTAACCAGAGGGTAACCTTTAATGAGTTGCTTTCTGGTCTTGGTGCACAGCAATTATAGAAAAAAACAGAGGGGAGAAGTCTCATGTAATTGTGATACCTGTGTATAATATGCCTTCATACAATAGTCACCATTTTAACAGTCTTTTTCTCCTGTTGCAACATCTTCTTGTCTTAGCCACAACACTTATTACAGGTAATTCACAAAATAACATAATTAAATAGGTGGTATTAACACAAGTTGACTATTAATCAGGGCTAATTCTGTGCTTAAATGAACTGCAATATATTGCTAAGATCTGTTCCAGTCATGCACAACATGAACATAAAAATATTGTCAGGCTCATGTTACCTCAGGCCATCTTTTTTTATACACAGTTTTCCCCTGCTTCCTATGGTGACTATACAGCTGTCCTGTAGATCCAAGAGTTTACTTTTGAAGAACAGGGGAACACCTGGAGAAAATAATACCTACAATTACTCCTGTTGCAGTGGCACAGATGATCAGAGTTCTCTTGTAATAGGTGCTTTATATATATGGGGGTAGAAAGAATCACTACCTCAAGCAGCTTCTTGTCTAAATAAGCACAAGTGGGGAAAATTAACTATTATTGTCCTCGCTGACACAAATTGAATAAAAGAGCAATTTACTGACTTGCCTTAGGTCACGCGGGAAGCTGATGGCAGTGCTGCTGATTGAACTGAAGTATCCTCAGTTCCAGGGCAGCACTTTATCAAAAAATAAGTCCTTATTTGTTAGACATCTGAGTGAGAACATCCTGCAATATATCCTGACATTTCTTTCTCTAGAAAACATTCTCCTAGTGCTAATCTTAATCTTAACTTTTTTTTTTTTCTTAGACCCATAAAGCTTTGAACTTATATTAAATTCTTGGAAGAAAGACTGAGAAGTGGTTAAAGGTGGTATATACAATAACTAAAGTACTCTTGGGAATCAGTGCAGTTTTATTGCATTTAGTCCGCTCAGCCAAGTAATATATATCTAGTTCCATGTACTTGCTTCTTGTCTCAGTTTGTATAGCGTTGGTATGAAATTGGCACCACAGATATTCTTTACAAGAAGGAATGATGTATGCCCCTACATAAAACAATTTTGAACGGCTCACAGGAGCTGAAAAATGCTAGTTAATTTTACCTCTGATTTTCTGCAGTGTGAAGGAGTAGTTGCCAGGATATTGGTTGGCTGACCTTGCAATCTGCAACATCGTGGCCTGGTGTTACTTCTTGCAGACCAGTTGACAGCCCAAGTTTGGAGGTTTTATAAATGTGTGAACACTTTCTGTATGTTTATGTTAGTGCAACCCTCTTGTCTTTTCCTTCCAGCTTAAAGCCTTAAGTCTCATGGTTATTCTTGCTGTGGTTTGCTGAGGGCTCGATAACTAAAGGATGATGTTGAAGAGGAGGGAACAACTGTGTCTTGTCCCCATTTCAGTCTGAAGAGATCTGTCAACACACAATTCAGCAGACACTTTTCTGTGAGGAAGGGATTCAGGGAAGAGAAGCTGCACCCTGACTCAGTATATCACCTCACTTACACATCTTTTTCTATGAAATGGAATATTCCATGCAACCTGATAACACTTTTACAGCATTCAAAGAGGAAGAGGTTGTTTTCAGCTACCAGACTTGATAGAGGAGATTTAACAACTTTCATCGGGTTGTCATGGGGAATTTCACAGCCAAGCCACCTCAGCATGGAGCATTATCTGCTCTGCTGTTAGCCAGGAGCTGCTACAGAGCACAGGCTATCACAGTCACATAACATTTGTTTCTGTTACGCAAATATCTGAAAGAACCAAATTGAGAACATATTTTTTGCCACCTGTCTGGTGCTGGGCTTCAATGAAAGGGAAATTTATTGCTGAACCTTGTAAACATGAGTCAACTTGGTTAACTCTGTTTCCTTGAAAGGAGGAGCAGTTGTTCATGCCAGTCCCATTTTTGACCTCAGCACTGGACAGGTAAAGAGTTACGTTATTACAGTCTTCTGCCTGATTTTATCTGGGTCTTCTAATGTGCTGATCATTGTGTTATTTCATCACTTAATAATTTGTCAGAATTAGTAGCAATTACCATATGGGTGGTAGCTGAAGGACTGTGATTCTGTCTTATGAATAAATCAGGAAGTAATGCAGGTCAATCTCTGTTAATTATTGTATTGTAGTGATTTGTAGCTTGTCTGGGATATATATGAAAATAGATTGCCCTTCAGAGAGCAAGAATATTTTGAAATAATGTCTAAATCCACTTGCAGAACATGAATTCTAAGTCCTGATGCTTCTTCTCCGTATTTTTATATGATGAAAGCAAGTTGTCTTACAATTTTGAGGAAACAATATTGCACCATTGTATAAATCCACATTAGGCTTGGATCTTGAATGCTTTAAAGAGTTCTGGTTCCTCTATTTCGAATCTAGCACAAAATAACTTAAAAGTTAGAGAGATGAATAACAAAGTTAATCACAGGTATTGAAAAATTTCCATAATATGAAGTTGTGGGTCCCTTCCAACTTAGGACATTGTAAGTTAAGTATGCTAACACTGTTCAGCCTAGAGGAAAGTTAGTCAACATACTAGAAGTTCATAAAGCCTGACATAAATAAGGTGAATAAAGAAACTGTTCATTGTCCTTTCCAGTGTGAAACATAGAAGACCTCAAATGAAATTAAGAGGTGTTAGTTTCACAGCAAAAAGGGGCACTTCTGTGTGAAATGTGTAGTTCAGTAAGAAAGTTACCACCACAAGATGCTGAAAATTTTCATGGTTTTATGGAGCATTTGACAGATTCATGGAAGAAAACCCAAGGAGGGAAGCTAACAGAAAGCTCTTACTTCTGCCTCAATAAACTACAGGAAGCTGGGGCAGTATTGTGGGTAGATACTTTTTTTCTTCCTCTCTGCTAGTACTGGCCAGTGGCAGAGTTGATGGTATGGCAGAGATCCAAAGTGGTAGAACTGTTCTTTCCATTCTTGTGTCCTGGAATAAATATCACTGCTACTATTGAGAAATTTACTCTGTTTTGAGGTGAAAATCTCTATCTAGATACAAAATTCACTTTCTAAAAAAAAAAATTGTCCTCATGAAGACTGATACATTTTTATAGCTAATTAGAATATAGGTAGCTTTTGAATGATTGTAGAAGAATTAATGGTGAAACTTTGAAAGGCCAATGCTGAACTGTACAGGCACCTTTTCAAACATGACCTTTCAAGTGTTTTGTTGTCATATGCAACTGAAATATCAGCATTTAAGGTTGCCTGTGTGCCCAGATTGGATCTGCCAAGGCACCTATTAATAGATGAATTATACATCCACTTCTTGCAGAGGTTCAACAGAAGTTGGCATCTTCTTTGTTTGACCTTCTGGAAATCCTTGCCTGAATGCCTGTGTACGGTGCTGTGTCTGCAAATTGGAATCATATTATTTGGGACACCTGTAAGAAAACTTGGCCAGATATCTTAACAAGGCAAAGATTAAGATTCACCTGGCACACACATCCTGGAATAATGAGCCTCTTCCTCACAGAGATACAGATCTGAATAGCAAACGTATTCTCCTTTTGTTTGGATTTGCTATTCACCTCTGTGTTGATTTTATGTTCTGTAAAGGTATTCTAGAAACATTTTTCTCTCTAATGACTAGCTAAATATAAAGGAAAGACTAAATCTTAAATCATTCCTCCAAAACCCGAGCTATCTCTCTGAATATGTTTCTGGATTAAGTAGCTCTTTTTTCCCCCTACAATTCATTTTTTTTCCAGTACTGTTAAGCCTTTTGTAGTAATTCTAGAGGTACAGCAGCATGATATGCCTACCCATCACTAATTTTCTATATGGCCAAGAAACGTCAGGAATTTAATGCTGGCAATATATTTGGAGACCAATTCAGAGACAAAATAAAAAGAATCGTGGTTTACAATTGATTTTACTGAAGTAACTATTTTCTAGGCATCATTACTGTATACAGTAGGAAATAGGTACAGCTATTTTCTTAGAATAAAACAATTTGTGAGGCCTGTCATAAAAGGTTAACAGAATACATTCTTTGCTTCACATCCCTTTTAACTGCCTCTATAAAATTTAAGGAATTGCAATAAAATATGGGTAAGTGCTTTCACTGGTAAGCTCAGTTTGACGGTACTTAGGAGATTACCTTGTGCTCAAGACCAATTGGAATATTTGCATGTAAGAAATTATTTTAAAATTATATTTCTTTTCTGGTGTGTGGCTTTGTGTTTTGTTTTTTGTTTTTTTCTTCAAAGAGAAAGATCTTTAAACAGTTCGATGCCTCCTTGGCATTTTTTCATTCCACTTTTCATTTCATGTGAAGTCTCCTGGGCTCTGACCAGTTCAAAAAGCAACTTTGTAGTTTTCTACAGTAAATGACTGACAGTATTGGAAACCATGCTCTTTGTCTGACAGACAACTGCACGTACACTGCTAAGCATTTGGACTGAACTTTTAATTTAGCCCTACCAACTTTTTTCCTCCTTCCCTCAGCATTGTCTGGATTGTATTTCCCACTGTGACAATGTATCTTCTGTTTCTGAAGCAGCCGCATTTTTAATGTGATCCTAAATGCAGCTTTGGTGCACAGTTTGGGATCTTAGGAAGATGTGCTTTGTGTATGTGCTGTTGCATATAATAACCTGAGACATTCATATCAAAGCCAGTTGAAAGGTGGCCTGTTCTGGTAGAAATGGAGCTTGTTACTATCTGATTGCTGGTAGGTGACCGCTATGGTGTCAGTCTATTTACTGACCAAAAAAGGTGTGTTAGCAAGACTGTCAGTTTTGTGAAAATTTTAAGCAAAACAGGTAAAGGGTGAATACAGCCGGAGCTTGAATAACTCTCCTGTGTTAGTGTCTTTGTGCCAAAGTTGAGGCATGTTGATGAGATGGTTTGGGAATTTTTCTATATGCTTTAAATACTGTTGCAGTATCTCAGCAGAATACTGTGAAGAGGTCTCATTAGTTCACATGTTCAACATTGTGTGTGTACTTTGTTGGTGCTACCAGTCCTAAAGCTGCAAGATTCTGCTGTTGTGTTTGTGGAGTGGATCAAGGCTGTGGGATGTTTCTATGAAGCTGGCTGCTTATTCCTTGGAAGAGACGGGGAATAGCTGTTGGGGCAGCATGTTTTACTCTGCTGGTCAGACATGTGTACCCACCCGGAGCTGGAATTTAAATTGTAGCAACTACCTTCATAGAAAAAGAGGGGACAAAATATGTGTGTCCTTCATCCATACTCAAACTGGGACTTACTGGCAGGAGGCACCACAGAGACATCCCAGCTTGCGAAGAGGTTCTCTAAATCAGATCTAGCTGCAGTGATTGCCATTGTTGGGCCACCCAGGTCCAAATAAAGTGTTGATGTTTAAAGAAGTAAAAATGGCAGTCCTTGGTCCTATGTGAAAAATGCTGTCAACGTGTAACTTTTCATACGTAATTAATTCACTTTAATAATCGGGAAATGTGAAAAAGGCAGAGATCTTTTTAATTAACAAAGTGATAAAAAATTGGTATATATAAAAAATAGTATGAATTTAGTATTTTGCACAAACAGGATGCAATCATGCAATGTTTTTATTCCAATATAAGGATTTATGGCATTTGAAAAAAATTGTACTCTCTTACCCATATGTCTCTTTTCTATAGCACTCAATTTTGAGATGTATATGTGTTAGCATCTTAAACACTGCATTACATTTGTATAAGTTTTATCTGTGCACGTTGCAAGTGGGTGTATAAATGTCTCTTGAATGTTATCAGTTACAGGTCATCTCTTGCTTTGAAACAAGAAGTACGTTACTACATGAGAAGTTTCAAATTCAAACACACCGTTCATAGAATATGATTCCAAAATGCTACAAACCCCATTAAAAGCTGAACTTTACTTTGCTTCTGTATCTGCTTGCCTAAATGCAATCTGTAGACCACAAATCTCACATCTACTCATGTTATATCAGATATATTTCTAGTGTAGACTGCAAAATATCTACAGTGTGCTGTGCAGGATGTGTATCTCCTGTGTGTCAAAAGATTCTGCACCTTGGTTTTGCCCATCCAGCAATGAACTAGAGCCTTGGCCATCCTCCACTATACTATTATTTTATAGTCAAATGATGTCAGCATGTTCCACTAGTACTTGTCTGTAATTGCATGGAATACAGAATAATACTGTCCAATGCTATAATTAAGCAGAAAGCTCAGTTTATCTTGAGATGTATCTTGAGCTCAATACTGCACAGAAGAGGCAGTCTAGGAAGTTCCTAGAGTGTATAGAGGACAATTTCCTTCATCAGCTGGTAAATGACCCTACCAGGGGCAAGACCCCGCTAGACCTACTGTTTACAAACAGAGAAGGGCTGGTGGGAGATGTAGTGGTTGGAGGCCGCCTGGGGCATAGCGACCATGAAATAATAGAATTTTCAATACTCGGAGATGCAGGGAGAACCATTAACAAAACCTCTACGCTGGACTTCCGGAGGGCAGATTTTTGCCTATTCAGAAGTCTAGTTCAGAGCATACCCTGGGAAACAATGCTTAAAAACAAGGGGGCCCAGGAGGGTTGGACATGCTTCACGCAGGTGGTTTTGAGTGCACGGGAATAGGCTATACCAGTGTGCCGAAAGGCTAGCCAGCGGGGAAGACAAACGGCTTGGCTAAACAGGGAGATTCTGAATGAAATCAGAAATAAAAAGAGACTTTACCGACTGTGGAAAAAAGGGCTGGCTACTTATGAAGAATTTATGGAAATAGCTAGATCATGCAGAATAAAAATCAGGGAAACAAAAGTGCAATTTGAAGTTAATTTGGCCAATTCTGTCAGGGTTGATAAAAAGTCCTTCTTCAAATATGTTAATAACAAAAGGAGGGGCAAGGAAAACCTGCATTCTCTGTTGGACTTTGAGGGAAATACAGTTAACAAAAATATGAGGAGAAAGCTGAGGTACTTAATACCTTCTTTGCCTCAGTTTTTACCAGTAAGACAGGTGGCCCTCAGGACAACTCGTCTCTGGAGGTGGTTGACAGAGATAGGAAGCCAAATAGGCCCCTTGTATTCCAGGAGGAAATAGCTGGTGATTTACTGAGCCATCTGGATCCTCACAAGTCTATGGGACCAGATGGGATCCATCCTAGGGTGATGAGGGAGCTAGCAGAAGAACTTGCCAAGCCGCTCTCCATCATCTTCCAACAGTCCTGGCTCACTGGGGAGGTCCCATATGATTGGAAATTGGCCAATGTTACCCTAGTCCACAAAAAGGGCTGCAGAGCTGACCCTGGCAACTACAGGCCTGTCAGCCTGACCTCGGTGCCTGGCAGGGTTATGGAGCAGATCATCCTGAATGGAATCACACAGCACCTTCAGGATGGACAAGGGATCAGACCCAGCCAGCATGGGTTTAGGAGGGGCAGGTCCTGTCTGACCAACCTGATCTCCTTTTATGATCAGGTGACTCACCTGGTGGATGAGGGGAAAGCCGTGGATGTGGTCTATCTGGACTTCAGCAAGGCCTTTGACACTGTCTCCCATAATATACTCTTGCAAAAGCTGGTAGCCCATGGCTTGGACAAGTGTACTCTATGCTGGGTTAAGAACTGGCTGGAGGGCCAGGCCCAGAGAGTGCTGGTGAATGGGGCTGCATGCAGCTGGCGGCCAGTCACTAGTTGTGTTCCCCAGGGGTCAGTGTTGGGTCCAGTCCTGTTTAACATCTTTATTGACGATTTAGATGAGGGGATTGAGACCATCATCAGCAAATTTGCTGATGACACCAAGTTGGGAGGGAGTGTCGACCTGCTGGAAGGCAGGAGGGCTCTGCAGAGGGATCTGGATAGACTGGAAAAATGGGCTGATTCCAATGGGATGAAGTTCAATAAGGCCAAGTGCCGGGTGCTGCACTTTGGTCACAACAACCCCCTGCAGCGCTACAGGCTGGGCGCAGAGTGGCTGGAGAGCAGTCAGACAGAAAGGGACCTGGGGGGGGTACTAATTGACAGGAAGCTCAACATGAGCCATCAGTGTGCCCAGGTGGCCAAGAAGGCCAATGGTATCCTGTCCTGTATCAAAAATAGCGTGGTCAGCAGGACAAGGGAAGTGATCCTTCCCCTGTACTCTGCATTGGTGAGGCCACACCTGGAGTATTGTGTTCAGTTCTGGGCCCCTCAGTTCAGGAAAGACATTGAAGTGCTGGAGCGGGTCCAGAGAAGAGCAACACGACTGGTGAAGGGACTTGAACATAAGACCTATGGGGAGAGGCTGAGGGAGCTGGGGTTGTTTAGTCTGGAGAAGAGGAGGCTTAGAGGTGACCTCATCACTCTCTATAACTACCTGAAGGGAAGTTATAGCCAGGTGGGGATTCGTCTCTTCTCCCAGGCAGTTAGCAATAGGACAAGGGGGCATGGGCTTAAACGCTGCCAGGGGAAATTTAGGCTGGATGTTAGAAAGAAATTCTTTACAGAGAGAGTGATCAGGCATTGGAATGGCCTGCCCAGGGAGGTAGTGGACTCGCCGTCCCTGGAGGTTTTTAAACTGAGATTGGACATGGCACTTAGTGCCATGATCTAGTAAACGGACTAGAGTTGGACCAAGGGTTGGACTTGATGATCTCTGAGGTCTTTTCCAACCCAGTCGATTCTGTGATTCTGTGATTCTGTCATGTCTTTTAACTACAAATGATAACCATTCTTAGATTGTGAAATCCTTTGGTATGACTGAGATGCAAGGGTGTGAGGGGATCTAAGATGCAAGAGGTGAAAACCTGAGACTGTAGTTTAGAGCAGCCTTGGGAACACTTTTTCCAAGCAAACACAAGCAGCTCAGAGGAAACATTGAAGTTTGGAACTAGGTGATATTGTATTTTCGTGCATACTTGCAATATAATAAATGTGATAGAAATTCTAATAGTTATAATTACTATATATTAATAGTCATAGTATCTATGTTCTGTTATATTAGCATGATATAGTTGTCTCTTTATACATAAACCTGTCAAGGACTTGCATGGACAGAACAGTTTTTTGCTTATATGTATAATCATAGTAAGATATTTACCCAAATAACCAATAAATGTATTTATTAATCATACAGAGCAGGTGAAGGCTCGTTCCTTTTGTATGCCATTGCTCTCATGAGCCTTCTGGACACAGAACAAAAGTAGAAGATCATTAGAGGGCTCACAGACTGCTTAAAAGGATATTACCCTATTTTTGTACACCGCCTACTGTAGAGCTCTCACACTTCAGAATGTGTTATTACTAAATTGCTTATTGATTCTGAATAGGGCACATCAATGCATCTGTGAGTCTGATTTCATTTATGGAATGATTCTGAAAGAACATTATGATTTATGTATCTATTCAAGTCCGTGAAGAAAATTTATAATTCTATATTCCTTTCTGTAATGGTTTAAAATTCATATGTTTTTCATTTTTTTTTTCTTCATTTTTACATGTACAGTTTTTTAGCTTCAACTGACCAAATATGTGAAGAATGTCCCTACTCACCTTATTTTACTGATTGTCCAAGTAACATGATGTGTTTTCTAGGCAGCATACTACAAAGACTGCAGAAGTTACTCTAGGTTGGAGCAGGTTCATGGGAGAGATGATGATAACATTTTGTAGACTGAGTCTATAATTTATTAGATGGAAAAAGCAGACACAAGAAGCAGCCTGAATTGAAGGGAATGCTGAGAAGTGCATGGATTTTTAGGAAAGGGGTATGCTCACTCACTATCCATTGTCAACATTTTTTCCATTCTTTAAGTGGTTCCCTGTCTCTGGTTTCCCGCTTCTTTCTTCTCCAAGGTGCTCATGTTTAATTTGTTAGCTCAGGTTGTATTCTGTGGATTTTAAAAGACTGAAGGGCTTGTTAGGAGAAGGAATGGCAAAGGATGAAGACTGGAAGGAGATGGTATTCCAAATAGGCAAAATTGCATGGGAAGTAGGGATGATGAGATGACAAGGAAATTAAGAGAAGTTTTATAGAACTTCTTCCCCCACTGCCCATGCTTCCACCTTTTCATTATAAAGTCTTGACACATCTTTACAGCTTGGTCTTCCTGAGATGGAATCTGCCTGTTCTGGTTGACATTCAGTCCTGTTCCTTCAGTCCTCTTCAATATTGTTGTTGATGTCATTGTTGTTTACCTAAAAGCAGAAGAAATGCCTCCCTATCTTCAATTCTTTCCATTGAGAATGTGGCTGCAATTGAGCTTTGTATGGCTATGAACCTGTAGTTTGTCTGACTGTTACAATAATTGCACAGACCCTTTCTTTGCCCTTCCTAATAAACCGACTTACACAACCTCTCTATTTCCCTGAAATCCCATAGTTGCCTGCAGTTCCAAGGGATTGTTTTGGATGGCAGGTTGCAGTCTCCTTTTCTGCATAGAATGCAGTAGGATGAATCTTTTGCCATGTCTTAACAGGCAGGTACCTCCTGTATGAAGAACATGATCATTTCTGATTCATATTCAGCTTGCTCCTTGCTGTGTTGGTGTGAGAGTTTAGAAGTGGAAATAGAATCTAGAGCCACATTTATTTCCCTCGACTGGCTTCAACAGCTGTTGGTTGTGCATTTCTTATTTTTTTCTTGTAAAATAGCAAAGCTTTTGATTGACATTATTACACCAGGAAGACTAGAATTACATTTAACTCTACAGTGAAAATCCAGAGCTGTAGACAAAATGTAGAGCATTTTGACTGTTTTTCATTACCTTCATGTTCTCCCATCCTTGAAGAATAGGAAATGAAAAGCAATGAGGTTCCTTTGGAAGCTGCAAGGTACTAATATTCCATAGCGAGCAGGACTTATAAATAACCAGACAACATAAAAATACATACCTACAAATATTTCAAGAATGTTTTCTGAAGTACTATTAACGACACATCATTTTTAATATTAATGAACTGTTGAAGATAATTTTTTGTCATATCAACTTATATATTGCTACCATTATGGTGATCTTAATTGATTCTCTCACAGGAATTACAGTTGCTAATTCTGTATTCACAGTATGTGAATTTCTTCATTAGCAATTACTTTATGGCTCATTTTGACTGTGAAAGGATAGTTTCACTGCATTTTCCTTTCCTTTCTGATTATATATATATATTTTTTGTTCCCTCCCTCCCCAGCAACACTAATATGGAAATTCATCATGTCAAACTTCTGGAGAGCTCTGATTCTTGCCTCCCTCTTAGCTCTCAGTCTGTTAGTCAAGCAAATATGATTTGGAGGTCATATTGTTAATCCTCTGTTGCAAAGCTAGGCTGCACGGTTCTGCTAAGCTACAGATGTCTAAGCACGAAGGTCTGCAATGCACTGAAATGATGTCGTTGTCAGAATTATGAACACCAATTCTGCATTTTCTGCAGAAGTTAGTGACAGAAGGACCAACTAACAGGCAGCCTATGAAAACCTGCATCTTGTTATACTCGAGTGTCTCTTATGGTAGAAATTAGGTTTTTGTCCCAGGCAGACAGGGAGATACACAAAATCAGAAGTGAGCACAGCAAACTGCTCACCAAGAACTTTGTGCGTTGGGGGTGTCTGCTAATTCCTGCTATTGTGGGTTGCTTTTTTAGTGGTGCTGGGGGTGGGAGAACTGTCATTTTTTGCAACTTATGTAAACACATTTGTTGTAAGGAGTTTATATTTGTTGGACAAAACTCAGAGGGCCAGCAGTCATCTTTTTTCTCCAGGGTGATAGGTGGAAGCACACTCTCGCTGCTTTTCCTTTCTTGGTCTGAGTGGACTCTTTGCCCCTGCTATGTGTACAGTACTCAGTGCAAAGAGTGTTTGCTGATGAATGATAGTGTTTTATACCAGCTAGAGAAAAAAAAAAAAAAAGCCTGTCCATGTCTTTTAATCTGGCTTTCCTCAAAGCAAGAACAAAAATGAAATGTTTAGCAGATTGTAAATTTTTTTTTTTTTTTTAATGTTATTTAGAAAACAGGTTCACCAACACATATGCACAGTATATACCTCTGGTAAACAGAAATGCGTCATCCACATTTCAGCTCATTTTTTCCACCAAGAAGATTTTTGAAGACTTAAAGAGTTGAAAAGAGCACAGCAGGCAAAGCAAGGGATTGTTTTATCAATCTCTTTCACACTAAGCACGTGATGTTTTTCTGAGCAGTAAGAAATTTATTCTCAAAAGACATTGTCAAATCCACCGAGATTCATTGACTTCTGGTAGCAATGCAAGCTTGAGACAGTAGTGACAGGCTTTCTTCCAGGGCACTGTGTGTCATACAAAGTAAGCTTCCTTCAACTGGATTAATATTTGAGTTACAGTAGCACCATGAAAATCATCAGCCATTTAGATCAGCCAAGCAAGAAGTATGCAGGATTTCTGATCAGTCATGTACAGGTCCTTTCAGCTTTGCTGGTCATACTTTCTGTGGGGGAATCCTGCAGGTGATCACCCCTGGCTCCCTCTCCAATCTGTCCTTCCAGGAACTGCAGACAGAGCAGGTTGCTGCAGAAATACTCAGGCACTAAGTATTTTTTTCCAGAAGGGACTCATTTGGCCTTTGATTTTGAACTAACAATGAATAGATGGAGCAGTCTCAGGACTGGGAGTGTTTTACAGCACTTGGCAAACGACTGCCTGACTCACAGCTATACTTTGCAATTGCAGTGATATAAAACATCTCTCTGTTTACTCTCTTCATTCAGGATATGTATTCACAAGAAAAAAAAAAAAAAGTATTTTTTCAATTCAGTGAGTGGTGTACTGGCATTGATAAGGTGAACTTTATGGAAAGTAATTGGGTACATGCTGTTATCATTGCATTACAGGCAGGAACTGAGTTTGGATTTGACTGCACAAGATATGTGCCTACAGGGGGAGCAGCCCGAGGCAGCCCTGCAGAGTCTGGAGGGAGAAGAGAGCCTACAGTATGGACTGGGGCAGCTGGAGCATGTAGGGCTCCATGGCTGTGTCTATACTGTAGAAGAGACTAGGGTCAGGGTGTGAATTCCTGGGTCTGCTGATTGTCCCTCATGCTTAATACTTGTTCCTCAGCCTGGTGCTGTTCCGTGTTGTCAGGACCCGGTTTGTTATCCCCACACTCCAACAGTATCCTGGGATGCTTTGCACCTTCAAGGCTTCTGCTACCCCACTGAGCATGTAAGCTATAGCTTCAATTTTGTGCTGATAAAATGTTATTTGGATGAGTTGTGACAAAGCCATCACATTATTCAAAATGCTCTGAACTGAGAATAATATGCAATGAAATAGTGTTTATGCATGCAGGTTGTGAGGCAACTACAGGGAACGAAAGGGAAATCCTGGGCCAAATATTGTGTAGAATGGCCAGGAAATGCCACTCAGGGCCTTGAGCTTTATTTAGCAATATCTATAAAGTCCAAATTCTCAGTTTAGTATATCTGAGCTGATGTAAGATGCTGTCTGGTATGAAGTGTGTTATCTGTGGTAAGGTTGTAAAGAGAGCAGGTCAAGGTGTTCACTGCTGCTTCTGAATATAATCTTAGAGTTAAGCTGGAATCTCATGGACTGGTGAGGGAGCAGGAATTGAAATTTAGAACCTCCAGACCCTCAGTCCTTGTGCTCCTTATTCCCAGAAATGCTACAATGAAATACAGTAAAAGAAGGAATAAGGCATCCAAAGAAGTAAAATTATGGTTCCTGATGACATACTGTTTCTGCCATCTCATAATTTCAATGAAGGATTTCAGTAGTGCATGACTAGTTCTACTCTGGAGCCTCTGGGAGCTGTGACTTTATTTACAGTGGGACTGAATTCTGAAGTAAGAAGTAGTTTAAGTCAAATGCATTACTTAAATTATGTGTTGTGGATGCATGAGGGATTAAAGGGTTTAAAAATAATGATTTACTCAAGTCAGCCTTGAGGATCAAAGCTTTGGCTTCACTGCTGTCTCAAGATAGACTTAGTACCTCATGAGATAGTTTCATGGCTCAGTTCAACACAGATGATTCGGCATCCAAAGCTGTCAGCAGCATGAATTAACAAAGCATTTACAATGTCTTTAAAGTTATTATTGCAAGCCAACTCTGATATATTTCCTGAGTGAAACTGTGACTGTTTGTGTCTGAATGCAGAGTTTCTGCTTTTTTTCTTTTTCTTTTTTTCTTATTTTCCCTAAACCAAAACAAAACGAAACAAAAATCCTTGAAAAGATGGGGATAGGTGATTAAAACCAGCAGGAAGCGTATAAGGGAGTTGTTGGTGGTCTAATCAGGGATTTAGAGACTCTAGGAGGAGAGAAGTATTTTCTAAGTTTAATACAAGGGTAAATAGTATTGTCAGCATTTTGCAAATCCAATAACTTATTCAAGATCATTATTCATAGCCCAGGAGTTTTCATATTTCTTTTCTTAGCTAACTGTATCATGCCCCTGTCTGCAGCAGAAGGGCAGGAAGATGCATTTAAACTGAACTTCTTGTCTGGGATTATCTCATAAGGCAACCTTAAATTTTGGCAGCAAGTCAAAGGTTTACAGCACATGAGCAAATGAAACATGAGGACAGTTCATGGTACTGCTGTCAACTCTCTCTACATCAACTTCCATAAAGCAGAGGCCAGAGTAATTATCTCCTTGTCACTTTTGGGGTCTTACTTTGTAGCAAATGAGGCAATCAAACTGTGTTATGGGAGGGAATTATAACGCTTGGGTAGTTTCAACACAATCCAGTTCCTTTGCAAGGCTTCGTGCCCCTGGCACAGCAAGCTGCTGGCCTGCTCTCAGCTTGTGAGGAAATGGTCTGATGGTCAGTGTGCCTGGTTACTCTCACTGGTCTTTCCCAAAGCTGGAAATATCTTGTGTGCTTCCTTGCCATGTGCTTGTTGGAACAGAGTTCCGATCCTGTCAAATATGTCTCTGAGGAAATGAATACCCTGCATATTGAATATCTATACTTTGCACAAGTTTGATGCCTTAAGAAGAATATGCTATAGAAAGACCGATGGAGTAATTGAGAGATATATGGATAAAATTTAACTTCTAACTTATAATGTACATATGAACATTCAGACAAATTGAGAGAAAAGGCAACGTGACGGTCTAATTATTATGAAAAATTATATTCGTGTTTTGTACAATTATGACTATATTAAGCCTATTTTGAGCAACTACTATGCAGATCTGATTCAGGAGAGATTAATTAGTGATATGAACACTTAAGCTATATAATTTACTCTGATTGAAGAGGCAATACTAAAACGCGGCATTAGCAGATGTTGAATGTAGTGTTGCTCTGAATCCACTCACTGAATACACTAGGTAAAGCTCCCCTTATTCTAAATGATTAAATACTCTAATCCCCTGGATTTTACTTGTATCTGTGCTTTGTTTCTTTGAGTTATTCTTCAAGTGTTGTTGCTGTAGCGATAGCCAGTCTGTGATGAAATGAAGCACATTCCAGATTCAGCTGTATAGGGACCCTTTGGCAGGATCAGGCAGGGTGCTCATTCAAAAGAACACCTGATCATTTCTGTTTAATATTTAACACTATATTTTTGTTTCTCCACAAACTCACTGGTCATCACTGGGTGTGTCTCTGGGCACTATACTAGGTGCTGTGAATTATTCACTGCCACTTCTCTCACCCCAAAACAGAGGAAGTGTGTTCGTGCATAATGCTGGTGCCAGCAGTTCCCTAAATCCACATTTTCTAAGGTGGAAGGAAAGCTATGAGCCATCTCCTTAATTCCATTGACAATGAACTAGTTAAAGCAATACATTTATTCACTCAAGCTCATATGTTCTGAACCAGAATTTCGCCTGCAGTTTAGATGCCCCTGAAATTTGAAGTGTGATGTAAGGGAAGAGATCAACAAATTATTAAACTGCAGTATATTAAATACACACAATAAAAACTGAGTATGATCAGAGTTCAATTGGGGGTCAACTTTTTCTGCATGGTATAGTTCTGTTTTGTTTGCTACAAGCACAGAAACTACCCCTGCATGCCAGCATACATGCTATGCAAATTTGCCTTAGGACTGTAAAATCGTAAAGTATTAGCAGAGCAGGATCCTATAAAAACTGTGTCCAAAATGCCTAACTATGTACGGTTAATACAGATATTAAATTGAATGCTCCTCTTACTATTATAAATGACTGCTTTGCTGTCTTTGCTAGCAGAATTGTGGCATTCAACCTGTCACTAAGAATAAGAATAAGATGACCATCTGCATTTCTGCAGAGTGATGGCTACCCAGAGTGAGTTCAATAAAAGAAAATTATGGCTTTGTGCTTTGCTAGAGACAATAAATCATGTGCAGGTCTTGCACTGAGACAAAAAATGAAAACATCTTGTGGAAACTCTTTGTGGGATACCAGTTGAGCAGCTACTTGAATTGTGATACCCCAAAATGAACATCATGCAAGAGTGATAAGTAATGACCTCTTCATGAGGAATTGAGCACGCCAGATTCTTTGAGGTACTGGTGGATACATATTGGGGGAACACTGAAGGTGTGCTGGTGACCTATGTGTAAAACAGTGACAGCACCTGAACACAAGCTATCAGGCCATTTTCTCATCAGCTTCCATTTTCTTCCTTCAAAATAAATCTCTTCAGTGCTAGTTCAGCATATCATTCTCCCTTTCTCTGACCTGGGGACATTTACAGCAGCCTATTGCTTTAGCCTGAAATACTATCTCATGAAAATCAAAGCAGGGTAAAAGATGCCCTCAGAGACCTGTTGGAGGTGGTATAGGCCACCTTTCTAGGGTTTGAATAAACCATATTTGAGAATGGGCTTCTCTGACCAGACACATCACTGTAAAACATCCAGTTACATCCAAGTACTAAAAGCCTTTCTTGGTGATGGGGACTCTAATATCAGCTAAAACCTAAGCAGAAATATTTGGTCTCTTGAATCAGTTCTTCCTAAAGAAGGCAGTTGATTTTCTGCTTTTGTTTCCTCTTTCAGTGTACTTTGAGTCAGCACCTACAGCTCTAATGCTTTCTTGCCAATTTAGTTCTCCTGACTAGGGGATGCATTACATGCATGGCTTTGCAAATGAACAGAAATATGGGTTAAATGAAGACGGAGTAAATGCTCTGGAAAGTGGGTTTTTATTTAAGAGTTTTGACTGTCATTTCATAAATATTCATTGAGGTCTACCATATAGTAAGATATTTTCAGTATAGTAATAAACTAAATTATTATTTAAAGGCTATTTGTAGCCATTTTCTTACGTTAATAGTTAAATATCAGTTGAAGGCCAAATTTTGATATGAATTTAGTAGGAATAGCTTAAGGGGTCTCTGATGAAATCAAGTGTAATACAGATCATAATGTGGCTCCAGACATTCAGAACTGTACTCCTATCTATTTCTTTTTCAATTTTATAGTCTTTGCTTAAATACCGTGGTGATTGTCAGTGAAGAAATGCCTCCAGGAGGATTTTCCCAAAGGAGTCAGCATGATGTCAATGGGAAGAGTGCTTTAGAAAACCTCAGCTTGAACAAATATTGAAAGGGACAGTAATCACTAGAATTCACTTAACTGTAAGCACTATTAAATGCACTGTGGGAAAAAGGGAGAGAAGCAGGAAAATATGTTTTTTTGAAACCGGGGTTATAATTATTTTTTGTTAATTAAAAACCATTTGGACTATATTTATTCTCTAAAGGACCACTAGATGTCAGCACGTATCTAGATTAGCACAACGGGAGCAACAATCGTCTGGTAGTAAAAAAACCTCTACCCTGTAATGATGTAGTTTACATAGCATACAGTCACTGGCTAAAAGTGTCTTGTTTGACTTTATACAAATTTCAGATACCCAAAGCGTGACAGTGACTGGTTTGGCCGTCAAAATAGGGGGACTTTTGCTTATGTTACTTCTTGGACTTGTTCTTGTTTTGCAAAATACATTCATTGTCATCTGTATTCAGTCCATTGTCTTTCAGGAAGCACTGGTCATGTGAAAGTCTACCAGGTGCAGCTGTATAGTGAGGATGGCTATTGGGTTTTTGTCTAAAGATTTCATGGCCAAACTTATTTTAGTCATGAACATGACAGCTAATTCTGTTGAAAGTGGGGAAAACCAGAAATCTGAATAAACCTTCAAATATAATATTCATAGCATAATATGATGTGCAACTGTTCTGTGGGATCAGGCAAAAAAAACAAGTGTATTCTGAATGTGCTCAGCTCACTTGTATTGTATGCAAGAAATAATGAAAAAAAATAGTTGTTATACATTCATCCTGTTTGAAACACATAGACACACTTCACTGCTTGCATTATTTTAAAGTTAGATCAAAAGCCTTCCTCATCGGTTTTGCCACACAGGAGTAAGGATTAGTAATTTGGCCATATATATGTTCATATACTGTGTATTAATTACTAAATATATATCTAGATCCACTGTCAAAACAAGGGACAGTTTGGATAGTTTTGACAGGTAATCCATTCTTCTTAACCATCCATATCTTCAAGACAATTGCATTTTGGAAAATTAGACACAGAAACTAGAAACTGTTATTTAAATCGTGGCTGAATCAGGCTGTATTGAACTATAGTTCACCCCCTGCAGTGCTATCAGTTGATTAGTTATCAAGAAAGGGCTCCATACTCCTTATTCACCCCAGTTCATCAGAGACACTCAGTTGAAGCACATGGGTTAGTGGCAGAACAACTTCCCTCCAGAGACTGAAGGGCAGGTAACAGGGACCTTGTGGATTACATGCCTCAGTGGAGGACTTGAAATTAGCTGGGGTGAATCCGAGCCCATAACATGAAGGTACTATGAAACAACTTGTCCCTTGGCTCATGAGTCACTTACTAGCAGTAAAGCCCCAGTTTCTTTGCTTCCACCACGTCTCTGCTGTGGCAGTGGCACTGCGTATATTCCTTGCACTGAGTTACATATTCCTGCCATCTCTGTGGTCCCGTGCACCAGGTGCAGGGAGCTGGAGAAAAAGCAGAGAGCCTTTTCAGTGGCTCTGGGTGGTTTTCTTCAGCCTGTCTGTGGATGTGACCTGGTGCGAGCAGGGCATCTTGTAGCAGCCACAACCATCCTATTTGCACTTAGCATATTTTGCCTGCCCTGTCCCACATCTGCCAAAGGTTTGCACCATATATTTTCAGAATGGCAGAACATTCAGCAGGTGGCCAGGTTTAAGTGCATTACAATTATCAGCCTTTCCCATGATGGCTGTGTCGATCACAGCATCAGCCTCCATAAGGACTCGCTTCGTCCTTGCAGTATTTCAAAGCTGATAAACAGCTGACCAAGTACAGAGAGGGAGAGATGCAGAGTAAGGGGAAACTTGGAGTCGACTGAGATCAAGCCTGCTAACAATTTTTGCTCACAGAATATATATCCCATTGAACTACAGACTCAACTAACCTTATTCACACAGCGCTTAAGTCAGGTTGCCTAGCAGCAGAGATCTTAGCAGGATTTAGCCACAAAATATGTCTTGCTGTCCATGTCTCATCTGTTAGTAAAATTTAGGATCCATAGGAATTTCCATACCAAAGGTGGAAGAAAGCAACGTACAGCCCCTCTGGACCTCATACAAGCAAAGCAATGCAAACCTAGGTAGACTTGCTTTGTTGTTCCTGGAAAATGAAGACTGTTTGGATTGCACACACCATCTCATTTTTTTCCAACGTGAAATAAAGGAATCAATCTGTTTTTTTTAAACAGATTGCTGTAAGTTCTGTTTATTTGAGGAGGGTAAATAATGGTGAAAAGTGGGATGGAGCTGAGGGGGAGTAATCCTTGGTTTATAAGTAAATTTAATTGTGACTACTTGCTGTCTTCATATCATGTGAATATTTGAGAGATGTGTGAGGAAACTGGCTGAATAAATGTGAATGTTGGAGTCTGATAGAAATACTTTGCCTGTCTCAGATAAAATCAGTGATTTGTACAATTATTCTGACTGCGAATGCTGATCCAAATGGCTCTTATTCTGTAGCACAATCCTGTACAACTCCTTCCCCTGGCCCAAAATAGAGATAGATTGTCAGCAGTGCTAATGAAGAAATGACAATATCCCTTTAGCTGGCCATTGAGTAAGAAGTAGTTCAGCAAAGGAGAAGTGAGCCTTGCAGTTTTCCAATACAATAATCAGAATCAGCCCAGGATGAACAGGTGAGTTTTTGGCTCACCGTTGATTGTGACGCTTCTCAGACCTGATCTTTCTCTGTGCACGTCTTTTACTTCTACTGAAAGTCTTTGGCTTCTCAGAGTTTAAATCCAGACAGAAAAATAATGCTCAAGAATTTTAAGATACGTAAAATGTAGGATGACCATTTTCAGTGTTAATGTGGTACTGGAAATATTTTCATTTCTGTTTGATTCTAGAAGATGGGCTATGGTATCCGCTGGTGAAAGCTTGCAAATCTTTACTGCAGTCTATGCTGTGAATGAAAATAGACAGATAATTTGGCTGTGTAGATTTGTAAAGTATTGCAATGTGATATAAAATACATATGTACATTATTTCTTAGTGTTGTGTTTTAGCTCATAAGACAGTAGCATCCTCAAAATCCATTCAAATCTGCCCCTATTGCTGAATCAAGCCTTTTCCTTCTTGAGGATCTGTGAATTTTCACTTGGTAGCACTTCCTTGTTACTCAAGTGCTATCAAGTGTTCAGCTTTGTCTCATTTTAGTGAATAATTATTGGTTAAAAATAAAGCCCAGACTCAGTTTTTTCAGTCATTCTGCTTTGTTGCTTTGAGTAGAAAAATATCTGAATGAATGAAAAATATTATAGCAACTGATTTAACGTTCACATCTCTAATGAGATGGAAACATTCAGTCTCGAGTTCAGCCATTGGGTATAAACAAAAGGTATAAGCTGTGTAGGGATCTATTTTGTCCAGTTCCTGATGTCAGCTGCTTTTCTTGCTACCGCCTGGTGTTTACAACTGGAAGGATCCAAAAAAAGAAAGTTTTTATTCCTGGTGGTGTACATTGGGATTCAGAGAAATAAAACACACCTTTCTAACAAAGAAGATAATTGATCATCGGAAAGCATTTATGTAGAATAGTGGTGGATCCTGGACAATTGGTATTTTTTTTTAAACCAGGATTCAATGTTTTGTTTTGAAATATCTGTTCTAGTTCAGTTGCATACAATCATTGGACTTGATGCAGGAATTAATAAAGAGAAATCTTATGGCTTTTAATATTTTGAAGTTCATTAACAATTCGTCCAAAATCATCAGTTCATTGCTAAAAGGAAATAGTCTAGTAACCGTGTCAATGTACAGTCCTCGCCTACCCATGCCCAATCCTTACTAAAAGGTGATTATAGGATGAGAGGTGTATTGATTAATTATATATTATTTTTCTGAAATGCTAACATTTCTCTATGTAGAACATATTATTTTTCTGTTTACGGCATTTTATAGTTGTGTGCGTCTTGCAAAGAGGCTTGTTTTCCCAAAGTAAGGCTAGTTTCATCAAATAACCATCATGGCCACATCTTTTTGGACAGATCTGTTTGAGGATGCAGTGTGCTGCCCTGTGTATCTATAAATTCTGAATACTTATGTGCCACGAAAGTCAGGGGCTTAGAGTGCTTTCATGTCCTAAACCAGCATAGGAACTCTGCAGGCTGAATGACTGCGCTACTGAATCCCTAGTTATTAATTCTGGAGTAGTACATGTAGCTTTAAATGATGAATCAGACAGAATGAAGCTGGCCATTAGAGTGCACTTGATGTTAATTGAAGTCATGACTCATTCATTTGCATTTTTCTTTCCCACAAAGAATGTTTAAGTAAGACCCTTTTCTCCTTTTAAGATCCAGAAATCTGTGTGTAGCCATATATCAGAGCAGCTACTGATCGCAACGGTTGATCAGAAGGTGCTTTAATCTGGTATCATGAGCGTGTATTGCAATTTGAACTCCTTCAACTTGAAAACTGACCAGAGTTTTTGGGCAGGCTGCCTTTCTGTGGCACAGCTGTGGGATACTGTGGCCAAGGGTGGGATACTGAGATTGTTCTGGGTCACTGGTTACACTTCATGTGGACAGTGTCTTCTTGCCCAAGGCTGACTTACCAGTCTAGTTACATGTCGTGCACACACATTACTGAAGTAAAAGGCAACCAAAGTAAATTCTATGTATTTCTCCTGATTTATTTTTCCTGCTGAAGATCAAGGAAAGATGAAGTCACAATGAGCACACCAGTAATCTGGTTACTGTAAATGCATACAGTAAATGACAGTCCTGGGCTCAGGAAATTTTCAATTTCAATTGATCAGTTGTCTGAAGAAATTAACTGAAAATGTTGCAGAACAGTAACAGAATTAGTTGTATCCTACCCAGCAGTCAGGGACCAAAAAGAGATCCTGTCTCCACCAGGCAGGAATGGACTGGCTGGGATTCCCTAAATATGAAAGCCTTGCAACAACAAAATGTCTTTATAAAATGTATCCTTTTTTATACCCCAGGAAAAAAAAAAAAAAAAGAATACTGTAATATTGTGTAGTAAGGATATAATTTTCAACCAAGTTCTGCAGCTTGCTCAAATGGTCTTCACAAGTTGGTTTTCTTTTTTTCACTTTTGTGTTAGATTCTAACAGACTAGAGGCCAGTATCTAGTGGAGTGCCTCAGGGGTCAGTACTGGGGCCAATATTATTCAATATATTCATTAACGATTTAGATGAGTGAATAGAGTGTACTATCAGCAAGTTTGCTGATGACACTAAGCTGGGAGGGGTGGCTGACAGGCCAGAAGGCTGTGCTGCCACCCAGCAGGACCTGGACAGGCTGGAGAGTTGGGCGGGGAATAACCTAATGAAATTTAACAAGGGAAAGTGTAGAGTCCTGCATCTGGGCAGGAACAACCCCAGGTTCCAGTATAGGTTGGGAAATTACATATTAGAGAGCAGTGTAGAGGAAAGGGAGCTGGGGGTCCTGGTGGACAACAGGATGACCATGAGCCAGCACTGTGCCCTTGTGGCCAGGAAGGCCAATGGCATCCTGGGGTGTATTAGAAAGGGGGTGGTTAGTAGATCGAGAGAGGTCCTCCTTCCCCTCTACTCCGCCCTGGTGAGACCACATCTGGAATATTGTGTCCAGTTCTGGGCCCCTCAGTTCAAGAAGGACAGGGAACTGCTGGAGAGGGTCCAGCGTAGGGCAACAAAGGTGATTAAGGGAGTGGAGCATCTCCCTTATGAAGAAAGGCTGAGGGAGCTGGGTCTCTTTAGTTTGGAGAAGAGGAGACTAAGGGGGGACCTTATTAATGTCTATAAATATATAAAGGGTGAGTGCCATGAGGATGGAGCCAGGCTCTTCTCGGTGGCAAACAATGATAGGACAAGGGGTAATGGGATCAAGCTGGAACACAAGAGGTTCCGCTTAAATTTGAGAAAAAACTTCTCAGTGAGGGTGACAGAGCACTGGAACAGGCTGCCCAGGGGGGTTGTGGAGTCTCCTTCTCTGGAGACATTCAAAACCCGCCTGGACATGTTCCTGTGCGACCTCACCTAGGTGTTCCTGCTCCAGCAGGGGGATTGGACTAGATGATCTTTTGAGGTCCCTTCCAATCCCAAACACACTGTGATACTGTGATATCAACTAGGTGTTAATTTGGCTCATTAAATATTAAAAGACTAATACTTTTCTAATTTTTCTCACAATTTAGAAGTAAATTACATAGTTGCACTACAATCATTCAGCTTAATTTTACTTTTCATGTCATTTTTCTCCCAGCATTAATTTTGTCCATGTTGCAGCATCCCACTCAGGGATATCTCACTGCAGTCCATTATCTGACCAGCTGAGCCTGCAGCAACAGGGAATCTTACTTAATTGGAAAGATGCACTGATGCAGAAAAGGTACATGTAACTTCTTGCACTAGCTATACCTTTTAAAAACTCATCATTACAGAGGTGGCAAACTGTCATCTATTCTTTGATCTGAAAGATTTTCAGAAGCTGCCAGAGTCAGAAAGTATAAGGGCTGAAGCCTAAAATTCCTTCTGTGTCATGTTATGGAATAGATGTTTAAAGACTGACTGTATGGGAAGCATCAGGTGAGAATTTTTAGAAGCTTTTCAAAGCAATCAGTGAAATCTGATTTAAGAGTACCACTTCATTTTGCACCTAATAGCGTTCTACAGATAAACTGTATTCCAGTGTGCTTTACAAAGTTAAATAATACAGCTACTGAGATAAATAACAGCAGAAGGAGACAGTCACAGCAAGTTATAGGCTCAGGAAAGTGCTGTTTTCAGCTGAGATTTAAAATGAAATGGCAAAATTACAGTGCATTGTTCTATACCACAGGCCAGAGGTTTTCAGCAAACTCTACCATACCTGAAAGCTGTCAAACAATCAGCAAAATTAATCAGACAAGAAGAATAGTTGAAAGAGTTCAATGACCTGAGCCCTACTGACACAACTTCATTTGAATTTGAACCTGAGTGCCAGTGCAGACTGTGCTTAGCAGAGAAAACCAAGTGTAATGTGGCATTAATTTTCCTCTCTCTGACCTTGCTTGGCTGAATGCAGTGGAGCACTTAATCCTTTTTGCTCCCATCAGACAGATCTAATGCGAGAGTCCAGTGGTTCTGTGGCCTGTCCAGTGACACAGTGTGAGTTCAGGCAGTTCATTCCTAGAGTATGGTCCAAAATTCGACCGTCCTTGGCAGCTGGCAGTTGTGAACTCTGCCTATTCTTATTTTCCTTGATCCCGATACCAGAGCAGCTTTCCAAGTCATCAACTGCAAGAGCAGCATTCTTCTGGAGATGGAAAGCAAACCTCAGCCTAAAAAAATACAATAGAATTATCTCAATTTACATCTACCGAGAAGCATGCTAAAGCAGCTCTGTAGCTGATCAGCCTCTGTATTCTTAGCTCAGATTCAAATAATAATCAGAGAGAGTTTAAATTTTTTTTTTTATTAGTACAGGGAGAAGAAGATGGAGATATGTGCTGTAATATTTATCTGAAAAGGTCTTGTAGGTATAGTCAACAATTTAAAGATTTCACCATTCATATAGCTTTTTTAACAGTCAGTTTCTTTCAAAACCTATACACTTTAGAATTGATACATTTCAAGCAGAGAGGTGATATCACTACAATACCATATCCTAAGCCTGAAGAAACAAAAATAATGCTATAGAAGTTGCACACATTTTACCATCATCTCATTTTTTTACCGCAGAAATGTTGATTCAGTTAGATTCCTAACTGTCTTTTCCCCATAGTAACCTCAGAATCCCAGTGACAAGGGGCCAGCTGCTTTTTCCCAGCCTCCATTTAACACTCCACCAGGAGGAGTCATGCTGTGCCCAGTGTTACTGAGGTTCATGAGGAAGAAATGAAGTCTGTTCAGCCTGCTTTTTAGGATTTGCCTAGTAGCTCTGGAAATCAGTGGCAAGATTTGCCCCGATGTCACCCGCATGTATGTATAGCCAATGTTTGTCTAAAAAGACAATTTTTAAGGTGTACTTCATAGCTTCCTCCTTCTACTGCAATAAAAAACACAAGACGTGCTTCATAGAAATGTGGGGTGGAAAATTCCACTCTGGGTATGATTTGTGCTCATTTTAGAGCCTACTGAATATTGAACAAGACAAACTAATCTGCATATATTTTGTAGGACTATGGTACTATGTTAATACTAACAACTCTGGTGGGTGATGGATAAAAACATTACATTTGAGGAGGGTCTGACAAGAACACCTATCTTGGTTAAACTTAGTGAGTTGGTGTTGCTAATGGCATCCTGAGAATCAGGATTTCTGAAAAGGAAAACAGTGCTCTGTATTTCTTGATTTCTTTTTACGTCTTCACTTGTAAGCAACACACTCGATATTCAAGATGCTCTGCTTTGTCATTCGTGCACTAGAGCCTTGCTTACTTAGGCCTAATTCATTTTTTGTTTAATCTCCCTGTGGCTGAAAAGATGCATGGACTCAATTTGGATGATCATCCTTCTTACTTACGCCAGTTTTGAATATGAACAGGTAATCAGTGTTGTACGAAAGGAATACAGTGTGGTGACAAAAAATACAGTGTAACCGAGGCTTTTTTTTTTTAATATTATGGCTAAAAGGATGACTGTTTTCCAGGAACTTGTTTAAAATTACTATAAAATAAATGCTCTACTCAGGAAAATGACAGAATGCAATTGGAATCAAAAGGATAGTTTGAAGAGATAAAAATCACTGCAATGCCAGATGGAAACGTCTGATGTTTTTTCAAGGAAAGACACTAGCCATATGTCGTCTGACATTGCCACTCATTGCCCAGTATCTCAAAGTCTAACTTAGGAAAGGTATGAAGAAATGGAAAATACCTTTAACACATAAATTGTGAGGATCACATGAGTTTATCAGAGGAAAGAGAATGATCTGATGTACTGTAAGTACAGTTCTACAGAACCAGTAGGTGAAACTAAGCTTTTAATAAACATCTGCCAGAAAGCACAATGTTGAAATACACATGGTGGTAAACATTTTGGCATGCATAAATTTTTCTGGGCAACATTCCTATAAATTAATGAAGACAATTTTCATGCACATTTGGCTCGTGAGCATTTGGCCACCCATAAAGCCATCTACTGGGAAGTGTTGTCTTTGGCATTGCTAGTGCCTATATCTCTAAGCAAGTGCTTATTACAACTGAATCCAGCATGAAAGTGTGTAAGGAAAGGTAAAGATTTGGGGTGAAACTTAAACTACATTTCTTAATACCAAAGGCAAGCATAAAGCCTAAAGGTTATCTGACATTCCCCATAACCAGTAAATTATTTGAAGAGAGTAATGAAATGCAGGTGAAATTGGCTTTTTTAAACCATGAAGCTTGCAGGAGTGTGATTGTGAGGAGAATAAGACCCCTTTTTTGTGTCTGTGTTGGTGGTAACAGTGGGAGGATATATCTTCAGAGAGCTGTGATTCTGTGGGTAATGGAGCTGAACACAGCGCTCATTGAAGCCTAGCCAAAAACCCTGTTTGTCAAAGACACCCTGTTTGCAAATATTAAGTGGATATTGAAAGCATGGTTGTGAACAATTTGTATTTTTAGCAACAGGAAAGCAGGATAGAAAACTGTGTTGCCAAGACGTAATATATGTAATACACACTTCTCCTGGAACTAATTATTATTTTCTGAAACGACTGCAGTTGTATGCTACCGTGACTGAAATGAGAGGGCTTTGTATAATGTTAACGTCAGGAGATATAAGTTCTAGTCCTAGCTTTTGCAGGAAATTAAACTCATTTTAATTCCAGTAGTGCTTAGCCTCCCCATCAACACTGAGTTGGCTTTTGGACTGCTTTGCCCTCTTTTAAAATTGATAGTCTAAAAAGATCAAAGTGTTTCTCAGCAGTTCAGGAAGTAGACACCTGCATTTATTTTTACTACCGTGAAAACAGAGGCAGATGAGTGTTGTAGTCTGAGTTTCTAAGGACTCCACTGACTTCAATGTGTCTACTAAGGTGGATGTCAGCATATGAAAGAAACAAGACTCAAAAGTTTTCTATGACATCAATAGGCTAAATTTCTGGATTCACAGCAGAATATCAAAGCTTGCTTTCACTGAGTGTTTTATTGTCCTCTGTATACTTTCCTCAGCAAGAAGATTGCACCCTTGCGGTACATACATAAACAGCTAAACCTAAGATCTACTGTGGGTCATTAAAAAGTACACAGACCTGATTTCATAATTACAAGGTATGGATAATTTTGTGGCCTTTTGAAGGCTGAATATAAAATGTGTAACCTGGAAATAGGGGTTCTGATGTACCACAAATATTACTTGGTTGAATGTGTTTCCGATATAAACTTGAGTTTTCATAATGTTGCTAAAAACCAGGCTCAGAGAAATCAAGCTGACAGTGTGTGAGATATCCTACATCATCAAGAAAAGTTGTTGAAGCAAAGCAGGCGAGTTGATACAATTCCAGCTCCCAGTGCTGCTCACTGGTGTCCACTGGAATGTGTCATGCAACCGAATATGAATGGGCTCTGGTGGGAGGGATGGCCTTTTCCTTGCAAATATTTCTTCAGCTCTTATGTTGCCCCTCAGCAATAACGGCTGGCTTTTTATAGAACACTGTCTGATTCGTCGGCAACCTTTAGGTATTTTATTGATTTAACATTTCTTTAGAGACACAGTGAAATATATGACCCATGGACAATGTCATTTTTTGAAAGCCAATGCTGATGTCAGGGGTATGTTGCCTGCTTCAAGGTCTGCTGTCTCTGGCATTCATTAGAAGTTGTTCTAAATATACTTTCTAATCTGTTTATAAACTACATTTCTTTTTCTACGCTTGGTAAGGGTGCTGTTTTACACTGATTTTGGTGTATATTTCAATCCCGCTTTCTGAATTGAATAATTTCATGGTGAAGCAAGCTGAATGTAAGAGAATATGCCTTGGTTGAGACACTATGGTTTAGTATATCAGAGCAATAAAGAGGATGGAGCAGGTTGGGAGAACTTTCAGAATCCATTTTCTTTATTACTTAAAAGTAATGAATCAAAATGTAGTTGTTTGTGCCCTCGGAATATCTGCCCAGCTGTTGAAAACACAGTGAAAGGTGATAGCGGGCTCTGAAAGAATTGTGTGTAGCTCATCTGAACACAAGGCTGGTTGGCAGGACACTGAATCAGAAGCTAATGAGCAGGCAGGGCTGGGATTTGGTGCATGATGGAAGCAGGTTCACCACACGAGGGTTCAGAAATAGAAACATGGACCTGAGCAGCCAAGTTTGTGTTGAGACGTGGGCAGGGTAACTGTGAAAGCTTCTGAGCATGCAGCAGCCGCCACTGACCATTTGATGCCAGCACCAAAATGTAGCTCCAGCTTTACTTTTCAGTTTCCGAAAACTCTGGCCCAAATCTTCAGGGGGTTTTAAACTGTGCTGCAAAGTTCAAAATGTGTAGCAGAATAGAGATACTGGTATTCACTCTCCTTTGGCTGATACTCTGTAATAACAACATGTCAGGATGAGCATCCTTTAGCTCCTGTTCCTATACATCTGTATGTATCAAACCAAGATGTCACTGAAGGAGATTCTACTTTCTCCCTCCCCTACCCCTCCTTTATCTCTCCAGGCATCCCCACAGGTATTAGCATTGCAGCTGCTGCTGTTTAGCCAGTATTGCTGCACAGTCTCCACTCTCCCTTTGCATTGTAGAGATGGAGCAAGAAGACATTTGATAAGCTTGAAGTTGCTCTTAGTCCACTGAAAGCTTGAGCCAAGAAGCTGGGAGACCATGTAGTATGAAAGCACCCTTCCATACCATGCAGAGGATGGCTCATGGACAGCACCGTGTAGGTGGGCCAGAAGACTGGAGCTGATGCTTGCTGGATTTGGTGGTAGAGACAGTAGCTGTCGTTGCTACATGAGGTTAGTGAGATGTGGAAATAGCCCCATGTAGAAACAGAGGGATTTCTGAAACTGATGGGGCAGTTTCATGCTAGAGTCAACACTAGTGTAATACAGACTGACAGCAGCTGGCCAGCTGGCCTTTCTGAATTCTGGCATGAGCTGCAAATCACAAGGTACCCTTCTTACATAAGCAGACCTACTGTAACACACCCGGCTCATCTCTGAGGAGCTCTAAATAGCCAGGGCTGGGATAACTTCTGTGTCACTCCAGGTTTCTGCTGACACATGATAAAGTTACACTGGGATGGAAATGCCATGGTGAATTAGATTGGAGCACAAACAGGAATGACTTTTGCGTATTTGGTTCTACAGGAAAGTGGAGTGTAATTAAGTGAAGTCTTCCTCATCCTGCTCTCTGCAGTGGCCAACTTTTGTAGCCAGTGAGGACTGCATCTGTTGAATAGCTGGTGGTTGTGAGTGGACTAGATTACCCGAAAGAAGGTCTGATGAAAATGAACCTGTGGTCCCTACCCATCCCTCCAGTGCAGTCAGCAAAACTAGGGCATGTGAAAGGCAGTGGATGTTGGAGACCGTCTGAAGTGGCTCAGAATTTGTCTGAGGACTTCTGCTGCCACAGGCACCCTCCCCCGACATTTCTAACAAACCCGGTGTCTTAGAATTGATTCTGGTGTTCTAATCTTTAAAGCAGGAAGCACTGAGAGCAATAAAATTTAATCAACAGAATACTTATTTTATCAAGTAAATGGGTAATTGTGACATTTGACATTCTCACGAGATTCTGTTTCTTGAACATTTGCCTAATTATCTCCATCTTTAAAAATTCTGTTCAGATTCTAGTTCAGCAGTTCACCACATAATCAGATTCAGATTTTCTGAAACATTTTATTATTGTTGTTGTTGTTATTGTTAGACAGTGCATTCTCTTGGAAATGTCAAGTATGTTGTCAAATATTGTACTAATTTCAGTTTTCCTTGTCACAGCCCTGGACTTTATTAAGAAAATACATGCTGTGAGTAGGTCATTCCAGTAACCAGCTCCCTCCTAAAGGGCAATGAGATCATTTGGATCAGAGGCCAGAGAATCTCTGTATAGTTAAAGGGACTCTCTTAAGGTCCTTTTTAATTCCGTGTTCTGGGTTTCTTGGATCAGGCATTTATGGCAACAGCATCTCTACATTCCATAGGCATGTGTTTGTCAATGAATCTGTGTCACCTAACTATAGTTGTCAGAAGTTAGGAGGGAGTCTGAAGAATGCCTAAGTTAACAGAGGAAGAAACAACTTCTCCAGGAGGCAATTTATCCCCCACATCTGTTATACTTAATCACAGGATGAGAGAAACTTGCTTTTGAAAAGTCTGCTTCTCCCAGCTGATAGAGGAAATAAGAACCGTGTATCATGTGAGCTTTCTTTCAGCTTCAAATTGTCCATAGATGATGTGCCAGCCCTCTGCATGAAGTTGGCATTGAGTCCACAGAGTGCGAGATGTTTTCCTGAATGGCTGGGAAGGCAAGTGGCAAGCCAAATAATCTCATTTTTCAAGACTGTGACTGGAAAAGGAAAGACATAGAGGTGTAAAGAAATGTCTGTATTCCAGATCTAGACAGACATTAATGAACATGTGTCCTAATTATCATACCAAGGTTATAAGCCCCTGCTTACACACAACATCTAGTTTGAACTGCCAGTGTTTGAGCTAGACGAACTCCCTCTTAATGACAAGATTTATGCCTTTGCCTTTGTCCAAAGGACTGATCTAAAGGAATGAAAGAGTAGTTCAGTCTCAAGTCCCCTTGCTTCATGTTCTCATTATCATAAATGTAAAGGTGCCAGTTAGAGTTGGTCTGACATTTTTCTAATTAAAGCTTTAAAATTTATTAGTGAAGTAGATGTCTTACACTTTGGCACCTTTGGTTGCTCCATCAAATACTGTTTGTGATCTTTATGATGAAATGAATATGGTGGGGTGCTGAAATACTTGAAATAATTTGTCCTCGAGGTTTCTTGCTCTTGATCTCCGTTTTTGTTTTAAAAAATTGCTTTCCTGTAGTGCAATGTTTTGTGAAGTTCTGGAAGTGTTACCCAGTAGTTCAGAGTTTAGTCCTGAATCATCCACAGGATAATGAGTCTCAAGTGTATGTTTTGCACGGCTGGAACTCTAAATCTACTAGCATCTCTGCCTCTTGTCCCAGGGCCAGTGGAGGGTAAGGATGGCTCATTTAGTGTATTGATGTTAGGACACCTGGAGCTTTTAATTCGTTTAGGATCTGAATTTCCTTCTGTTAGAGTTTACTAGTCTATCTGAGTGATTTCATGTTGAGGCTTGTCTCACAGACTCCAATTTACTCCAGTTTGTCTTTAAAAAGACCAGGAAACGTTTTGGTCCCACTCAGTTTAGTAGGAAGGATTCTAAAGGTGCTCCAAGTGGAGCTACAAACATCTCTTCTTTTGCATGTCTGACCTCATGGATGACCTTGTCCTTTCCATTCTTCCGCATAGTACCTCCTTTTCAAATACACTCACGTTTTCTGGCAGGCATTTTGTCCCCTCAGCAGTCCCACAAACACTTTACATGCTCTGCACTCTGCTGGTAAGCACCCACTTGGTGGTGACTTGTACTGGAGTAGTTTGCTTACTACCCGGTGTGTCTTGGCAAGCAGGGTTTCCTTCAGAGAGAGGTGAAGAAGCACTGCTGTCCTTGTACACAGAGATCAGTAATTTCCTTGCCAGGGGAATAGTGGCTTTAGTACTTCTTCATTGCCTGCCTACTGAGATTGACACTTCAGACTACTGTGTACTTTCAGAGATCTAGGAAGGACATAAGTTCCCTTTGCCTTGGTAGTTACTCCTTTTACAACACTGATTCTGCTAAATAGGCATATACTGTTTATATGAAGAAAATAAATCAGTATGTGCTCTAAGAATACAATATCGTAGAATATATTTGATTTCATTGCAAAGCTATCAACATTGATAGCAAATATCTTCAAGGCAGAAAAGAAGCATAATATACTTCTTCTTTTTCCCTTATCATCTCAACACTTGACCATAGAATGCTTTGGGTTGGAAAGGACCTTAAATATCATCTAGTTCCAACACCACTGCTATGGGCAGGGACACCTTCCACTAAATCAGGTTGCCCAAAGCCTCATCCAGCCTGGCCTTGAACACTTCCAGGTATGGGGCATCCACAGCTTCTCTGGGCAGCCTGTTCCAGTGCCTCACCACCCTCATGGTGATGAATTTCTTCCCTATATCTAATCTAAATCTTTCAGTTTAAAGCCATTACCTCTTGTCTTATCACTACATAGCCTTGTAAAAAGTCCTTCTCCAACTTTCTTGTAGGTCCCCTTTAGGTACTAGAAGGCTGCTATAAGGTCTCCCTGGAGCCTTCTCTTCTCAAAGCTAAACGACCCCAACTCTCTGTCTTTCTTCATAGGAGAGGTTCTCCAGCCTTCTGATCACCTCTGTGGCCTCCTCTAGACTCAGTCCAACAGGTCCATGTCTGTCTTATGTTGGGAGCCTCCCTGGAGCTGAACACGGTACTCCAGGTGATGTCTCATGAAAGCAGAGTAGAGGGGGAGAATCATATGCTTCTTTTGATGCAGCCCAGGATACAACTGACTTTCTAGGCTGCAAGTGGACATTGCCGGCTCATGTTGAGCTTTTCATCAACCTAACACCGAAGTTTTCCTCTTCAGGTCTCTTCTCAATCCATTTTCTGCCAAACCTGTATTTGTGCATGGGATTGCCCTGACCCATGTGCAGGACCTTGCACTTGGCCTTGTTGAACTTCATGAGGTTTGCACAGGCCCACCTCTCAAGCCTGTCAAGGTCCCTGTGGATGGCATCCTTTCCCTCCAGTGTGTGAACCAAACCACAGAGCTTGGTGTCCTCTGCAAATTGACTGAAAAGCTTTGTAGAAAGTACAGATGCAACTTCAGCTCTCATCACATTACTCAGCACCCAGCAAAACTGGATTTTAATGGGTGCTTAATGTCATGTTGGAAAAACATTATTTTGTGCTTCTCCAGGGCAACATTATTTTCACATCAAAGTCCTTGAAAAAAATGTGCTTGTATCCTGACTGGATAAAAAACTGGATCTCACTTTTAGAATATCTATGTGTCTTTTAATAATGTCCTACTGAAAACGATGATTATGGTTATAGGTCCAGCAAAGTTAGCATACCTTTTTGAATTAAAGCAAACTACTAATCTCTCTTGAACCACATTTGTTTGAAGTAACATAGGTAACCCTATTTCATGTGCACATGTTACTTCTGGGATACCAAGTTTCTGCTCTACTGCACCTAATGCATGTAAATGGCATTGAAAACAAAATCCTCTGTAGTAAATACAAAAAATCCACACAGCTTTTACGGCTGTGCCTGCCAAGCAGTGAGGAGGTACAGCGTAATACACTCACCAGAAAGTAACTTGTATGCTAAAGGCACTTCTACAAGTGGGCAGTCTTCAGAGGAATTCACAACACCTCTCTATTTCGAAGTCTTCATTAAAACAAATATTTTTCTACTTACTGGTGACACTTTTGCAGTTTTTCAGAAGAGTATTCATATTTATCCTAGCCCCTTGAGAGGGAATTCAGATCCATTCAAAAGCCAGTAAAAGGTATAGACAACCATTTATGTCTCACTTAAAGACTTGTTTTGAAGGTTTAAGTGGAATTTTCTTCACGGAGATGACTTTCATTCTCCAGTAGTTCTAAGTATGCTGTTAAAATTGGCTATATGTCACACTGAAGGGACAGCTCATCTCACAGTCCCTGTGATGTTCCTTAACCTCTTTACACATACAGTACCTATAAAATGCCTTTACCCAGAGCAGAAATGCATCTTATTTGCTTCCTACCTTCCTTTAATAATAAATAGGCCATATTTAGTTGATCAGAAGAATTATTGAATTTGAGATTAATCCAGTAAACTATGATGGCTGAAACAAATAAACTAAAGAGACGGAAATGTTAACAAGAATAGTTCTGATATTCTCCAGACATGAATACATCAGCATTAGAGATTTGATTCAGAAAGGACTTTAGATACCACTTGCAACAATAAAAAAGGGGATGATACCTTCCTTTCATCCATTAATAGCCCATATTCCAGTGGCTCTTGCTTGGGTTTTAGATGAGGAAGTTTTAAATCCAGGTTGAAGCTAAATCACAACTGTGGTTCTCACATATTGGAACAGCTCTTATTGCTCATCTCTGGGATGTTGTGTGTTGACTCCTCCTGTTGTAACATTTTTACTGCACAGTAATACAGAAGCATCTGTTGCAGCATCTCAGAGAAGCCAGATATTAATGACTTCCTTTACAAGTAGGACTTGAAGCCATCCAGAGTGATTCTCACCATCCCTCTCTCTTCAAATATTTGAATATGATCTATATGAAAGACAATTTTCAAATTGAAAACAAATAGTTCAGTGTTGAATCAAAATATTGTTTTCCATTTCTTGGTTTGGTGGTTGAACCTGAAAAATTGGATACATTTGCTTTTTGTTCATGAATGGGAAGAACTTCAGAAGAATATGCTTTTAGTAACGTACATATTAATTATAAAGTGTACTATTAAAGCAAGAAGCTTTAAGTAGGTTAAACAGTAGTATATTATGCAGACATAGCTATTTCAGCTGTGAACTCCCACCAAAAGTAAAACTGATGTAAAATCTTATAGACTTTTAAATAATGAGATACAGCTGAATCACCTTAATAGGTTGCAGAGATAACAGACCTGGTCCATGAAAATATTTTGTGAATAATTTTCCAGTTTTCAAGGAACGTGGATGAAGTAAACAAGCCAAGAAGTGGGCCTACTAAAATAATTAAGATAAACAAAGTTCTGCGTAGCCCTCAAGTTCCAGGTTTGAAAAATTCTGTCATTAAAACAACAGGCTGGAGGGAGAACCATTAATATATAAATGGCTGGTCATCTGCTGCTGCAGCTGTAGCCCCTTTTCTGGCTATAGAAAGAATAAGGCAGAATTCAGTGCCTGAGAATTGGATCTGGTGAAAATCATGATTGAAAACCAGGTGTACTATGTCCTTTGTTAAAATCCTGCTACATGGTAACTTTTTGCAGGTTCCCGAGAAGTATTCCTTTTCATACAAAACTTTATCTTTGCGGAATCAATACTTTTCATCTTGCTGAAGTATGAAAAATTACATGGCTTCTGCATTTTTTTGTTTTTAGAGGAATGTATCCTGGAAGATTTCCAAAAGTATGTTCCTTAATGTCGGCTAATTTTCCCTCTACCTCCAGCATTTACAACTCTCCTCTGTCAAGTTAGTATATTTTATGTTTAAAATTAAACTTCTGCTAGCATTTTGGGTGTCATGTCCCAGTTGTCTTACAAGACGTCCCACATACAAGGTATTCTCTTTTTAACACTAGTATCAGCTATCTTAGATGAAGTTTACTGTATACCAGCTTCTCCTTCCCTTCCTGTCACCCTCACGAAACAACTTTAAGGGCTTCTGCTTGAATTGTTATCATTTCCATTGGGCTGCTAAGCACATTTTAAATGTAGACTGTCATTGCTTTGCTTTCTTTCTCCCTCCCCTCCTTTGCTCCCTTTGTTTCCAAGTTCATTTGTGATATGTTTGTGGAGTTGCTCTTCAGCTTCATTAGAGCACTGATTTTTTTTTTTTTTTTGGTTAATTTATCTAATTCCCAGTCAAATGAGGACACGGTACTTGTAAATCATTTAGTTTCTCATTAATCTCTTCCAGTGCTGGTTCAATTTTTCAGCTGTCTTTCTATTTACTATCTCCAGTGGAAAAAATCCAGTGTTCCCATCACTTGTCACAAGTAATGTCACGGTTGCTGTGGATCCATTGGACTGAATAATCAACATGATTTTTTTTATTAGAAATCAAAATATTTGCTGCTGCTGCTGCTTTAGAAAGTCGTGTTGTAAATCCCATGCAAGGAAGTTCGCTAAATGAAATGCAATAAACAGAAAAGATAAAGCCTGCCCTGTCACTTTGTGCCAAATCTTATTCATTAATTTTTCTATAATAATAGCTGTAGAATTTTAAGATGCTGTTTAGAAGAGCAGAAATCCTGAGCACTGCATCCTTATGCTTTGATACCTCTCTGGCAGAGATCTCATTGAGGTGAGAGGAATAAGGACTTCAGCATTCACTTGAGAGATGCAAGTATTAGCTCAGTCAAACCCACAGATAAAGAATTCTCTGCTGCTGTCCTCTACTATAAAACACTGGTATCACATCAGCCTTACAAGCTGCTTCCAGGTAGATTGGCAGGCCAGGCAGGGTGCCTGCACACTAGCAAGGAAATAATTTTTCTTCTCAAATGAAGAAATACATTTTGAGGCAATAGGTGATATTCTACCTTCTGGATCAGCACCAAATGGTGCCCTAATAGGGTAGGAAAGAGAATTAGGCTAAATTCGCTGTTAAAGGAAAGGGTTTCATTGCCTGTAGTCATTACATTAGTTTTATTATTGAAGTAGAATAGGCCACACCTTTAATTTTCTTTGGCCCAATCTACACTTCAGCTGCATGAGAAGAGTAGACTCGTGTCCTCTAGCATTGCTGTGTACTATATGGCAGCTTTTCAAAGTGGCTTTCATTGCATTTCAGAGATGTTTGCAGCTCATTTCTGTTTAAGCATATATAGACATTCTGATCTTTTAGGTTATTAATCACAGCCACTGTTATTATATTATTTTGAAAAGAGACAGATTTTGCCATTAGGCTCTTTCTTGGTGTCACTCATCCTGGCTTTTTCCATAGACTGTGCAATAGTCACTGCAAACAATTTCAATGCCATGGTCGTTTTAGTTGCCACTCAGTGACTCATCTTCCTCTGGCTGTAATGGGATTTAAGGAGATTTTTAATATTCTCTACCATGTAAGGGGCAGTTACTTAGCCAAGAGAATGATAAGCATCTTAGACTTACTATAGATAGAGACGTTAGGCTGAGGGGAAGGATTAAAACATGTACACATTTTGTATTTGAGACAGCAAATAATATATTCTGCCTCTTCTAGAACAAAAGTCCTATGTAGGTAAGATCAAGCCACAATATTTCTTCATGTGGCAAAAATATCAGAGGAGATGGAAGAAATTGGTGAAGCCTTGTTTGTAAAGTATGCAGTGGTTAAATTGCTGCCCCTTGCTGATCAGTCTAATCTTTTTAATGAGGCTAGGTAAGCATAAAGGAGGCAGTAATGATGCTGATGACTCAGAGATTTCTCTCTGTGAAAGAAAAGAAGCAGAGGCTGTTTGTCTAAACAGCACAGTACAGTGACTCTCCAGGTGTCCTTTTCACCTGTAAAATGGTTGCTGGATGGCAAGCTAACCAAACTCAGAGGCTCCCAGTGTCCCTGGGTTCAAGTGCTAGAATACAAATCAGTATATTGCAAGAGCGTGAGCTTTCCTATGTTTCAGTCACCCTTCAGCTTACAGTATGCATTTTTCTTAGGCCTGGATTTGCGTTGATCCTTTTGTTTAAAGAATGATGCAGCAGCACAACAGCTAAGAGGTGATGACCAGCCTGAAGAAACACTGGGGCACTTTGTTCAGCTCTGCCAGATGGGTTTTAACCCATCACTCTTCATGAAACGGTGCTGATCTGAGAATAAGGAACAGTGCTTCTTTTGCATGCCCCCCATTCTCATTCTTGTAGAATAATTACAGATTTGGGGGGTATGCTTTGTATTCAGTGATTCCTCTGTGGAGAGTCCTGGGACACCATCCCTTCACCCATGTTGATTTCACTGTTTATTGTGATTTTTCATTGCAAAATTTGTAGTCAATTCGATAGTCCTGGGACTCAGAACTCCCTGGGGAGAATCCTGACCACTAGGTGACAGAGTCAGGTTACTTTCCTTCACTCAAGAAGCTTTTAATTTTTTATGCAAAGTGAAGCAAACTCAGCCAGACAGATGGTAAGGACTCATGCCCCACAGAATAGCCAGCTTCTTACCACAAGTTAAGAGCAGTTTTCTGGAGAGGCCAGTTTGAATCTCATCAGGCAGAAGCTGGGTTTGAATGTGTGTTTTCTGATGCTTCATTTGCTGAATTTGCCACTAGACTGTGGTACAGAAGGAGGAGCAGTATTTCATCTGTTATATGTACTTCAAAAGGCAGGAGGGGTAGCAGTCTTCCTTTAGACGTGCTGATAGACCCCATCTGGATCACCCGCCGCTTGGAACACCAACTGGTGGGACCCAGCAGGGTGATATTAAGTATCTGTGTGCATGGCCAGAAATACTCTAGATACTTGGGGAACACTCACATTTACACTGGAGTCCCTTGAGGATTTACATGCCAGCTGGGGAAGGAGGCAGCCAGCAGTTTCATGTATCTCAGCTTCAGGGCTGAGTGGAAAATACAGAGGCAAGTGACGTGTAGATGCCCTAGCCTTTTTGTGTGTCTGGTACTTGGTAGCTTAATCACTTGAACAACGTGGCTTTCTGCCATTGCAGCCTCATACCAATAAAACCACAGTAATGCCAGCTGTACAAGTTACACAAAGGAAACTAGTGAGAGAAAAGTTGAGAAAATCTGAATGATTTCTGCAGGGGATCATTTTTTTTTTTTCACCTGCAAGGTTTAATTAGTAGGACTCCAGATTGTAAAAGTGCAGTTCTTGAAAATGTGTTGGATTGCATTGAGACGTGCTTTTTATGGGATGCTTTCATATATGAGTTTTGATGATATAGTGAACTTTTTGAAAAATCCAGCAGCACTTCCTCAGACAGCTCCAGCTCATGCACACTGCTTTGGATATTGGAACCCATTTTGTTGCAGGCCAAAAAGTTTCACATTTGACTTCTTTATTTTTTTTTTCATACAGTTCTTACAACAATTTTCTTTTTTCATTTGTCCCTACAAAAAGCTGCATGATATTTAGTATAATCTTGGATGGTTTTAGCAGGCACAGTACAATGTATGTTCAAATGTACAAGGTAGGTGAGAATGTCACGTACAGTAATGGACATCTCTGTGCTTTGCCTGGGGAGCTGTTAGCCTACTAAGCACAAGAAAGCAGAGCAGAGCACAGTGCACTTCACAGTGCGTAAGCATAGCTGAGCTCTTAGTAATATTTTTCTCTTTCTATCAATACACTATAAGGCAGACATGTTAGTACACATATTTCTAGGCAACAGAGCATTTTTGCACATTGGTAAATACCATAATTCTCTTCTGCTTGTCAAGATGTGCTACCTACGAGCATGAGGCTTCAAAGGAAGCCATTTAAAAACATAATTTTCCAGTCTGGATTGACACTTACATGCCCCCCTAAAAGCGAGTCACTGAGACTGCAATTTTGAAATCCTGCTAAAAAAGGCAGTATCCTGACATGCCTGTGCACTTACTGCTGGAAACCAGTTAAACCAAGGGAATATTTATAGCACCAGTGAGAGAATAAAGTTGGTCCCTTAACTGTGACAGAGCCCATTTCAGTCCTGCCAGCTGTCTCCTTTCTCAGTTGAACATCAGAAAGCAAGTTCCATTCAACAGTGGCTTCATGCTGCTCTCTGCTGCCAGCTGAAGCTTCAATGTCAGCGTGAGTTGGTTATTAGACCCTTCTGTCTTTACTGGCTGCAGCTCCTCCTCTTGATCCCTGATCTCTTGCATCTAACATCCACTCGCCTTCTTGATTGTGTAATGCTTCATGGAAGTTTTCTAGTCCATCTGTGTGCAGGAGATTTTAAGTATATGCTAATTTTATTGTAAATTATTGACAAGCTGAATACGGAAAGATCTGTTTGTACAATGCTTTTGATAATGGAGAAATCTGATCAGATATTTTCCACCAAGGAAGCTTCCTGTCCTGTTTTCCCCTCTTTGTGTGCATCATTGAGAGTGTCTCCTGCTTGGCAAGTCGTCTGAGATACTGAGAACGAGCCCCCACAGTGTTCATAGCTGCAAATACCTGAGGGGTTTAATCAATTTTAGTCAGCTCAAGATGACTCATTATGTTGGTGTCTGCATGTTTGGCTCTGTGATGGCTATCACCAATTCCTTCCCTGCAGTTTAGGATGGGGAGGCCCAGTGAAAGACTCCAGAGACATACTCAAGAGAGCCCAAAGAACAGTGTTTGAGGTGGTTGAATATCTAATTAAAACCAAAAGTGAATTTCCTTGGCTAAACATAGTAGCAATCCTTCTTTGACCTTTCAGTTATTGTGGATTGTTATTTGGATTATTTTTAGGATGTTATTGGGATGATTGTCATTAGGATTAGAGGGCCCCAAGCTCTTTTTGTCATAAAAAGATAACATGTTCTTTTCATTTTAGATTAAGGAAATCACAGACCTGTTAAATCTCATGATTGCTCAGGAGGCACCTGCCATGGAGTGACATCTCATTTTCCTCACATTCCATTTTCTGCCTTTCCTTTGTCCTAGCCATCGACTATATAGCACCCTGTCCTTTCTCCTGTTTTGTGGAACCTGATGATGGGGGATGTGCACGACCAATGTGATCCGTAATCTGCCTGTAGTGGCACCTGGTCCATGGGTTGGTGGAGGGGCAAGGCCATGCTGCTACCATGAAGCACATATGCCCTCACATGATATCTAGTATTTGAAGAGACTTTCAAAACTTCTTCATCAAGGGCCTTCTACCTATGTCCCTACCTGCCACAGGCTTATCAGATCCAGTCCACTATCACACAGTGAAGGCACTGAAACTTAAATACTGGGAAAGAAGCAGCTTGCAAAGACTACAAAAAACCTCAAAGCAAAACAAACCTTCAGTGAAAGCTATGTGAATACTTTAATAGTCAGAAGTGACTCTAATACAAAATGTTTGCTGTGCTAAGGAGTCTGAAGGCACAATGCACAGAAAGCAGGTATTTTGGCTACATAAATCACAGAATTTGAGAACATTACCAGTGTCCACTGTGCAGATCCTTCTTGATTATCTGCACTGTACAGAATATATTTTTTGTTTCCCTCCTACAAACTGATCTTGTACAAACTTGTCTGACATATGAGCTTCCAAAAATTATTTGATTTTTTTTTTTTTTTTTTCAGATCTAGAGACTGTAGCACTGAGACCCTGAGTTCACCCAGCCATCTGCCAGAATTTAAATCCAGGCTGTTTGATTCATGACCATGTCTCTTTCACATTATGCCTGAGCACTGATACCCTAAACACTGAATTCTGGGAAGCTGATTCTGAACTTCACAGTCTTGGCCTTTTCATCTATGTGCACATACCCAATGGGGACTATGTCCTTATATGCTCTGAATTAGTATCTCTGTTTAGATATTTCTGGGACTTGGAATTTGCTATTTTGGATTCTCTTGGCAGGGAGACCTGATCTTGGCCCTCTGCCTGCTTCCTTTGGCCTTTAGCCTTTGCAGTGCTATGTTGGTCTTTCCTGAGACCTGTCTCCATCTCAGCTGCTGAGAGAACTCTGTGACTTTTCTCATCCTTTGCCCCCTGTTTTTGCAAGAACTCTGACCTGATTGTGATCTACACAGGTCACTGATAATGCAGGGAATGGGGTCTGTGAAAAACCTTGCTCTTGATGTTTGGGTTTGTTTGTTTGTTTGTTTTTAAAATTTCCTTTCCCAAGTATCCATCTTAGTACCTTTGTTTTTCACTTGGCCTCGATTTAATGCCTCTTGGAACTTCATACTTTGCCCACTTCATAGGATTTCATAAACTTGCTGATGTTAAACCAATTCAAAATGTCTTGCAGATCCCTGATTCAGTTGTAACATTATGAAAATATCAATATGGAGAACATTTCCTGAAAAGAAATCAAAATAAAATAGTTAGATACTGTCTTGTTTTTTTAAAAACCACTAAGTGTTCACATCCATTGCACTTGGGCATAGATTAATGGAGCAGAAAATGTCCTTGTTAGATTAAATGTTACGGAAAAAGCTCACGTGAGATCATTAATGACTTCAAAATACAGCAGTTAATTTTCGTTTCCCTTCCTCTTAAAAAAAAACAACTTGGTGATCTAAACTGTGATGATCTGAACTCTTTCAGCAGAAGTTTTACAGATTTCCTGTGCAGTGTCAGATGGCTTTCATTGTTGGAAAATGTTCTAGTTCTATCATAGCTAAATATACACCTATTCTCCTTCAGAGAACTTTAAAAAAAATAACTCCTCTTGACCAAGTTTCAATTATTAAAATTCTTCCATCTCAGTGAGGAAACTCACTGAGCTAAGAGTGAGATCAGACCCCTTCTTCCGCTAGATAAGTACACCTGTAAGTGTAATGTGAAGCCTAAGATGCATCCAAGGTCACCTTACTCCATGACTACCAATGGATTCAACACAAAGCCATTTAGAGGGCTTTCCAGGTGGCAATTTGGCCTTTGCTGCACAATGCTGTGGAGATTGTGTAGGAGCAGTGGCTGTGTCTGTAATGCTACATAAAAAAAGCCAGGGAGCATTATCTGCCTTTAGGCCAGGTAGTGTAGCCTAGCTCATGTTAACATGCCTGCATTATCTTTCCATCTTCAAAGACAATGAGCCCAAATAAGGACATGCTAATACTGTTCTGTCCCTGAAACTGAGCCCAGGTAGGATGTGGGAGAGTGGAAGTTAGAGTGGGTTAGAATTGGGCTGGGAGCATGCTAACACCTAAGTGGCTTTGATGATTGTGATCCAGAACTCAGGTCAGTACCCAGCCCTGCTTAGGGCCTGCTTAGTTTAAGATCAAATTTCCTGGGTATTTTAAGTTCCACTGTGATGATGATGACTGTGATGGCAGGATCATAATGACAACAATTATCAACAAGGTTGACCAGCAAGGAGAAGAACCTTTGCTATTAATGGCTAAAAATTTCCAGCAGTAGAAAAGAAACTTAGTGAAGAAAAGGTGTGAATACTTACTCCACTTATTCCATTGGTTTTGAATTAGTTTCATATTCTTTGACTATGAACATGTAAGTGGGCTAAGATAACCACATGGTGTCTTTGCCTTAGAAGTTTTGCCCCAATTTGAATCCTAGATAACTTCTTTTTGGACCAAAATAGTTTATTTCCATGGAAACTCTGCATTTGTGCATTGCTGCTCTGAGTCAAGTCCTTTAAGGCTTTTGCCTTGAGGTACTCTGTTCTGTACAATTCTGATCATGTTCCCATAAACCTTCAGTACAAACCTTCCTTTTCATTCCTAAAAATGCATGTTTTCCAGCTCAGTTATAACAAGTAATACTTGATCATTTCAAGGTTAGGTTTTATTTATACAGGAAGAGGTACAAGGAAAGAGCTTATTATGGCACAGCTTTGTGTGTGATTGTCTTTGGTCCCAATCCTGCAACTTGATCTTTGCAGAGGGACTTCTCTGAATGCTGTATAGTGTCACCTGAGGTCATGGAAGATGTTTCTGTATTATGTAATGAAGCTCAACACACAGACCTCTGGGATAATACTGGCCTGTGCTCACACATGCAGATGGTGCAGAGATGCCAACCCAATGCTCTGCAGAGCCCTTGAACAACCACTACTGCCAAAGAGCCACTGGTTATGATCAGCTGCAAAAGGGTTCACTGAAGGGAGGTCTAGGCTAAAAAGGCTGGGAGTCAGTGGTCTACAATGTGCTGCAATGAAGACTCTTGTAACATTTTTATTTCCCAGTTGGGTTGTTCACAGTAATGGCCAAAGTGTTGTCAAATGCATGGGGTTAGTCCTACAAACCCCTTTGGGGTTTGGCTTTGACCTGGACCTCCTCAGCCAGAAAACAAATGTCTGTCCTCTACTCTCCATCCAAAGACAGAGCCTGTACAGTTTAGTAATAGGTAATAAATGGTAGTAAGTAGCAAGTAACAAGTAATAATTCCCTCTGACAAGGGAGAGGCTCCTGACAGGCTTGTTCAGTGACTGGTGAATCGGCCAGTTCAGCCTGTCCCTGAAGAGAGAAGAGGACAGGAGGGTACCCCACTGGGAAACTGTGGAGCACAGTCCTGGTGGTGAACCTGAGCTGGAGGCAGTGAGCAGTATTGTAGAAGGAGAGCAGAGAGGCAACCTTGCCCACAAGCCTTCTTCATCTGGAGCTAGACTGCTAAGTTCTTTTCATGACAGGTAGCTCAACTCAGAGTATGGCCAAGCAAGGGAATATGTCAAGTGCTAGCAACCTATCACCCATTTGGTGAAGCTGTTAAAACTGTGTGTGTGAAGTTATGTTTGCAGTTAAGTCTAAGTCAGTTGCTAAGAAAACAGCTGCACTGGTTTAAGTGGTTGCAGTCACTTTGCTGTTTGCTACCCACCCTCTGCCAGAAGTTACTATTCCTGTAGGAGAGCTGGCAAAAAGAAATGTGTACCTGTTCCTCCACCACTCCCATTCACAGTCTGGTATCTTAATGGTAACCCACCTTCTTTGGTATTGCAAGCTATCAGGTGCATTAGGAAATAAGGTGATTTTGTTTTAAACTTGGTATGGAGGGCTTAAACCAACATACTTCATGTTTAAATTAACTTACATTTTAAATGAATTTAAATTCATTGAAATCACAGTTTTGGTTGAACTAACAGTACTTCGTTGTGAAGTTAAATCCTCAGATTCATATCTGAATACTCAGAAAAGTGAGCTTGTGGAGATTTTTTTTCTTTGTCCTGGAATTATGAATTTGTTGCAGACAGAAGTAACAGGTTTTGGTACTGCACCATCATAAATGTATGTTACTTGAATCTTTATTACACCAGATCAAATGCTTCTGTGAAAACCGTCAAAATGAAATCCAAGAAAATTGCCTTCATTAGGGTATAAATGAAATAATTTGCTGTACTTACAAAGACATTCCCAACCTGCTTTTGGCATAAAATGTGTCTTTTACAGCCTATCTTGGCACACACATCTCCTGCCTCCCAATTATGAATGCCTTGGGGTGACCAAGTAAGCAATAATTCCAGCTGCTGCTGACAGAAGAAGATGCTCCTGCACTGCATTATTTTTCTGATGAATGCATCTTCCCAATGAGCTGAAACAGGCTTTGCATTAGCAACATCTGCAACAACAGGAATTTAGAAAGTGGGTCAGGTATATTGATGGATTGGAGAAGGAGAATGGATGAAGGAGGGTGTGTGTGAGCACGTGTATAAATGTGGATCTACTTTCATTGTAATATTTTCCTCTAAATACCTCACTAATTGTTTCAGGTCCTCTGGCTGTAGTCACAGAGAGAGCTTTCAGCATAAAGTGTTTTACTTGGAGCTTTAGTCACCACCGCTGAAAAATCTGACTTTGTTGAAGTGAATAGTAATTCATTTTTTTGACTTGTATGCGGACAGCATTTCTCCTTGTGATTCCTAAACTAACCCAGGGCAGGTTATAGGTAACACGTTGGTTATGCTATTTGTCCTCAGCACCGCTCTTTACTATTGGCTCTGGAATTGTGTATGTGGCAATGACAGGAGGTTGCTTAAGGTTAAAAAATGTCTAAAATAAGATAACAAATTTCAGGAGGGAAAGTACTAAAATCTGCAGACCAAGGATTACAATCAGCTATAGCTAGAGTTAGATGGAAAACCTGTGTTGTTTTGAGTCTAGTGTTAATATATCAGGCAGCCACGCGGAAGGACGTATTGTGAAACCATCTACAGTGTAAAGCTTGATTCCCTGGGTTGAGAAAGGAGACAGTGGAAGCAGCAGCATCTGCAGTCAGACTGAGAAATGTCTGCTTTTGTTGTTTATTTTAACAGCAGTATTGAGCTTGTGTTGATGGCTCTGGAGACTGTCTAGTTTTCTTTTAGCTGGCCAGGCAGGGCAGATTTGGAGCACACTTCCTGGAAGCTGCCCATTAAGTTGGCTAATGTAGGAACTGGATGGGCCACCTAGAGGGAACGGGGATCTTGAAGGAAACACCTCAACCACCCAGTTCAGTCCTTTGCAGTAGCAGGCAGCCCTGTGATAAATGTTTGGTACAGATAAGTCAACAGAAATGCAATTCTGTCTATATCCTAGGAGGCATAGAACACTTCCCCCAAACTTGTAATAACATAGAAGTCCATAATACAAAAGGCAGAACCACAAAAACACACCACAACACAGGAAAATAGCAGAAAAGATTGCAGCATTACTAGTGTGTTCAGACTCTGAAGTATCAGGAGAATTTTTCCCCTAAAGAAGTATAGAAGATCCTATAAGGTAAACAATCCCTCACACTATCAATAGAGACCAAAACCTTCTAAGCCTTCCCTGCCAATCTACTCTGAAGTAACTTTTGGCCCCCAACCTGGCAACCAGCTTAACCCTCAATGCCTGAGCAAGATGTACCATGGTTTGGACAGCTGTTTATCCTCCATGTCCACTCATTTTTCTCACTGCCTCTGTCTTCTGAGACAGCTAATAATGTTCTCTGTCAGTATGGATATAGTGATAGTGAGACACACTAGAAACTGACTGGACACAGACTTTCAGACACATCTTATGTTGACCATGCACCCACCATTTCAAAGATCTTGCCAAATCTTGTAAAAAAAAAAAATTCTGAAAATAATTTTTGTTTATGTTAGTTTGTTTTTCTGTTAGACCTTGCTGCAGGGTGAAGGAGAAGGGGCTCATTAGAGACTAGCACAGGAGTCTTTTTAGTTTGCTTTCCTATGTTGCCACCATATGTGCCTATCATCTTTTTCACTGTCATTGTCTACAGTAGCAAAGACCAGACAGAAAATCTGGCCTTCCCTATACATTTTTATAACCTAAATCCCTCCAGGTGGGACTGCTGTCAAACTAGATTCTTTATCATAGATGATGTCTATTAAAATTACCCTGTGGGGTTCCAAGACCACTAAGGGCCATATGCTTCTAGCCTTTAAACAAAACAGAAGAAAGTAGATGTGTAGACATTGTAAAAGGTAAATCCAGTAAAAGCTTCAAACCATTCTTTACACCAAGAGGCTGTACATAACACTGTGCAGGGGGGCACTGCAAAGAGGGGGCTGTGAGATAGTCTGTTAATAGTTATGTTGTCCCGGGGCACAAACTGGCATTTCAGCTCACAAATCATCCAGTGCTTTCTAAACAGATGAGCTCAACTCTGAGTTGCAAACTTTTGAAAGTCTCATGCATAGTTCCCAACAGGTGGGAAAGAGTTGGTTTATAATGCTTTAATATACCAAAAGTTCCATATTCCTTTTAGAGCTGAGTAGATACTGGCAAATTCCTGAATGCTGTCCTGTTATTTACTATTTTGCTGTCACCTTTTTATTGAATTGACTTTTTTTAGACTGGTAAGGGAGAAATACTAATTAGCTCTCTTCATTTTTTGATAGCTTGCCTTATTATAAGACTAATTACTCTCTGACTTTTATTGTTGTGAGAACTGGAATACTGAAACAAGCCTCAGAGTAACAAAATCACAAATATGAGATTTTTTCCAATGATTCTGTGCTGGGTCATACACTTATGTATTTCTTTAACAAAATCCTCTCATTTTCTTTGGAAAAGAAAAGGAAAGGAGAGTACTCTTTGGGATACTCAAAGTTCTGTCACCTCACCAGTTCTTAAAATTAGCCTCTGATAAAATGGGAGCAATAAAATGTAAAAATATTCAGGGCTAGAATTCTTAAGCAAAAAATCCCATTTGCTTTCAATAGAGGTTTCTGCTTGGAAATTAATAGCATGATTATTACCTTCATTCTAGTACTGAAAATACTCAGGAATTTGCTTGATATCTGAAAAGAAACCAAAGCACCCAGAATGGAACAAAAGCCCTTATTGTCACTCTGCCACTGTAAATGAACTGAGTAACAAGGGGCTAAGATTACAGAATATGTTAACAGATTTACAGAGAAGGATCAAAAATAGTAGCAGTATTGTCCTTTGATGGCCAAATACTGCAATAAAAAGCAAATGGCCTTAAAGGGTCATCTTGAAAAACTGGTAATCTGAGGTATCTAATTTTGTTACAGTGGGTCAATTTATGTTAGAGGACTATATTAATGAAATTTTATTGAAAGTTCTAAACTACAGGGATGACCTTTGAAGAGGCATTAAATAACTACACGATTAAGAAGAATTATCTATATCAGTTTAAGTAGCCCTATTTTAAAATGCAATATGCTGTTTTGAGCTACTGATTTAGCACTTCTAAATAGCAGTGATAAGAGAATCTGTTTCAGCAGTTGTGTTAGTTTGTCTATGTTTGAACTACTACACTGACACTAAAACTGTGTCTAGACTAACCTTTAGAAATGGGTTGCTTATGTGCAGGATACAACACAGGCAATGTAAACTTCCACATTTTGGTTTATGTTGCTGTTGACATTAAATGTTTGAAGATGGTTATGATTCAGGAGGGAATGTAACTGGTTTTAATGGACCACAGTTGGTTGTGAAGTATGTAATTTAATGGTATCTTTATCTCTAAATGTGTTATACCACTCTGTATTGCTTTCTGTAAGTAGGCACTAAATGAATATGTTAAAATGATGCGTTTTCTCTTTATTTAATTTTAATGGTGTGAATATTTATACATTTTAGGTTTATATACTTGTCAGATATTCCCAATAGCTTGGTTTAGTTGTAAAATGGTACTGGCATCTTCTCTAAAACAAGGTGGAAGTTCATTTTGATTTTTTTCCATTGCACTGCTGACAGATCTTGTGTTTTGTGACTCATTTGGTTTCTTTCTTTCTAATATGCCTTCAGAGTAAGTCTTTGTATTTGTATCCTTCTGTGTTGTCAAGTACAGAGGACTATGCAGTGTTGTCATCTCTACTATTTTGAGTATAACTGGTTGAGTGAGCAATCACAGTCTGTATTTCTTTACCTGTGAAATCCAACGGGACCCAAAGAGAAAAGGTTTCTTGACAAATAATGCCTTAAAAACTTAAATGGAAGGTGTCTCAGGAGAAAATCAGTTCTGGATGATTAAAATAAAAAATATTATTGGAAATAACGAATCCTTCTTCCTGCCTGGGCAGCCCAACATCAGCACACCTCATGAAAGAGTCTACACGACTTTGAACCATTTCCCTCAAGTTGCAACTTCTGGTTTGGAGCTGACTAAGTGTTCATCTTATTTTCTTTCTAAAAGAATTTTCAAATATACCATGTGAATTGCTGTTTTCAAGAGACCAGTTCATATAATCCTAATATCTAATAGGGTTCCTAAAGTGATGGTGAAAGAAATAGCAGCGCCCAGGCTCCAGTGGAGCTATTCAGTTCTGAATGTCTTTGCCAAAGAGAAAATGTGGCTGAAAACAAAAGGCCGCCTTGGTTCAAAGTTCTCCTATTCTTGCATTTGTTTACACACTGCCATTTCTACACTGGAGACCCTGGTTTATTATTTTTATTGATATACTGATCCTATTGCAAAAGGTCAGGAGGTATTCACGTCAAAACTCTGCTCCAGAATAAAGGTTGTGCCACATCTTCTATCAGCACCTTTCTCAGGTAGACCTGTCCCAGCTTTGCCTCTGCTCTATTGGTAGAAACAGCTGCTGCTTTTCATGTGTGTCGTCTTCAGAGGAAAGTGGTTCTTCTAGACCTTAAGAAGCAGAACAGGGGTTACAGTGTTTCAGCAACAAGCACAGCCTTTTTCCCTAGTTAGGGGCTGAGACTTCCATTTCTTTTTGCTGTGTAACAGTTTTAAGTCACTGGCTCATTCTCAGTCTCAAAATGTGAAAGGTAGTCCACGTGCAGGACACTATGGTGGATGCAGGAGATGGGAGTTCTCTCTCAGGAATGTAGTAGGTAACCTTCAGCAAAACATAGGCATTGACTTGACATTTCTGTACACTATATTGTCTATAAGCAAGCTGTTTTCTTTAATCTAAGAATAGGGACTTTTGAAAAGTTATGTAAGAGCTGAAGATGCTAAGAGGAGTGAGCTGCTTAACATAATTCTTGTCCTGAGAGCTGCTTATGTTTCTTGTTTATCTCCTTTGATCTCAGAAAAGACGCTTTGTCACAAACCAACCTTTTTCTTCGCTATAAAAGAGTTGCTGGAGAATCATCACTGTTTCTTGGCCTTAAGCTCGAATTTGCAAGGCCAGCTTATCACATACATCGCTTATTTGTAGCTGATGATGTAGTTCAATGTTGTGAAAGCTGTATGAAAACCAGATGCATCAGGACAGATTCAAATTGCAGTTGAATGTGTGTCCATTGGAGGCAACTAGCTGCTTTACTTTCTGCCTGGGGATCTAGATATTAAAACCACTTTCAGTTATAACAATAACAATGTTTGTCGTAGCTGTGATTTTTAACCATCTGTGTACAGACAGACAGAAGGGCCATTGAACTACTTAATTTCTGCCTGACATAGGCCAGAAGTACCTTCTGGTTTCATATAGCTAGTACTGTCCTGAAGAAGTTAGTCCTCTCCTTATTGCCATTTCATTTCTCCCGGTAGACAGGAGAGTAGTAAGCCACTAAAATAAAACTGTCTCTCTAATCTACATGCAGTATTTAAATTATTTAAAACATGTTATCATTAAAAAAATACTTTGTTCTGGGTGTGGGCTGGTGACATCTGTTTGCTTCTTGTCTGTGCTGAGCCTCTGTATCCCAGCCATGACATCAACTATTACAGTCCCTGCATACAGCAGATTTCATTGTACCTCAGACAGCTTTAGTCATGCCAGGTCTTTGCATAAATACAAGAAATTGTGCTCATTGCAGTGAAGTTGTCAAGGTCACGTCAGACATGAAGATAGCTGAAATAAGCTTTTTTTTCTTTTTTTTTTTTTTCCCCTGAACGCATTTTCATGAGTCTTGGTGTATACTGTTTATACACATTTGCCATGCAAGTGAGTATTGGAGTTATTTCATTTGCAGCACCTACAGGCTTCTTTTTTGCCAAATAACATTGCTCAGTATGATTCTGAAATTGCCTGCTGCTTTGCATCCTTCTGAATGTTATGTGGTCTGTGACTCTTGTTTTGCAGCAGTAAATAATTAATATAGAATCTGCCTTCAATTTTATAAACTTTGGGGTTTTTTTCCTGAACTTTACAGAGACAGGAAGCTCTTACATTAGCCCTCCTTACTTAATACAATAACAATCTCTGAAAGACAATTTAGATATGTTCCACTTACACTCTGTGGTGTCTCTGTCTTCCTCCAAATGGTACCACAAAATGTCCTGCATTGGATGCAGTGTTAGACCTGTTTGAGTGCATATCTTGGGTTCATTTTACCTTTTGGTGGCTGCAAGTTACAAAGGACATACATTCTGACTCTAGAAACAATATTAATGGCTTTTATTTTACAACTTGCTAATGTGACTCTTGGAAGCTTATGCCATAAAGGTACTTCAGGATGGCACATGCTTAACTTGCTCAAAATTTCTTAGTTTTCATTCTTTTAGAAAATGACAAGAGGTACTTTTTTTTTTTTTTTTTTTTTTTCATGTGGGGAACAAACATTCAAGATACTTTGTGTGAAAACTGGGTATATAGGGTTTTCTTAAGATACCTGTCACTACAAAATATGAAAGTGGAGACTTTGCCCGTTGTCTGCTTTGTCACCTCCACTATTGTGCTCTTCAGAGTTTGTCTCAATAATATCCAGTGAAGTCTGATTCAAATGTATCTGTAACAGATTTTGGGAAAGAGCCATGTGGGAGAGCCTACTTGATACAGCTGACCGATGAGTGAAACCATGTCTTTTTACTAATTGCTTCTTCATCTTTTGTAATGTTCTTATATGGATTTTATCTCCCAACTTCCAAGATAAACCAAGGACTGATTGATCTTTGCTCTGCTCTGCCAGTGCATATGGCCGTCTGTTATAGCCCTGTGCATGACAGCACTCTGGCTGCAGCACCGTACAGCTCCACACGGGCCACGTGCCAGATATCCAGCCTTGGGGAAGAGTCTGCAGCTTGTCTTGAGTGTTGGGTTACTGTTGGTACTTCTTTAGTGATATCCAAGCTCGCTAGTTTAAAGATAGCTCACACATGTGCACACTAGCTGCAGTGACCGCAGTAGAGCAGTATCTGGTGTTTCTCTGATTTTTCTCTATTCCTCTTCCATGATCCTCTTTCTCTTTCTATGCTTCAAATAGGATGTTAAGATCCTTACATTCCTCCCTCCTGCCCCCCCTCCAAAAGAGCTATGTGCACTTCTAGTATCTGTGATTCTGTGATACAGATACATAATAAGGATGTAAACACCTTGCTTTTATTACCCATTTTCCCATAGACTTCTCTGTTTAGAACACAATGAAACAAGCAAATGTGAATTTTGTATCAAAATATTTTGGTAATGTTATAAACCATAAGAATGAAGCTTGTATAGTCTTTTTCTTTGTAATCAATTAGATCTTGAGATAAAATTGGAGTTTGAGATTTGAAATATCCTCATTTATTTGTTACAGTTCTTGAACACGATTTCTTTATTGCTTCTGCTCCCTCTTTTGTCTGCCTGATTCAAATAGCAAACAGAAGCCCTGCTCTAATCGGTTGATCATCCTATTTTTAATTTGCAGGAGTGATTTAATCTCTCTGAATTACAGAAGGAGCAAGTGACTTCATAAACCTGAGTAATGAGATTTGTTAAGCATTATTTTATCATGAGGATCTTTCCTAGAGCACATATCTACCCCAGGAAAATATTTGATTAAAACATAATCAGTGAAACAGTATCCTGATTGCCAAATCCTGCAAGGTTCCTCCCTCCTATAAGGTTTTAAATTCTTTTGCCTGCCACCAAAATCAGCATTAGGTAAGGAAAATGGCATGACCTGGTTTGCCAATACTGATTAAAGGAGAAAGTACAAGACATATAAGTTATTAAGAAATAGTGTTACAATTTTGAGATCAGACACCTTCGGTATTCTGCCCTTTAATAAAGTATGTTGCAAAGCTTCTTTTATTTAACATGGGGATAGTAACAGTTAGAACTGTAATTACCATTATTGACTTGAATCAACAAAAGTCAGCCTTGAAAGGTTGCATGTTCAAGGATTCCTCTACATTTTTTTTTCAAGAAAATACAGGTGTGACTTAATAGACTTAAATACACAACATGGCTATCTAAGCTGTGTCTATGAAATAAAACTTGCCAGCAATTTGAGTGAGCTTCCCTCTGAGCAGCAAGTGGGGATAAACGAGACGACGTGAGGTTGTCACAGGCCTGAGCTGGATGTCCAGCCAAGTGATGGGATGTCCTTTCAGTGCTTCTGACTCTTTTAGGCTGATGTTGTCTCCTGCTCATTCTGGCCCTGGCAGCACCAGTAGGGACAGCAGTGGGTTCTGGTATTTGACCAGTCCTTGCCCTGCCTCCATAGAGGCTTTTGCTGCTTATGAACTGCTCCCTGCGCTTTCCCCCATCTAGACTATTTGCAGTATGTGCATCTGAAGATGCCTATGTTTGTCTCAGGGAAATGACAATTGACTACTTCTATATGCAGAATATAATCTCCAGAAAGTGTCCTGTAGCCATATTTTGCTGCTTGAACTCAGTATTCCTTCTGCTGGCTTTGTTGTCTTTGCTGATGCCTTTAGGGTCCAAGCCTCGCCTACTGATGTTTTGTTGCTTTGAGCCTTGATGTTCTGAAAATTGTATTTTGCCAGCCAGCTAATGTAGTATTGTTCCTTTGAAGGCATCAGATGCTGCAACTTGAGAGCTTAACTGTCTCTTCACTTTACTGTATAGAATGATCAGTCTTCACTTTCAGTTGGCCTCCAGTAGCACAGCAACATTATTCCTCTAGGCATCAAAAAGGTATTGAATGCCCTTCAACCTCTTAATGCTTTTCCTTCCCTGTCTTAGTTATCTGCATCAAACTACTAATGTTTGCATTCCATAGGTGACGTTGATACCAATAGATCTAACCATGCCACTTCCATTATTAATGCCCCAGGATCTGATTTTCATGAGCACAGAGATCCTGCAGCTTGTATTTACTCAATTTGGAGCAGAGAATTCTTTGTAATTCTAAAAATGGACCTCACAGCTTCTCCTGGGGAGAAGACAGACAGGGAGCTAAGACCGTAGTCTATGAACCTTCGAGGTTAAACTTGCAAAAAACATCTGCTAATCTTGAAAGCCTCCGTCTTTAAGACCATCTAAAGGGCTTGGCATTTTTCAAAATAATTTCTAGAAGTCAGACCCATGCAGAGAGTGTTAAGATTTGCAGACCAAAATCAGGCATTTCAAAATCTTTGAGACTTTTTTTTGATAACATGTCTTTCTTGTTTGGAAAGCAGCCTTGTTTTGAATTTTTGGGTAGTGGAATTGAAAAAAAAGTTTGCATGCTAACTCCAAAATGGATTATCCCTCTCCCACTTTATTCTTTCTTCCTTCAGTAAGGAAGGTATTGTTATTCTACTGTTCTGTTTTAACTATTTGGTTATGGTCATCGGTTTTCTACATAGTTTAGAGGAGGTTCCTTACTTGATGAAAAGGTTGTGTCTTCAGGTGATGAAAACAGAAAGGGTACTGAGGTAAACATTGCCATATCAACTTTGTGAGCAGAAGAGAGAACATGCAAGTTCACATCCTGGGAAATACAACAATTTAAGAAGAATGATAGTTCATTAATGTTTAAATATAGTTCTAAATAGTTTATGTGCAATGCAATTCAGGTGTGTGGTCCTGGCTGCTTTCAGAGAGGTAGGTATTACTTGTCAGGGTCAAACCTTTTAGTCTTCATTGCATACCACAGCCCATTATGGGGGATTGTAGCTTCAGGTGAGGTAACTTGATTAAGTTATACACAAGCTGGGTAAGAAATCCATAAATATTTAAAACTGATGTATATTTACTAGTGTAATATTGCATATAGAATTAGTTTTCTGCCAGTGTTTCAAAGCCTGCAGTTTAATTATCACATTACCTAAGTCTGATGGCCAATGTTTTTAATGGATTCATTCTTCTGCCCTTCAGCTTCTTACTAAGCTCTTCTGAGCTCCTTTGTGACCCAGATGAATTGAAATCTTGCCAGCTTAGTGCACTGACAAATGAAAACAGGTGACTAATGTTGATTGTCTTTTGATATTTCACACTCTGCTTGCCAAGAATGCCTCCATGTACTGCTATCATTTAAAATCCTACACACTCAGGCTAGTAATGTTTTTCATAGAGACTGATTGCAGTCAGTTGACAAAGAATATCAGCTTGAGCAGATGCTCACCAGTACCCATCCTTTCTCATATTTACTTAGTATAACAAGAAATAATGAAGACCACAAAGAATCATTTAGTCACATGATCTGATCTGCTTCGTATCCTATGACATTAAATTTCATGCATTTAAAAGCACTGAGAGCAGTAACCAGCATTTGGCTAAAACCTATCTCCCAGAAAGACATCTTGTCCTGGTTGGGGGACATAAAACCATTCAGAATTTCTTGGTGGCCTTGTTAGCTTATTCCGTGATGTATTGTCACCTTAAGAAGAAAAACTGTGTGCTTCATTTGCATTTGTCTGACCCCAGTTTCTACCACAGCTTCTTGGTACATTATTCTCCACTAGGTTAAAAAGCCCTTCAGAATTCAGTATTTTTTTTTCTCCATAGAGGTATTTATGTGCTGTAATCAAGTCAATCTTTTCGAGATGATAAACAGATTGAGCTTTTAAAGTCTCACTTAGCAGCATTTTTCTTCAATTCTCAAATCACATTTTCAGCTCTTAATCTGTCCCTCTCCAATTTTGCAACTCTTTTTCTTTTTTCTCCCCCCAAACGTGAGCAGGAACACAGTGTACAAAATTGGTCTCACCAGTGATATACCCAGAGATAAAACTCTCTATCTATTTCCTACTCCCCTGATGCAGATTAATCCTTCCTGTTACCAGTGTCAGAGCGACCATTTATGATGAGTTGGTGACTACAACCCCTTCATATTTTTCAGTAAGTGCAGTCTGCCTCTCAGTACACAGCACCTACAATCCTTCATGCTTGTTACAGGGATTTAGTTATAGTAAATGTATTTTGTTTGACAAGGCCCAGTTTGCCACTCAACTCAGGCTACTTCACGTGGTTGCTTTGTCCTTACTACCTTCACCATTTCTCTCCTCTTCATAAAAGAAAAAAAAAAAACAACAACCAACCAAACAAAAAACAACAAGAAAAAAAGACTTGAATTATTTCCATTCCTTTATTTGAAATATTTTTAAATTAAATATTTATTCCCATTATTGTTTGGGGTTCTGATGTTGGTCCATATTTTCCTGTCATTGCAATTGCCCTTTTTTGACTGCTGGTGTAACCTTATCATTCCTTTGGAATTTCACAAGTATTCCAAAGTTTACTAAAACAAGTGGAAACACCCAAGTATCTATTCTGGAGCTGGGTGTAAAAGTTATCTTAGCTTGTAGGAGAATGGCTGTGGTACCTGTCTTTCTTAATTACTAGCAGGCTGGAGCAGTTCTTCATAGTCCCCTTGGGATCCAACTGTTTGTTTCTTTTGTAACACAGAAGTCCTTCTTGAACATATTTACATTTTCCACATCAGCACAAACCTGCTTATAAACTACATTTACTGATGGGCCAGAATCACCACTGGGTTTTCTTGTATTCCTAACACACCTACGATGTGTCATTTGTCTGGCTTTTACAACTACAGCTTTTTTTCCTACCTGTTAACTTCCTTTATCAATTTTGGTATTGAAACTTGTAATTTATATTAACTGTTATTTTTATAACTTTTCTTTGTCTTATACTTTATTTCTAATGGCCATCTTTGAGCTTTGATGGGGAAGTTCTGCCTTCTGTGACTGCAAAATCATAGTGGTTTGGCCATTTAATACAATGTTTAAGAGAGCCCCTTTTTTTGGTGTTATCGCTTTTTTGCATTGACAGTTTCCCTTAGTGTTTTTGTCAGCTTGTGGAAATCAGCTCTTTTGAAGCAGCAGAAATACGTCATTTTGATTTGGGCTGTTCTTTATTTACCCATGATAAATGCAATCAGGCCATGACTGCTTATTCCCAGGCACCTACAAACTTTTAATTTAGTGATACCTACCATTTTTATCTACCACACTGAGGTTCAAATGTCTATAATTTCTTGCGGCATAGTATATCTCTTGGACTACAGAATTACCTTCAGCAAGTTGTAGAATTTATTAAAGACATTGTAGAGGCTGCAGCGGAAGCTAGAAAAGGGCTACATTTGATTTCTCACAAACAAGGAAATTTAGGGTACTATGTGTAACTAAATGCTTGTTTCACACCTAAATATTTCACCAGCTTCCATCAAGCCTGAATTTTAATGGAAGACATGTGCTTTTGAGGACTTTGGTAGGTAATTTTTGGAGACTTCCAGGCCTTCCTGTGACAACAGCACTAACATCTTCTGTCAAAAGGAAAGCCTGTTTCCAGTTTTGTTTTTTTTTTTTCTTTTTCCCCGAAGGTAGCAATTACAAGGAAATAAGGAGATGAGAAATAAGAAGGCTTGTGTGGTGTTGAATGGGGCTGGTGTCCTGGAATAAACTGGAATAAGGAGGTCAGCCACAACTCACTCAGAGGCTTTCAAATATCCCTTCAGGGTGGGTAGTGGCAGCCAGAGCAGTGCTGAGCCTGCAGATGCAGGGCTGCCTGCCTCAGCCTGCCGCTGCTGCTCGCCCCTCGGGAAGGGTTTTAAGGCACCGGATTAAGCTTTTGAGGCACAGAACAAGCACTGTCACAATCAACGAACTTCGGGAATAAGGGCAGCTCCCGGGCATTAAAGTGCCCGATTTATTTCTCGCAGCGTCCTCACCGCCGGCCCCCTCACACTTGCGGGCTATCGGGCAGGGAAACCCTGCGGACGGCTCCCCCCGCTCCGGTGCGCCCGGCCGTGCCCCGTCACCCGCCCCCCCCCGCCCCGCCGCAGGAGGTGTCGGGCCAGAGGCGCCGAGGGTATTAATAGGCGCCCCGGAGATACCGACCGGGTGGCTGCGGGCGTGCGGGGCGAAGGCTGCGGGCTTGGCTTGGGCACAGGACGGCTCGGCGCGGGAGCAGTCAGGGCCACGCCGGGGAGGTGCCTCTCCTCTCCTCCCCTCCTCTCCGGTCCGCACCCGGCTGCCACTGCGAAGGCGAGATGGAGGGTAAACGCTGCCGGGGCAGAACCGCCTTCTCTCCCTCCTCTCCCGCCGTTTCAACGGGGCTGCGGCCGTCGGGGCGGCGCCTTCTCGGCTGGGCGGAGGGGCTCGGGTGAGGGAGAAGGGAAGCGCCTTGCTCTCTGCCCAGCTCGGGGCTTTTGACCCCTTCCTCTGCCGGCTGGCGGGGGCTCCCGGAGCTTCCCAGCCCTGGCTACCGGCGGGCCCGGGGAGGAGAGAGATCCCGGGGCAGAGGAGGAAGCCAGGGTCGGTTCGCAGACGAGGTGCGGGAGGGGTAGGACTGCTTTCGCGACGGGACCCGCCGGTTCAGAAACTTCCCCAGTAGCGTGTGGAGATGAATAGAAAGGCTGCCTGTTGAATATCTATCTATAACCTCCTTTTGTTAAAGTACAGCAGAGCATAGCCAGAACAGTTTAATAAGGTATAGAGTTTGCAACAATTATTATAAAAGCATTGCAACACAGTATTTTGTTGAAATAAATGATCTTTAAAGAGTGGTGCCTTTTTTTTTTCTTTTTCTTTTTCTTTTTTTTTTTTTTTTTTTTTCCTCTTATTTTCCTCCTCAGGCACCAGAATAAAACAGGCATGGCAATATGGTGATTTACCTTGGAGGAAAAGGTCTCAGGAAAGAAGGAATTAATGCGGTTAACTTGTTTACCTGCATTAACAGGAAGGCCTTACATCATTATGTGGTGAAAAATAAAGGTTGACCATATGTTTATGAAAGTTGGGAACATGAAAGACCTATGGCTAATGCAATGAGACTTCTGGAGAAGCTTAGAAAATGCAGAGACTAAATTGTGGTATGCTTAGGCTTTAGCTATGCTATTATTTGTAAGGTTAAGAAATGAGGAATTCCTTGATCTTTTAAGTGGAAACTGGTTGCTAAGTCAGAAAATAGTAAAAGCATTTGGAGATGGCTGTCCTCTCTCCCAGAGATCCATGTTCTTGACAAGAATTTCTCCACTTACCAATTTCATAAGAAATGGAGAATTTCTCATGAAAGCAGTCAAAAACTCTTGGGACCTAGTATGTTTCTTTTAGTTTTACCCTAAGCATGGATAAGACACTAAAAAAGGTTTTACTGCCAGGTTAAGAAAGTCTCCTAGCTTGTCTCCCAGAGGTTCAGTGCCTTGTGTTCATGTGTGACCCAAGTCATTAGCACTTAATTGGTGGAAAATCTCCAAACAAAATAATGTATTTGAAATAAAGCTCCAGAAACTTAATATTTTAAGAATGATGTCTCCATTTTTCTGAATTTGATGTAAATTGAATGGGCATTATAAAGTTATGTGACAATTCTAGCGTGCGTTAAATGTGTTCTAGTGTGCATAGTGGTTTAAGGCTGTACTGTGCAAGTAACAACAGCTGTACTGTGTGAGTAGCAGGAGCAGTACTGTATGAGTGGCAGCAGCTCCAAAAGTGATTTGCCTCAGATGCAGCTTACCTTAATATCCTCTGCCATGACAACACCAAAGATAAGCTTTTAGTGGTCACTATGATCAAGATCCTGGTGTTTTTTGACTGGGTAGTAGTGTTCTTGTTCAAATATTGCCTGAAGTATGCTACCAAAAGTCTAATTTCCTTCCAGAACCATTGGCTTGTGCTGGTGAGAAAGAATGTGTTTAGTGATAATGTGATCTCCATCCTTGTTGCTGCAGGTTTTCTAGTCTCTCTGCCTTGTTCATGAGTAGCATCTGTAACTTCTGTATACTTTATCTCTACTGAGGAATTCTTTATTCTCCCTGTCGTCTCTTCCCTTTACCTTTGGTGATTTGCTGTGTTTTCTACCAGGTTCTATCTGGTGAATGAACTTGACACGAGTGGGACGATGAAGGCTGCATTGTAGCCTTTTCCGCAGGTGTTTGTTGTTGCCTTATTCATGAATTTGGGTGATTTGGGATCTGGGGAAAGATTTTGCTCCTGTTCTCTTGAACTATTGGAGAAATGGAACTCTGGTTCTTGAAGCAGTAAGGTCTTCGCTGCCTGCTGAAAGCTTTTTTTTTTTTTGTTTCCTCCTAGCAAGTGTGAATCCACAGTTAAAACCAGACCTTCTGGGTTGATCTATGCAGTTCTCCTTTCAGTACTGATTTTGTGTACTCTTAGCTTTTAAGGTTATATGGGAAAACATCTAGGAGACACAGGTTGAATGTACCTACTTGTTGCAGCAGTAGCATTGTGTTTGCTTTGCACAGCTGGAGCAGGTGCCAGAGTGGACACAGCTGGAGTGGAGATTTGGATGTGCATAGGGTTACCCTTGCAGTGGCTGCTATGGTGAACACAGTGGGATTATTCTTGGGGCACAACACTGGGGTGTGGGGTTTTGTTTTGTTTTTTTAAATAGATATATTTTTTTAATCACCCTGAATGTATCAGAAAGTGACCACTTGAGAGGTTCATCTTACTTCATGCTACTTGAGCCTAATTTTTCTCAGACATTACCAGCACTGTCTGCAAGGGCAGCCTCAATGACTATGTAGGGATGAGCAAGCAGACTTTTTTAGGCCATGTTTCCATTAACAAAAAAAGATAGCAAAATCCCATTAATGAGAAGGAGTTGAGTGGTAGATCCCTACTCCTAGCTGCAAAAATGAACCTTGACTGAGTATATCCTTCAGTCATTTGCCATTACAGTAGCTCTCTGAGGCTGTGGCACTTAGAAAACCTGGAGAATTCTGTATCTCCAGAAACAAAACAAAAGAACAAACAAATAGATGAGACATTCCCTTGTGGGGCATAAAGGCTGAGTCTGTTAAGGAGAATCCCAAGGTAACTAGCTCATCAAGTACAACAAACAGAGCTGGAGCTGGAAACCACAAGAGGAAGAAAGAAGCCAGCATTTATGCCATATGTTGCTTTTTAACTTCTGGGTTGCTGGCTGCTCGGTGTGTATATGGTCTGTTTGGGATGTTATGTGGTTTGCGTCTGCCAGCAGACTGAAGAGATGAGTCAGCAAACAGTTATTTCATATAAGATGTTGCTGTGTTGCCATCTCAAACAGGTGTAATGTGAAGCATGGTGAAACATACTGGAAGTTAGGGTGACTTTAAGGCTCCGGTAATGTGACACTCGGGTTAGTATTTTGGTCAGAGTGGAGGGATAGGATCTCTCCCCTGGCTTAAAATCTGATCTGATAAAGATACTAGAATCTTTGCTAGTATCACTTTATCAGAGAAAGGGAGACATCGGTTTGCAAGAAATGAACTTTGCATCAAATAAAGCCATTCTGTGTGGGTGCATTCGTCGTGCTTTAACATAAATAAGATTTTTCTTGGCAGTTACTGAACATTTAGTGAAGGAGCTTAATTTGACATTTGAGAAGTTCAATAAATAATTTTTCTTTCTTGATTAAGCCATCTTTTGAGCTGCCACTTATGCAACCAAGAATTGCCGCTTTTTAATGCTTTGGGAGATTTTTTTGCATACTGATTCAGCTATTATTGCCTATTAAACAGTTTAGATTTCATGTGCCTTAATTTTCATGCCTTTGATTATTTTAAGCAGCCTGCTTCTTAAAAGACCATTTGTATTTCTATAAGCATTTGTTACATGCTCAAGACAGCAAAAAACAGACACATTGAAGTAGATGTCTTTGTATTACTCTGACTTCCCCTTCACAGTCAGATTTGGGATAGTCAGTCCTAAGGCTCATCCCAAGTCTTTACAGAAACTACCTCTTCAGGCTTTGCAAAACAACCAAGAGTTAAATCTTTTTTGATCTTTTTTCTCTGTCTTGTGCCACCAACTGTAGAGGTTGCTGGAGGTGGTTGTTTGCAAAGCATTTTTAGCTCAAGGATACTCAGCAGGACATGGCTAAATTGGGGCCATTTCCCCCCTTTTTTATTCTCCCATCTGTGCAGACAAGTTATCTTATTTTAACATTAATGGGGTTTATACATGTGCAATGAGGGAATAATAAATCTAAAAGGCAAATGGTTGTTGCTTTGTGACATGTCAGCGGAGGTTGTGTTGACGATTATTGTCGGGGCTAGTCTAGGGATAATAAAAGGTGACTTTGACCTGGTTCAAATGTATGTATGCTCATCTTTATCACTGTTTCTTGAGTATATGTGATCTTGATTTTTTTGTTTGTTTGTTTGTTTTAATGAAAAACTTAACAAGCGACATCAAATAGAGGTGTCTTTAAAGAAAAAGTCACTGGACCAGAAGTTTTTCAGTGCCGTAAATATGATGACAAAAGTGGTTCTTAGTGACCAAGGTCTTTTGTCAGTGAAGCAGCAATAACTCTACAAAACAGCTGGTCAAATCTAGACAATTTGGAAGAGTTTTTGGCTCTAAAGCTTGGGTGTCTCTGCCCTTTGTCATGTCTTACCTTATGTAAGCTGAAAAGCCTCATGAATATGATCTTATCCATTGGCAAATGTCAGGGTTTTAACAAGAAAGGTTGTCTCATAAGCAGCTTGGCATCCCTCCACTAGTTACACAGGATAGCTTGCGTCTAATTGAGCTTCTTAAACTCATTTTTCTCAAGTAGACCTGCTCCATTGTCTAAGGATTATTGAGCTCTCTTTGCGGCCAATATATCATGTTAAAGAGCTGTTACACCTGCCTGCAGGGGAAAGAGCAAGCAACTAATGCTGTATGTATCTGGTATTTGGTTTCAATGCTGATCTCAAATGATGGGTTAAAGTTTTGGCGTGGTCAAAGAAAAACCCCAAACCCAATTAAATTATCCACCTTCTGCCTTCCTTAGAGGAATAATGGAAGACTGGAATCATGGGTGCAGTCAGACTGTTCATGGTGTGGAGAGTCTCTTTGGGCCTTTTTTGGCTGCCATGCTGGGGCAGGAATCACACGGTGTCATTGGTGAGCCCAAGCATCCATAGCATGGTCAGATCTGTGCTTCTACCAGGCATCATCCAGGCTACTGCCCTCAAAAAGAACCATCAATGTTGTCTGCTGGGACTTGCCAACATGTATTGTCATCCAGGAGCTTGGCCTCTTGCAGTTCAAGAGTGATTTCCCAAAAACACATAGGAAAAACAAGACAGGTATGATCTGAAGTGATGGGTCCAGAGCCCTGCTGGGTCCTTCACCTGTGTGACTGGTCTCTGCTGATCTGACCCGTAATGTTTTACTAGACCATGCAAGGCGGATTGCTCCATTTTGAAATAACTACTTCGCTATACAAAATATGCTAACAAATTATGAGTGTCTACATAGGAACTAGTTCAGAGGATCTAGTGGGCTGGAAAGTTACATGCTGATTTACTACACATTAACTTCCCTGTCTTAGTAAATAAGGGCATATCTCAGAGCAGCATTTAGACAAATTAGTGAGCAGTAACTGGAAATCCTTTGTAGGAAACAGAAAATATGTAGGTGTTTGTGATGTTAAGAAAAAGTGAGAGGAAAAAAGTTGTTTTGACTGTAACTTGAATGTAGAGGTAAAACTTTCTAAAATGAAATTTAGACTTTTCATCTATTTTTACACTTTAACTTGCATCAAATCCCAGAAAACTCAGTGTTAGTAAATTACTGCTTTCTTAGTTGATTTTTTGAAAGATGAGTTAAAAATTGTTTTTATATTATGACTAAAAATATAGCTCTTGCATGAAATTACAGGCTGTCGTGAACCTTTTAAATCAAGTTGTAGGACTTCCATTTGGAAAAATGCAATTGTATTTTCACTTCAATTTTTTCCAGCCGAGAAATCTCAGGGATTCTTTATATTCTGTGTTGGTCGCAGGTGTATTTGTCACTTCTGTCTGAACTCAGCCTCCTGAAGTTGTAAACTTTGCTATACTATACACACTGCCCGTGATTGACTTGGAAGTTGCAAATATATTCACTTTTCCACAGAAAAAGGAAAGTTCATTAAATGTTCATTATCAATGCGCAACTTCTAATTAAAATTAAAGTCATTTGTTTCTCAGATGCTTCCTATGGTATTGGCAGATGTTAAAAATTAGGACATGTGAGCTAAGAGAATCTTATTGGGGTCAGGGAGCTGGGATTTCCACGTCATAGTTGGCATCTGCTGTTTCTCAGTTTCGCATCAAGGTGGATTCCAATTTTCTGGAGTATTTCTTCTTAAATGAGAATGTTACAGCATGATTCATTCCTGCAGTTACTTGGTTAGGGCATTGAGAAGTCGTTATTAAATATTAACATAAATTCCTGAGATTTAGCTGCATGAAAATTCCTGATCCTTGTTTCTTAACTTTTGTGTGCTTTTTTTCTTTTTTTCTAAGTATATCCTGCTTCGTACTGTCATGTATAGGAAGCACTTGGCATGCAGTGCCAACACAACGTGTCGTGAGTGTTCTATTGATAAGGCTACCCCCTCAGGACTCTGGAAACATCTCTGAAAGCAGAACCTCTCTCCTAGTGTGAACTTTGCATACCCTGACAGATATTCATTGCTGGAGTTCCCCTCCAGATTTCAATCTCTCCTTCCAGCCTTTCCTTTCAGAATGGGAAATTCAGGTGTAGGAGAAGAATAGGACTCATTTGTTGTACTGTTGCCCTTCAGCCTTAGCAGTGAGCTCAAAGGGTCTATTGAGGGGCCTTTGAGCCCAGACACAAGCACTTTTGTTTTCCTTGAGTCTTGCTCTATGAAGCTCATGTTTACATGGTTGGTGGATTCCTCTAAAGGGAAGCACCCAACTTATTCGCTCTCCACAGGCCTGGTCCATAAACTTGCAAAACAGGAACACGTAGTATGGGGTAATTACACAAGCCCTACCATACCTGTGGCTACTCTTTTTTTCATATATAATATACTATATAGTATATATAGTATATATACTATATAGTATCCAGTATACATGTATACTGGATTCTAAGAAACTTGCACCTCCTTTACTTGTCAACAGGCCCAAGAATTCAGTTTACTAAACACCAAGGTGTTTTGCCTTAAAACTGAAGTGGCTTTACTTCAGTCACAAACATACAGAAAGCAGTGATTAAGGAAAGAAAAATGTCTTTAAAGATTGTATGTATGCCGAGGGACTCAAATAGCTGCGTAGTACAGGACAGGTTTGTGTTTTAATGCTTTGATACATGATGCGGTGCCACAGTAATCCATTAAACATGGTGGTGTGGAGTCTTGACACTGAAGTTCACTTGTTTTCTTTTGCTAGACACAGTGAAAGAAAATACTGAGGTCTTCTGAAAGAAGAGCCATTATTAGATCATACAGAGTGAGAAATTTAAAACTTGTTTCAGATTAATGCTGGCAATTATTATTGTATTTGTTACAAAGCAGAAAACAGCCTTTGGTCAAAGCCAGACTTTTTCATTCACTTGAATATTCAATGGTGCTCATACAGTGTAAGATGAACAGGATTTGGCTCTGACATTCCATCACAAGCTACTCGTTCACAACTACCCCCTTCTGCTTCTGCCTTTTGCTTGTGAGCAGTAAATCTTTCTAGGCTTTTTATTCTACCCTTCCAAATGTTGTCAGAACATGCCAAATACAAGGCTCCAGTTTCTTTTTGTAGTGCAAGAATTTAGCAGTGAAAGTTTCTACATGTTTATGGAAACACAGTTGCAGCTTTTAAAATACTTGGTAGTGCTTACATAAAGATACAGAAAAATCTGGAAAAAAAGCTTATTTTTTTCTGTGTTTTATTTCCGATCTGATTCATTTGCATTTTCTGCTGGGAAAATAATATTGATCATAAAAATGAAATGCTGGTTGGAAATCCTTAGGCTTCTATAATAGAGTATTTCATTCAGGATGAAATGTGAGAATTATGGGCTTGCTTCTGCCGCTGCTGAAGCCAGTGGCTAAAATGCCCGATTGCCTTCAATTGCGGCAGAATCGAGTCTTCTCTTTTGCAGAAGGATATCTGGAACAGTCAATAGTCCTTCATTTCTGATTTAAAGCACTTCCATTTGGTAAAGATTTAGTTCTGTTTCAAGCTTGGAGCCATTTGGCTGAAATTGCATTTGATATATTTTCTGGAAGTCTGTTTTCTGAGCCTGCTTAGGAATCTGTTTCTGTATTCTTAAACAGAAAAGAATGTATTTATTGCAGCCATGTCTCTAGATTGTTTGCCTATTATGTTTGGAAACAAAAAAGGTATATGTGACAAGAAGCTGTTTCTATGAAGTGGGCTCCATCAGGTGTGTTTGAGGCAGATATGCAGAAGGTGCAAAATTCTTTGAAAATAATGTTTTGAGCATTTGGAATATGTGTGTGGTTTTTTTTTTTAAATAGACAGCATGAGCTAACAGCTCATAAAGGCTGTGTGTGGTTTTTAGCTTGGATGCTGACCTCTGAGAAGGTGTTAAAGGCATGCTATTTGTCTTGGGTACTGTGACGTAAAAATTGAACCTTGAATCTTTCTGGAGGTTCACCCACTTAAAACATAACAAATTGGTCATAGGATCCTTTGAAAAATGTGATAAAAAGAAAAAAATGTTATGGAAATTCAGACTTTTACCACCTACTTACTTGTCCTGTTCAAGGCTTTTACTGCAACCAAGAGGAAACAAGTGGTGGATTTTGGTGGTGGTTTGTTTGTTTGTTGGTGTTTTGGTTTTTTGTGTGTGTGGTTGGTTGGTTGTTTTGTTTGTTTTCTTTCAGTAAAGAGTAGTTTGGAATTCTCACAAGAACTCCAGAAGTAAGACAATTCAACTAGATGATTATGTATCACAGAATCACATAATGTTAGGGATTGGAAGGGACCTCAAAAGATCATCTAGTTCAATCCCCCTGCTGGAGCAGGAACACCTAGGTGAGGTTACACAGGAAGGCGTCCAGACGGGTCTTGAATGTCTCCAGAGTCGGAGACTCCACAGCCTCCCTGAGCAGCCTGTTCCAGTGCTCTGGCACCCTCACTGAGAAGAAGTTTCTTCTCAAATTTAAGTGGAACTTTTTGTGTTCCAGTTTGTACCCTTTACCCCTTGTCCTGTCATTGGTTGTCACCAAGAAGAGCCTGGCTCCATCCTAGTGACACTCACCCTTTATAATATCTGTAAACAGGCTGGAGAGTTGGGCGGGGAATAACCTAAAGAAATTTAAGAAGGGAAAGTGTAGAGTCCTGCATCTGGGCAGGGGCAACCCCAGGTTCTAGTATAGGTCGGAAAATTACATATTAGAGAGCAGTGTAGGGGAAAGGGAGCTGGGGGTCCTGTTGGACAGCAGGATGACCATGAGCCAGCACTGTGCCCTTGTGGCCAGGAAGGCCAATGGCATCCTGGGGTGTATTAGAAGGGGGGTGGTTAGTAGATCGAGAGAGGTCCTCCTTCCCCTCTACTCTGCCCTGGTGAGACCACACCTGGAATATTGTGTCCAGTTCTGGGCCCCTCAGTTCAAGAAGGACAGGGAACTGCTGGAGAGGGTCCAGCGTAGGGCAATGAAGATGATTAAGGGAGTGGAGCACCTCCCTTATGAAGAAAGGCTGAGGGAGCTGGGTCTCTTTAGTTTGGAGAAGAGGAGACTAAGGGTGGACCTCATTAATGTTTATAAATATATAAAGGGTGAGTGCCATGAGGATGGAGCCAGGCTCTTCTCGGTGGCAAACAATGATAGGACAAGGGGTAATGGGATCAAGCTGGAACACAAGAGGTTCCGCTTAAATTTGAGAAGAAACTTCTTCTCAGTGAGGGTGACAGAGCACTGGAACAGGTTGCCCAGGGAGGTTGTGGAGTCTCCTTCTCTGGAGACATTCAAAACCTGCCTGGACATGTTCCTGTGCGACCTCACCTAGGCGTTCCTGCTCCAGCAGGGGGATTGGACTAGATGATCTTTTGAGGTCCCTTCCAATCCCTAACATACTGTGATACTGTGAAACATTAATGAGGTCACCCCTCAGTCTCCTCTTCTCCAAGCTAAAGAGCCCCAGCTCCCTCAGCCTTTCCTCATAAGGGAGATGCTCCACTCCCTTAATCATCTTTGTTGCCCTATGCTGGACTCTCTCCAGCAGTTCCCTTTCCTTCTGGAAATGAGGGTCCCAGAACTGGACACAGTATTCTACGTGTGGTCTCACCAGGGCACAGGATTTGCAGTAAAATCTTGAGGGATAGGAATAGTGTATATATCCAGCAGTGGTTGGCAAAACCTGAAGACCTTTACCTCAGAACATGTGTATATTTTGGGGCTTGATTTAGCTGCTGATTGTGAAATAGTTGTTTCTATTAATTTCCAATAATATTCTTATGGTATGTTCCAGGGCAGAACTTAGCTCAGCAAGTTCAGATTGAAATGGTAAGTGATAACAAAAAAAATATTGAGAAAGTGGTAAATAATTGTAGGTTGTATTACTTAATGAAATATAATGTAGGCTAAATTCTGAACTCTTTGCTGGAGCATTACACAGGTGAGATACTGTTGAAATGAAGTCTCTTTCGCCTCCCTTCCTTCTGACCTCTCTGCTTTGCCTTTCGTAGACTGTGCCTGATGCCCAACACAGATGTGTTGGGACTAGGGGTAGAATATTGTCCATTTTAGAGAGGATGCTCCACAAAGTGTTCTGTGGTGACTGTAAAATTGTGTGTAGAGGTGCTTCAAATAGGGAACTGTTGTTAGACCCCTAACGACCTGGTAAAAAAAACTAATGTAAAGTTCTGCTTTTGATTTTCATAGAATTTCTGGCAGAGATTGTTGTGAAGCCATGGAGGTCCTCATATCACATCTTTGTGCAAAAGTGTCAGAAATAGCACTGTTGGAGTTACCACCAGAAAGCTTTTGCACAGCTCTGGTTCTAGCAGAGACCTGAGAGGTGGAGCAGAGCAAAAAAGAACAAAGAGTTAGAGTTCCCTTGCTTCACTGTCTTTTCTTCTTGTAACCAAAGGAAATACTGATGTCTGTGCTCTGTGATAGATATTTGTCGTCTGTATAGTATTTTAGATCCTGTCCTCTTTCCCATACAAACAAAACACCTTTGACATGCATTGAGACAGTAGCATCTCCAGGTGATGTTGAGGCTGAGATTCTTTTTTTGTGTCTATGTTAAACTCTGGTTAGTACTTAAGATAATTAAGATAGCTGTTTATGCATCAAATAACTAACTCTCAATCCAAATATGGCCCCTGTTCTGTCTGCCCAAAGATCTGATGCTGTCCAATTCCTTAATATCCTGTGGTTTAAGTCTTGTAAAGTTGGTCTACTAGCATGTGTTTTCAGAGAGAAATCTCTGACTTTTTCAAAGCTGCAGCTTCTGTACGGTGTCTCTGCTGTGGTATGCTGGCAAGAATGATGAGAACTGACATTTTTTATGTCTATGATTTTCCCCCTTTGCCTGTTGAATATATAATACTGTCTACCTGCTTGTTCTGTATTTGTCCCACAAGAGCGTTTATGCCTCTCCTATAACAATGTGCTGAAGGCTACTCTGTTCAGAAAAATTTAGTATATTGCCCCTTTTGGATTAAAAATAGGAGTAATTTCAGAAATGCGTGGGGGTCGGGGGTCTTGTTTTTATCATCAGCATTATGGGAAGCCTAAGGTTCCATCTGATGTTAGAATTGGATCTTGCTTGTCATATCTCTCCTGATAAGTTAAAGTAAACTGAAAAGTTTCTCTGAATCATCGGTAAATAAAAGCTCATGGGATTGACAGGGTTTTTTTCAATCAATGGACTTAGAAGTCATACACCCTTCTAGGCAACATTGTTTTTCTTCTATATCCTCCTGTGTATGAGGAACTGTAATTACAATAAGTGTGATGAATGTGTCAGACTGCAGTGTCTGGCAGTCTTCTGGAAATTCAGTTGTTTAGTTAGACTGGTGAAAAAGCTATCTTTCTTCTGTGCTTTGTAACTGAAGCAAAAAGTAAAGCTGTTTCAGAAATAGAATTTTCTCCTTCATACATCTTTACCCTTCCACCATCCTCTCTGTGGTTGAAGAAAACCTATCAAGGCAATGGTGCCTGGCTTCATAGGCCTCAGCTATTCCAAAGCAAGATCAGTGGACAGATGCTGTCTGTAACCCAGATAATCTGGATACGGTAGTTACTGCTTCTCCTTTCAGCGCTGCACTGTTTCAAATGTCTCTTCCCTTGATATCTCCAAATGTCTCACTTTCATCTTTATCTTCACGTTGATTAAAACTGGAGTCCTGATCTCACCATATGAAATCAATACATGAAACAGATACGTGGTTGCTGCTGTTGGCCAGTGTCTTTTAAGTGTCTTGGATGTGCTTTCGGAAGCAGCCATGTGCTTATGGAACACTTCAGGAGAGAATTTCTGGTAGATAAAGGTGAGGGAAAGGAAAGAGATCATTGTAGGAGAAGTGAACAAACAAGATAACCTGCACAACAAATTATTGTAGTTAGTAACTGAGGCTACTTATTAAGCTAAGGGCAGAAAGAAGTACAGGTATGTGATATTGACAGCAATCTCAAAAGGTTTTATCTTCATAGAGTATGGGTCGCACTTTGCAAAGGACACAGGACAGAGCAATAGGACTGGCTCATTGGAAACAGCAGCATAAGGATATAGGAAATGAAGCTGGAAATTATTTCATTAAAAAAGGGGAGCAGGAAGGATGGGAAGGGAGGGAAACATGTGGAGGGAAACATTTTCAGCTAAGAAAAGTGCCTGTTATCTTGCACTTTATTTCTTTTTGCCAGCTGTATCATGTTCTGGGCCAGAAATATATTTTCCTCTGTGTTTGGAAGGTGCCTTGCATGCTTTTGTATGCTATGGAAAGCAGTATATAGCATACAGTAGGCTATTATTTCATAAATAATAACAATCTAGGTTTGAAGTAACATGTTGTCAGTTTTTGTCTCTAAAGATTTTCCCACAAAAATCTAGGATTTTTGGGCATATGAAAAGTTCATGTGAATTTTTCCTTAGGTTGACTAAATCTTCAGCAATGAAAGAATATTTTTTTAGTTTATTATTTAGTTGTTCGGGCTTTGCTCTAATGGTGAGTTATTTATCTTTCAGTTGGTATTTGCAAACAGGAGATGGCCCAGAAGAAGAAGAACGCTGTTTTGGTGGATGGGGTCATCCTAAATGGTCCGATAACGGACTCAAAAGCAGGAGAGAAGTTTGTGGAAGAGGCCTTTAAGGTTATAATGGAAGAAGTCATCCAGAAAGCTGATGATATAACACAAAAGGTAAAGCCATAGAGTGTTGTTGAGAATTTGTAGCAGAGGTAACAAACAGTCAGTCAATGTTGTTTTGTTGTTGTTTTTTGTGTTTGTTTGTTTGTTTGTTTTGAGCTGTAATTTATTGTACTTTAATTAGCCTCAAAATTGCTTCTAGTCTGTGTCTGGCTCTAAAATAAAAAGACAGCCTTGCAAATTAAGAGAGATCATACTATAAAACTTTTCAATAACATAATTGGCATACATATTTGCCAGAAAATGATATATTTTTTTTTTTTAAATTTCAGAGTACAGTGTTCACTTTCTTTGAGATGACAAAAGAGTGCAGGGATTTTCTTGTTTGGAGTTGGGGGGATTTATTTGGTTGCTCCTTGGGGGCACTGGTAATGGTGGAAGAACAGTGGATGTGGAACTACTGTGAAAGGACAACATGATGAAATTGCTAAAGCTTTCACAGAACCCCTTCTCAAGAGGTTGTATGGGAAGGGGAACTGGAAATAAGTCATTCTTGCCTCTGGGCATGAACTGGTTGCTCCTACCCCTTGGCAGAACATAATCTGAAAAAGCTGTCATTACAAGTCTTTGGCTAAGGACAGAATTTGTCCTGCAGGCCTCTTGCTTTTCTGCCTTCCAGCATTCCCCACTCAAATTTTTATGGTCAAGCAATGCCTGAGACACAATAAATCCAAGATCCTATGAAACCAGTTTACCAGAGATATTTTCTGGTGGCGTGCTGCCCTGCAATGCGCAGTTCAGTGAAACCAGTGTTGAGTGTGGTGCTTAGCTTGTGCCTTTATAACCTCTTCCTGTTGGCTAAACAGTTCACTGCTGGTGTCTCCCCACCTCCCCATCACTAGGTTTGTGAATGGCGAGCCCCTGAAACGCTGAAGCAGATTCTTGACCTGGAAATGAGGGACACTGGAGAATCTCATCAGAAGCTCTTGCAGCTCTGCCAGGATGTCATACAATACAGCGTCAAAACCAGTAGGAATATGGTTTCTAGTAAAGTTATTTTGCATGTTAACTCAACAAGACAGGATAATGTTTACAAAGTTCTGTCACCTTTCAGGAAACTGGGGGTGTGAATGTTTGCATTCTGCCCGCCTATACAAGTGTGCAAACATTTGGCCATGTTTCCATTGTTTGGCTGAATGCTGGTCACCACAGGTTTGACTAAAATGTGTAATCATGGCAAACTAATTGAAAACTAATTCTTGTCATGGCATTGACATCAATGGTAGGTTCCATCATTCTGAAGTCTTGTAAAAGTCACTTAGGCAGGTATGATTAAACAGTCAAGCAAAGCAGGCAGGAGAAGGAGCTTTGTGTGTGACTGTCTGCTGCCTGAGTGGCGAGGAGCAGAATCGCCATTGCTGCCCTTCTGTGAACAAGAATACAGGCTTAGTGATGATTATCCTCCATTTACTATTGCTCTTTTTGAGCGATGGTCTTATAGGGTGTTAATTTGCTGATAGGCAGTAATTTCTGTTCCAGATACAGTGAGAAGAGAACCTGCAGTGTTTCAGAGACAGTGCACCACACCTCTGCAGGATTAGTTCTCTACAGCTAACCTTTTCTGCAGCACATATACTACAATTCAATCTTAGTGAAAAGGGATGAACAACATCTGTTCAGAAAATAGTGCTGTGGATCAGTAGGTCAGGATTTCAGATGTGACATAGTTTAGGCTGTGTTTTGGAAAGTGAGAAGGACATTTGATATAGTTAGTTGTGCGTTTCCAGGACATGTTCCCTGCTGCAGTCACTATTGCTACAAAGTATAACTAAAACAATTTTGAGAGTTAACTGTGCCTTTGAAAACCGTAGAAAAGTAGCAATACTTATCTATGAGGGAGTGCACTAATAATATGCAGATATAATTACTGAGTTACTGGAAATGTTCTGTTTATCTTCCTTTGGCAAATGGCCTTTAGATTTTAATTTGTTACACTGTCTCACCTTAGAAAGGATGTTATGTATAAAAAGTATGCTGTGCAAATAGACTTTGATGGAAGTATAAACATTTATAGAAGCCCCAGATATAATTTAAATGGAGCCATACAGTTTATCTGGTTTTGCATGTGGAAGTATTATGCTGCAGATTAAAATTTAGGTGGTGATCTCACTGCTGAACTGACTGTTTTTATAGTCAGCAATAGCATAGAATTTTCTCATAATTAGTTGTGTCTCGGTGTTTCAGGGCAGGTAAACGTGTTCTTTTAACTTGTTCTTTTAAGTCTGCAGCAAGGTTTTCTAAGCTGTTATACTGCCTCTCTCAATATTGAGACTTTGGTGGCAGCACAGGCGTAGCTGCCTGGGATTAGCAGGTTTCCTGTATTCTACTGCTTAGCAAAATTTAGCTGACCATCCATTGTGGCCTCTCAAGACCACTGTTAAAAGCCACTCGCTATAGCCAATTGTCAATCCCTTTTCTTTTTTTGATCTGTAAAATCTGTGGACAAGCCGAATTCATTCTGTGCACTGCTTACATCTTTCAAACCTTCTCTTGGAACATGGAAGTGTTTATTAAATTTATTTTCAAAGGGTTGTCTAACCTAAGAAAAGGACAGTAAGTCCAGAAAATACTGAGAGAATTATGGAGTGAATTGTGTTTTTCTGTGATCAGTGTTCAACTGACAGGGTCTGTGATATATTCTTTTTTCATGTATATCCTGTCATTGCTTGCTTTTTTCTGTATTTTCAGGTCATCCAAGATTTTTCAATCAACTGTATGCTGGAATAGATTATTACTCATTAGTGGCTCGTTTCATTACAGAAGCACTGAATCCAAGTGTGTAAGTGTAATTCTTTGTCCTCTTGGTGATGAATTAACATTATTTTTGGAATAACAGCTTTTTTTGCTTCCCCACCCCTTCTGTTTTCAGTACTACAGAGGTGGTAGGAATTGTGCAGGAATTTGGGAGAGAAAACAGTCTGAATTGTCTGAATAGCTCACCAGAAGGCTGCCTAATCTGATGAGGCCTTTTGTTCTACTTTGTGAGATGGGGCTTAAAAGGAGAGATCTTTGTCTTTCAACATGTTTAAACCTAGACTTCTATCTTCCTTAGTGCTTAAAAATGAATTCATCAGACTTACTCAGTTGTTTGTTTCCCTTGAAGCATTCTCCACAGAGTTACCTGTCTACTGTTTACTTGCAAATGCAAAGCCTAACCAGAAAGTAATTGTTGCTTGCAATAGATCATTATGGCTGAAATTTAAGTGTGTGACCTACATTAAAAGTAAGCTCTGATGTATTGCTTTGAGAGTGGAAGTGTCAATGGGATGCTGTCAGGAACTAAGCAATTACTGCACTGGGTCAGATCCATAGTGATTTTAGTTTAGAGTTCTGCTGATGGCAGTCAGCTTCTGATAGATTAGAGAAAGGTGCAAGAAACTTTTATCTAGTTTTAGCAATGTTCTGTGGCATGAGTTCGGTAGTCTTAATACCAATCATGGTGCTTTTATTTTTGCTCAGATATACATACGAAGTATCCCCTGTGTTTCTGTTGGTGGAAGAAGCGGTCATCAAGAAAATGATTGAATTCATAGGCTGGGAAGAAGGTGATGGTATATTTAATCCAGGTAGGAACAGTTCAGACTTCAAGCTGAGTCATTATAGACCAACCAATCCCAGTAATTCCATGAACATTGGGTTCAGGTAGAATATTTGAAAATGCATGCAAATATCCAGTGATTCACACACAGGACTATTTAATCCAGACTTATCTTTTGCATTCTAGCAATAATTCTATAAATCTGATCAGTGAAAGAATGAAGACAGTTCTACATTAAATTTAGTTATGTAGAAATTAATTGTTTGTAACTGCCCTTCCTGGTCTTATTAACGATACCAACAACCTTATTGGACTGAGTCAAACTGGTTGACAGACAGGGAGCTGATTTATGTGCTAGACACCAACCAGTGGTGCCTGAGGGTGCTGATCTGTGTAACCTACCTCTCAACAGTGGGAGCCAGAGTTCATCTTAGTGGGAATGTCATAAACTTAATTCCTTTGAGTTTTGATAGTTGGGTTTTTTTAAGTGTTATGATAAGGTCAAACAAACAAATATTTCTTAAGCTCCTTGATAAGCTATGGTTTTCAAATGTTCTGTAAGGAAGTGTTCCAGCCCACTGTGTTGAAATAATGAAGCATAATGACATTATTCCACAGATTATTTGGATAATAAATTATTAGGCTAGATGTGAAGCTTTTCTGTCTAATTTGTGGGTGAGAAGAGAAATTAAATGAGTATATGGACTTAACTCCACCTCTAAAACCAAAACAAAGTCAGTAATTCTAGCCTGTACGTAAGTAGTAGAAAAAGAAACAAAAATATCCTATTTTTTTCTTTTGAAAAAAAGTGTATTACTGGTGCGGATTTTTTTTTTTTTTGCATCAGATTTAATATGTATTTGCAGTAGAATCCTTGCTTTTATGGCAGAATTGCTTAGTTAAAACCTACTGAGATACTGTCAAAAGATAAATAAATTGTACTTTTTGGTGCTAGTTTTATGTAAAGGTTTGTCTTATTATTTTGCTTTTATTTTTGCCAGTGAATAAAACCCATCCAGATCTTACCTTGTAGATTTGTAGATCTTCCAGTTCCCACTCATAGTTGTTTGTTTGTTTTTTCTTCTTTCTCTCTCTTTTTTTTTTTCCCCGAATCCCTTTTTTGTCCCCATCATACTTGGAGGTCTGGTTGCTCAAGGGATCTCCTGGGCTCTCTCTGTACAGTGCAACCACAGCAAAGCTCAGCATGGGCAGCTGAGCTGGCAACGCTTTCAGCATAAATGGAAAGGAGCAGTTGCAGGGTGTCCTCGGTCAGCGAGGACTGTTTGGGCACAGTTCTTATTTGTCAGGAAATATCCCCAAAGTGTATTCAAGCACACTCTGTTTCTGTACTTGCTGCAGAGCCCAAAGTTTATTTTATATCTGTAGGCTTTTGCAGAGGAAATAAGTTCTGATGGATGCATCTATAGGCTAACTGTACGATTTCTTTTTTTCCTCTAAAAGGTTGAGCACTCAGACAAAGAACAGGGGCTAGGGCTGTGGCTGTGGCTAATATATTTGTATGTCTCTTTCTACAGGTGGCTCCGTTTCTAATATGTATGCTATGAACTTAGCAAGATATAAATTTTGTCCTGAGATAAAGGAAAAAGGGCTTTCAGGTTTGCCAAGACTAGTCCTGTTCACTTCAGAAGAGGTAAAAACAAAACAAAAAAGCTTTTCATTATAGAACTTCTAAAAATGAACTGTATTTTTCAAAGACTGCCAAATTATATCATTTGCATATATGATGGGGCACTGGTGCAATAAATTTGTCATCAGTGTATAATGTGAAATATTGGAGCAAAGTGAAGAAGTCCGATGGTAAACTACCCTGAAAAAGCTTCCTTGCTTTCAGAACACACACACACACACACACACAGAGATGTTCCTCCTCTTGGAAATTGCTGGTACAAGAATAGGGGGCAAACCTGAAGCAGGATGCACGTGGGATGTTGTGGAGGTCTGCAGCATTTGATTCCCCAGAGCATGAAGTCCAGCAGGAACCATAGGAAGGTTTTCGATACCAAAGCGTTTTTTCTTGCAGGTTTAATTTGTAGTAAACTGAGCACTTGTGGACCTGTGAGATGGCTCTCTGCAGCTCCCACTCTGCCGTGTATCTAAATACAGAGTGGCTGTAGTACGGAACCAAAACCACCCTAAAACATTTTGGAAAAAGCTGCTGGACCTTTAAATAATTCTTCTTTAAATAACTGAAAATATGTGGTTAGTGTTAAAGTTTTTGAATAATATCTGTCCTGAGGGAAATTGAGTTTTATTTGTACATTTATTCTGAAGCAATTTTTTTGAGGCATTTTTTCTCACATCTGTCCCTCTAATTTTAAGGGTTTATAATCTGGTTAGAACAGGGTTGTTATTAATTCTGATTCCACCATATAAAGGCTGCAGTGGAAGTAAGAATCTTGTTGTACTATGATTTATAAAGTTACTGGAATAATTTTAGCTCTTAAGTTTACACTCCAAGCAGTTTGCAGTGTAAATAGACAAGAGGGTTATTTTGAAGAGGCCTGAGGCATACAGGCATTGCATAAGTTGTCCAAGACAGCACCTGTATTTTGGAACTGAATTGAAATGTCCTAAATAAAGGGATGTATTATTCCCAGGCAAAACATTTTCAGTTTTTTTTCATTCTGAAAAGTGTGTATATGAAATGACATGCCAGCTCATACTTAATCCATCACATTACATCTTAAAAATAGCTATGAATGAAAAAATTAGGTTGAAATATGTTCCGTGAATGCTTTTGAAGTGATGCACATAGAATTTTTATCATCAAGTAACATTTTATTTTGGTGCAAAATTTAACTTAAAAATATCCTCTTGTACTCTAAAACAAACAAACATTTAATTTCATGACAAAAGAAATGTATTTGACCCCCAGAGTAAATTTATTTTGATGTGTTTGCTTTACCAGAAAGACCCAACCCATAAAACATAGAACTGACCAGGAAAGTTGGTAAATTATTTGTAAGAGAATACTCTTGATCTCTGACACTTTGCTTGATTCACAAAACCATGTTGTCTTTAGTACTCAGTAATCACTTGCTGTAGAACTGCCGCTTTTAGTAGTTATTGTGGCTATTGTCTAAGATCTCTAGTGTCTATTCATGGTTATGGGGGAGGTGATGTGCATATTTATATATCCTTATTTTAGATCCACCTGTGCTAAGTCCAATTTGTTACCTTTTGCAAATTTGGTTCAGATATGTTGTATTGATGTTGTATTGAGAATTTATTTACTAAATGGCCCACACTGAAGACAAATATGTAAGTGCTTGTGTCACACACTCTTAATTTTTTATTATTTGTTTTATTTTGAATTGCCTTTTATTTAGCATTTTGTGCCCTTCCCTCCCTTCCCTCCCTGGAGAAGCAAATGATTAAAAAAAAAAGATCCTGGAGAAAGTTAACAGCCTGTGTTTATCTTCAAAGTGAATCAGGCAAACAGTGTTGGCATGGAGAAGCAATGAGGCTGTAATGAACTTAGAGTATTGACAGAGAGTCAATGCACATGGCTGCTTGAGGCACTTGTGTCATTTTAGGGTTTGGCTTCAACACTGCGTTCAAATGAAATTATTTTTGCCTTGAGTTGCCAAGTCCCAAAGTTTTAGTTTGGCACTTGGCACAATGGAAGTGTTGCCTTGCTGTAGAGAAGGGGCATGCACAGTCTTGTCAGTGGTTTAATTTTATGACAACTTGGGCTGTGTGCTTTTTGTATGTTCTTGGGTAACATTAAGATCCATGTTTAATGCAAGGCTCACCCAAGGTGCTCATGTGCCCTGTTTGGCCTTCAGAAATAAAAAAAACCTCCTTGTTCATGTAAGTAAAATGCTTGCCTACCTAAAATTATGGTGATACACAATAAACACTGTATATACTACTACTCCATAGTTCTCTTGCTGAACCATTGCGGAGTGATTCCTCTTGAGACAGCAGCAGTAGCAGACAAATTGTTATATCCCACTTTCTTCATACATGATTTGTGGCTCTGTAGGAGCTGAATACAGTTGTAGTTATAGATGTCAGCCCACCTTTTCATCACTTTTTGCTGTTTGAGTCCCATCTGAACTTTATTCTGACCCAAGAATATATTGCATTGATCTGAAGGGTAGAAATCTGCTAAATCTGAGGTAACTGGGGGTAGAAGAGGATGTCTGAAGTTGAAATGTGCATGCTGATATGAGCAGTTTTTTAGATGCAATGAAACTAAATTCCTCCCCAGTGCAACTTGATCATGAAAGTAATAAAGTGAGAGAACACAACATTAACTCACCGTCTTGTCCCTTGTTGAAATTACAACAGACAAAAATGAGCGATAAAACAATCTCATAATAATGTAATAGCTTTATGCAATCATGTTTCTAGGAAACTTTTCAAAATGAAGAAGATACAAATTTATCTTTTGTTTTAATGAGCACAGGTGGAAAGTACCTTGTCTTTGCAAATGTTATTAGGAAATGAAAACTATGTCTAGCTATAGTTAAAATAATACAGTAGCACATCTTAAATGCACTGTTCCAATTTGATCTTGTGCTCAAAGGCATTCATTTCGTACTACAAATGGCTACAGATTTAATAATGTGTCCAAACAAACAAAACTGCAAAAGGCATGGCAAGAATAATCTGAACTCAAAGTATTTAAAATCATTGTATAAAATTACACATATAACCTAGATACAACTAATACATTTTATCTGGATATTTGTTTCTCTTTTTTGAAAAGGCACTTTGAACAAGTGAATTAGTTGACACTGTGACTGGAGCTGCTAAATGTTCTCTGGTGTACTTTTTTTCTTCAAATGATGCAGTGTAATTTAGCATAATGACTTCCAGTAATGATAGCAGGAAAAGAAATTCTTGTACTTTTTCAATCAGTATAACTGAAATACTTTTTTTCTCTTTTTTTAAAAAAAATCAAAGACATTATATTCCAAATCTATGTAGTAGTATAAGTCTTGTCCCTTCTCTATCCTGCTGAAGACCTGATAAAATTTTCCAAGAAGCTTAGAAGTACCTGTGGAGGCAAGGAATAATTGCATGTTTTGTTTTGGTATTCCCTTTGTTCTCTTTCCCTCTGCTCTTTGGTATAATCTCCCAGGTTTTCAAGCCTCTTTTTGTCTTTGTCCCAATCTCCTATATCATTTTTTTAATAATAAAATACATGTTTTAGTGATTGCCTGTCTACTAGTATACTGAATTTGCAGGTCTACTGCTTTCTCAATTTGGAGCAATCTGATTATTCCTGGTGATTCATACCTTTCATTTGGACCAAATGGATAGAAGTCAGTGATGGAGGCAACTTGTATTTTAAGTGATTCACTAATCAGTTGAAAACATCTCGAAACTTCTACGGAACAACACACAACCACTTTACAATCATTATTACCATTATTGATGTAATTTGATGTAATGTAAGACTAATTATCCACCTATGTATGTTATTATTCTTGTAACAGTCTAAGTGAATGAGCCCTAAAGGCTTTGTGGATGTGTCATGTTACAAAATTAAGTTTTCTTAAAACTACCTGAGAGTATCAGGTACCCTCCTTTTATGCCTTTATTTAAAAAAATGGGTGATGGTGGGGGAAACCTTTTTGTTAAAAAGAAAAAGAGCCCATCTCATCAAAATAAGCGTGACAGACTTTAATACCCTTAATATATTCATACCCACACATTAAAATGTTGTACATTTTTCATAATTATGTTCCGCAGTAACTGCGTTTGTGTGAACTGTCTGGAAGAAAATGGAATTAATTAACCACCTGGCTTCACCTCCTGTATGAAAAGTAGCAATTGTAGGCATCTTCACGGTTGCTGGAGTATGCGTTATTTTAACTCTTCAGTAATAATATGAAAAATAGGCAATTTTGCTTTTTTTTTTCTTGAGAAGAGCAGTGATAATCCAAGGCTTGGATGATCTTGATTCTGAGAAGAACTATGTAGTTATATGAGATGCCGCATACTCTCAAAACTGAGTCCATTTCTGTGAGTGGGTAGACATTTGGCATGCTGCAGGTTATTCAGACTGGTTTTGACATTTTAAAATATCTTCAGATTAAGAAGGCTACTGTATCTTGAATTTGCAGGCTAATCTTGGAGGCACATTAAGCTGAGATTACTATACTTTTATTCTGGAATAAGACAAAATGTTGTTATGCTGGAATAACAGTGTCCACAGTAGAGGTGAATGTTGGAAACACGGTAAAATATACCTTGAATATTTGTTTAACAGGAAAAAGCTTGTAAAAAGTACGGAGTGGACTGTAGGCTTGAGTATCGTTCTCACTGGAGCCATTTTACCACATTCTGATTGAAGAGACAAGACATCAATTTCTAACATCCTTAGAGGAGGTGGAGGGGCCTCTTTTACACTCGCATCATGCATTTCATACACTGATGCTTCTCATTTGCTGTAAAGTAAGAAGTGGGCTGCATCTATCTGTAACCATTCAAAGATGCATCTCTGAGACCTAGCTAATTTTTTTTTTTTAATTGAAATAGTAACTTAATTTTCTGAAAGATGCAGACTAGTTCAAACTGGAACCTTTTGCAAAATCCATACTAACTTTTGAAGATGAGCTGAGTCCTGTCTAAAGTCTGCTTGTTTTCCTAATGACTTCTAAGAGCCACATTCTTGTGAACAACCTTCGTGTCTAAACACCAAGATTTTGAGGTCCTTTTGTAGAGACAGGGCTTTGAAAACCTTGGAAGTCCCAATTGTGTCACATTTAAAGGCTTGGGCAAGTCTTGGGACTTGAGTTCCTTGACCCTATGAACAGAATTGCTGAATCAAGCCAAGGGTCAGTTTGGCATAGGATCTTGTCTCTGGCAGTGGACAACAGCTGATATGTAGAGAAAGCATATAGAAAAATCACAAAGTGGATTTAGATATCTCACAAGATACATCTTAATTAAGGGTTCAGTTTCCAAGGAATGGTGCTTTTGGACTTTCAGACCTTATAGGTTCCTTCTAGACTGAGTTCAATGGCCTTTGGACATTTTTTCTCATGTGTTTCCTAACTCTTACACTCATCAATACTTCTGACTCAGTTCTATTAAAACATTTTGCAACCATAGTTCCTCCTTGATGACATTTCAAAATTTCTGTTTTTCATTGTAATGCAGAACCAGCTGTTACTGTTTAATGCAGGACAACAATAAACTGTGTTACTCCCCTCCCTTTTCTCTTCCTCCTTAGCACCCTCCCCTCCCCACTAAGGAAAAGCAACAGAAATCACAGAATCACAGAATATTAGGGATTGGAAGGGATCTCAAAAGATCATCTAGTCCAATCCCCCTGCTGGAGCAGGAACACCTAGATGAGGTTACACAGGAATGTGTCCAGGCGGGTTTTGAATGTCTCCGGAGTAGGAGACTCCACAACCTCCCTGGGCAGCCTGTTCCAGTGCTCTGTCACCCTTACTGAGAAGAAGTTTCTTCTCAAATTGAAGTGGACCCTCTTGTGTTCCAATTTGTACCCATTACCCCTTGTCCTATTATTGGTTGTCACTGAGAAGAGCCTGGCTCCATCCCAGTGACACTCACCCTTCATATATTTGGAAACAGGGCAGGGGCCCGGAAGTCCTGGGTTGGATTCTGCAGCAAACTGGAACTGGATTCAGGGATGCAGGGTCTGTCACTGGGCTTCAGATTGCAGGGGTGGCAGGCAGGGTCCTCTCCAGATGCCAGCCATGGTCAAAGAGAGTGAGACTCTCATGATCTCTCACTTTTATATGGTGTTATGATGTGGATGATGTGGAATACTTAGTTGGTCAGTTTTAGTTACCTGTTCAGTTCACCATTCCTTGCAAATACGCCTCTCGTCACTTACAAGACATACATTTTATCAGTATTTTGCATTCCATTGCTATGTTGTCAGCTACTGTCTGCAAAAGCAAGCAGCCAAATTCAGGAAAGTGCAGGTACTTAAAAGAACTTAGCTGAAAGGAAAATTCACTAAGAGAGAAACTGGTCTTGTTTTTAACAAAACCAGGAAACCAGCTTTAAAAATATCATAGAGAATAGAGCTTTTTATTTTTTCAGCACATATTTTAAACACAGTGCACAGCTTTTTTTTGTCTTATTTTCCCTAGCTTTCAGTGTGTGTCATTAATTATCAAATACAAGATGGCCTTGGTGTTGTGTATCTTTGTCAGTTTGCATTTTATGTTAGGATATACAGTTGTGATGACTGTTAGCTGCTATTAAATTAATTTCAGCGTCACTGTTGGTTATGCTAAGGATTTTTTTTTTTTTTTTTTAATTAATCTCACTTTTTTCATGCCCCTTTCATTTACAGTGCCATTACTCCATGAAGAAGGCTGCTGCCTTCCTGGGTATTGGTACAGAGAATGTTTACTTCATCAAAACAGATGAAAGGTAAGCAAGTAAAAGCCATGGTGTCATCTCTGAGTCTTTTTAAAATGCAGTAGTGCTGTACATAACCAACCTACTTGAATGTAACTGAAAAAGTTTTAAATCTGTGTCCCTTAGAGGTAAGATGATACCTGAGGAACTGGAGAAACAAGTCCAACGGGCCAGGAAAGAGGTGAGAGGGGGAGGGAGAGCATGAAGGAGAAAGGAGGAGTGTGTACAGACTGTGTGCTTGTGTCTGAGTGAAAGGTAGGAAAGGTAAGAGTGAGTGAAATCTTAAAAGTAGGGCAGTTAATGTACAAGTGTCTTTCTTACAGGTGCAATCTGCCAGAAAGTTGTGTAACAAGCCAAGACTTCTAAGTGCTACAGTCTTACGAGGGAGAGAAATTCCGCAGGGTGTTTACTGCTAATGAAAGTCCTGAGTACAGCACTGCTCTGAAGTATTTAGCACATTTCTGCTAGGATTTCTTTTGCCCTTGATCCTTTTTTCAAATGGATGCAGTATTTGTTTTTCTCAAATGGTAAATGAAAACTGTAGGTTTTTCATTATATTGCAGCAGCTATTGCTGTGTCCTTTCCAGCGAGCAAGAACTGTAACACGTGACTGAGCCTCTAAAACTATCACACAAGCTACAAATGTTAAATTTGTTCCTTTCTAGTATTATAGCGGGAGTGCAGAGATTCCATCCCTTTTCCCCCAGGGACTTTACCAAGTAGAAATTCAAAGGCCGGCACTTGGAAATGTACTGAAGTGTGTATTTGGACAGCTTCAACATACTTTCCCACAATCTTTTTTTTCCCACAAAAGACAGCATTTATTATAGACAACATAATTAATTATAGAGAGTTTGGAGGACTGAATGTGAATTCTGAGGCACAGAGCATCTTCTTTTGGCTCGGTTAGCTCACCTTATTTCTCACTTCCAGTTTATTCATCAGAGCAGTAGCATTCAGAGCTTTGCCTTTACCCCACAATCTGTGAATCCCAAGCAGCTAGTGCAATGTCCATAGTGTGGGTGATGCGTACCATGGAATCCTGCCTTGGGAAACCTACTTTTGTGACTGACAGAAAAACCAAGGCAGTGCTGTCCTGTCATGCACTGTCAAGGCCACAAACAGCTTTCACTAAGATCTGATTTAGATACATCTTCTGCCAAATGACTGTCTCTTCTATGAGTTTCATGCTAGACAGCATAACTAGTGATACATGGCGGCCCTAATGACCTAGCAAACTCTCCTGTTTGCCTCTCTCTCTCTGTACTTTGCATTGTCTGTTGAAGACAAAACCTGTACTTCGCTCGTTGAAGCAAGCTGGGGCGACGGAAGGACTGAAATAAAATGGAGCAAGAGGAAGCAGGTTGACAGGAGAATGAGCTTTTTGCTCTTGCAAAAATAGAGTTCTTGTTTGTTGATGTAATAATAAATTTAATTCTTATTTGAAATAAGTCCTCTGGCATTTATGATTTTAAAAGAGGTCAGCCTCAGCGTGGTGCTCTGCAATTTAAAATGCTCTACTTACAGGAAAACACTATTTCATTTTATGTTACATGTGCATTGGAAGGTTTTCGTTTCATCAGAGCCTCAGTAAGTGTGTCTGTCCTTGAAAAAGTGCTACTTTACAACTTTTACAGAAGGACACTTCAGTGAATTACAGTAAATATTCTAATGACTCTAAACAACAGAGGATGTATTTACTAGTGATAGGAGCACAAAATGATCACCGACTGTGAATAGGAAGAATCTTAAGCCTCGTTATAAATAATTTCATCAGGAGGATTTTTTTAACTACATTGTCAAGGAGAATAAAAATTTAATTCCTTTCTTTGTGGCAAAAATGTAATGGTAACGATATTTGGAATTTGTAGAGATTCTAGATTTGTCCTCATATTCAGTCTTGTTGCCTCCTGACTGCTGGGGGACCTTTGACTTTGTAGTTGTGGGAGAAAATTGGTGAGAATGTTAAGAGAAACTAGGTGCAACAGATATATCTTTGCCTCACTTGCAAGTGTTTTGTACTTGAGCTTCAGGCTGGTTTGTAAGTTTAATCAACTTTTGTGGAAGGTTGTAGTAGGAATGAATGACCAAAGAGTGAATTATAGCCTGGTAATTCTTTGTCAATATATGGGATTAATTTTAATTCATTCAAAGGTTACTTTTTACTGCGTTAGCAATTTGTAAAGAAATTTTAAAATACAAATAAATCATAATTCTGTACCATTTTAATAGTCCTCTGTACTGTTAAAGAAGTATAAAACTGTCAGAGTGTAAATGTGAATCAAGCCTGTCTGCCTCTGTAGCAGATGTTTAAAAGTGACAACACCTTTTATTTAAAAACAAAGAGAGGTCAGATTTCAGCTGAAGATACATAAGAGACTTGTGTAGTTTGATTTTTCAGCTCATGTCTGATTTCAGTGAAGCTACATTGAGTTACATCAGCAGAGAGACTTACGTCATGTGAGAGATTTAATTCATTGCAAATAGACTCCAGGGATTCCAGATTATTCAGTAACTGCATTGTCATGCAGTGAGCTAGATACTGAAACATGTGGAGAAGTTTCTTCAGCATGTATTTACCAGCAAGTGAGGCTTCATAGTCATTGCTAGGGCTCATACCCTCAATGTCATGAAGTTGTTTCAAGCTCCACCAATTCTTTTCACTGTTTCATTTTCTGCTCCTAAGTAGGCACAGGCACATACATCTGCAAGGGTAGGTGCCAGCAGGTATATAGGACCTAGTCTGCTGTTGTAATTGCAACCCTGGCATCAGTTGCATGGGAAAGTAGTGAGCAAAGCCAGTGAAACTGAAGTGGATGGCTTGGAATGGTTGACTGAGACTGCAACCTGAAAATATTTTTCCTTATCCCACCTCAAAACCACCTGAGATTTCCAGTGGTGTCCCTCCTGACGTTCAATTACCATCTATAGCCCCCCCTTTTTTCTAGACTGGAGTAGGAGCAAGAGAACAGTGCTTTGCTGTAGACCAGGCTTTGGGGTCACCTAGCGATGGCTGTCCCAGTGCTGTACCTGCAGTGCCAGTGCTGCCTGAGGCAAAACATGTTCCCTAACTGAAGGTTCCTCTTCAGCAGGCAGAGAATAGGGGCATTGTAGAGACAAGGCAGGTGGAACCCCTAGAGGCATGAGCCCTTCCTTGCATGGGTAGCCTGATGGCTGAGCCAGCAGCTTTATTTTATTCAACAGAATGGCAGTGAATATGGTAATAAAATGTGGAAGACTGAGAAATTAAAATCAGTGTATAAAGAGAGATGTCAAATATCTGGTATGTTTTGATCTTGACAAGACTAGCATCTGTCAAAACAATCTGAAGTCTGCCCTGGGATGGTGTTAACTGTAAATGGAAAGGAATGAAAAAAAGAGAGTCAGCACTTTCAAAATGCAGTAACTTCTGCTGGGAAACTGAAATGTAGACTGTCACATCTCTGTCTTGTATTCCTAGACCTTTTTATACTTTGGTTCTGCAGAGATACTGTAGGAAATGAGCAGTGCAAGTGACAATTTCTTGTTTTCAATCCTATTGCAGGGGTCAGCACCATTTCTTGTCTGTGCTACAGCAGGCACTACAGTGCTGGGAGCATTTGATCCTCTGGATAAAATTGCTGATATCTGCGAAAAGCATGGCCTCTGGTTTCATGTTGATGTGAGTTTGGATACTGTGTAGCTTTGTTTAGCATTTTTTCTTATAATTGCTATTTTTCTTTGACTGTTGATGTTCCTTTGTAGAAGTAAGTTGGGGTCTAATAGTTTGTTTTTTTTTTTTTTTTTTTCGCATAGAGAACAGAAATACATTCTGATTTGCTGTTTTTCAGCATATGTAACAGAGAAAAATAATTTGGTTGTGACAAGCAGTCAAAGGTATTGTCAGGTTATATTTCAAAATTATTTAAAAATCAATTTCTTCTACTTACTACCTTTTAAAAATGCTTCAAGGGTGATTATATGCAAATACAACCCCAGATTCTTTCTACATTCTATTGGAGAATGGGCACGTTAGAATTGTGGTGTGTGGTTCATACAGGTTAAAATAAAGGTATATTTCTGACTCAGCTAGTCATAAATCATTCTGTTTCATATTTACACATTTGAATTCCCTGTAGATCTTACATTTTCCTCAGTTGTTCAGAAATTTTTCTTTTCTAATTTCTTAATAATTTTAGATTTGGCTATTCAAATCCACTCAGGAACCTTTTTGGAGTGATCATTGAACCTTTTTATCACCTGAAAGAGTTAGCTGTAAATGTATTTCTCTAAAAATAAGTCTCTTAATATTTTCTGAAAATGCATTCTCTTTATAATTGTAATGCCACAATCCAGAAAGGCTAGATTAAAAGCCATGGAGCAATGAGAGAACCTGGAGCAATGGAGATTTTTTAGACCTGCTCTAAATTTTTGAAGTTTTTGTTTAATGTTGAGTGGCTAAAGAAAAATCACATAGAGAGCGATGTGTGTTTCAAATAAATGTCTCATAGACATTAATAAAGTTTCTGTATATGTGAGTCAAAAGTGTTTTCTTATTGATTTGGAGGCAAAGATGCAGAATTTAGCCCTAGTATTCAAAGTGTCTGCAAAGCATCCTCATGGCTGTGTGCTGGTGAGAACGATCCAGATGATTTTCAGCAGAAACTGTGTTGGATCTTAGGTGTGTTGAATAGACATGGCTGAATGGCTGTAAGAGGACAATGTAGAGTTTCCTAACACAATGCCTGTAGCTGAATAACTAAAATAAGTTGGGATGAGCCTGGGCCATATTCTAAGTATATACTTCATAGGCAGTTGATAGCGCTTTGTAATGACTTAACATTCTTCTAATTTTGCCTCATGTTAAGCTAAGGGAAAAATGTCAGTGAATATCTTAAAGTTAATTTTCTGTTTGAACAGTGACTGTAGTTGTCAGATATTAATTGATTCCCAGTGGAAGGACAAATGTCTAGTAGTAAATTGGGTTTATGGTCTGGAAGACCAATTGTTCTGTTAAGATGTGATTCACGTGATAAAACTCTCAGTGGTTCTTAGGGGTTCTATTGGTGTTTTTTCCATCTTTCAGCCTCTATGAAGAGTTTTGTGGAAGGTTGTTTCTTTATTTTTTGTTTTTATTTTCTAGTTGTATTTATATCAGAATAGAGTATGGGAAAAAGACTGAAAGCTTTCCACATAGGTGACATCAAGCATACAACATATACAAATGTGCTATGGTAAAATGAGCAGACTGTAATTCACAATGTGACCTTTTTTTCACTCATAGCACTGTTAGAAATAGGTTTATTAGGATAATACATGAAAATGTACAGTAAGACCAGGCATCTGCCATTCAGAAACAGTCTACAAGAAACATGGTGAAGAGTTGGATTTTTTAATTTGTTTTTAAGCAAGCCTACCTCCTTCTAGGCTTAGAGGCAAGAGTATAATATTTTTGAAAGATTTGAGGATCTACATTCCTCTGAAATGCCTGGTTTCTTGTTGAGTGATTTACATGTTATGCATTCTGAGTTATAGCAAGTGAGTACTGCTGTTTGGGCCTGCTGTAACTTTGGAGGAATAAAAGATAGAGAACAATTAAAACAAAGATTTAAAACCAGGCAAAGTCCTGTCTAATTTAGGACTTTTTGTGTATCATTGATGGGAATCAGGATAATCTACTACAAATGGTCTCAAGAGCTGTTTATAGGAATATCAGTGGAAAGTCAGTGGTGTTATTTTCAGATTTACACTGATGTATCTCATTTCAGAATATTTTCTGATCCCCAGAACTGATGTTTGCCTTAGGGAGACTCTTTTCATTAAATATAAAATGCTACAGCTCATGATTCTTAGGAAGGGCAAAAGGGAGAACTTCAACATAAAATCAGTGGGCTTCAGGAAGATAAATGTAAATAAAGTCAGAAATAGTAGATGAGCTCTCACATGGAGACAAATCTAAAGAGGAAAAGGGAGTTAAGGAAAAAAAATGTTTAAGAAGATAATACTACTAAACCCAACCTGCCTCAGCAGTCAGGGCATTCAACAGCGGAAGCGTGGAGACTATAACCAGGTTTATTTTGTGCACATTACAGTATTCATACACACATTTAAGTTTCTTATTACATTTTATCATACATCTGTGATGCTTTTCTTAATGACTTGTTTTGCATCATCACTATGCACACAAGCTCCAGCACTTACATATGTCATGTGTTCATGTAGCTTCAAATACTACATATGAGTGTTTCTTTCTTGCTGGTCCTTACTTTGACTTTTTGTTTTCCTATGTGTTTTTCCTATCAGTACAGAAAATCAGGTTTGGCCTATTAGCTTGTGCATAGGTAGTTAGTTTAATCACACTGTGAACACTGTGATTCTCATTGTTCAGCTGTAAGTGGTTTGTTGCATATAAAATGCAGGCATTTTCTTATAGCTAGTTACCAACTACATTGCTTAGGACAGAGTTTTGATAACAATCTTTGTGTTTTGAGCTACCCTGCATTGCTCTAAGCTGGATTTGTCATAAACAAAATGTGTCAGTCTAGTATAACCAATCTGCCTTCATTCTCTACTCTCATGAATGGAGGACAAGCAGTTAACTTTATTGTGTCTTGACAATATCTCATCTGAAAGCCAGAGGAATGTTGCCAAGCAGCAGCTGTGGCACTAAGTAAAAACCTGGCTGGAAAATCATACCCAGAGAGCAGTTACCAGTAGCTCACTGCTGAAAGGGGAGAAAATTTTGAGTAGGTTTCCACAAAGGTCCATTCTAGGTTAGAAATTATCTGGGTATTTCAATTAATAACTTGGATGAAAGAGAATACGCTGACTAAATTTGAAGATGACATAAAACTGCAGGAGGCAGTGGGAGGACAGGATTAGAAATCAAAGAGCTCTTGACAGTGCAGAGAAAAAAGTGGAAAAAGTAGGCCACAGTTTAATAAAGATGGTGCTCTAGGTTTAAGCTGTAATAATCAACAGCATAAACACAGGCTGGGGATTGTTGGCTAGATAGCAGATCTTCAGAAAAAGATATGGGGTTTGCAGTACTTCACAAATCAGTGATTGTAAGCATTTTCAAATAGGGTTAAATGTCTTTCACACTTGAGTAAAGAAGATGCGTAAAATAATAGTTGCTTTCTGGTTGGTGCTCCATCTGGTTTATCTGGATTGTGTCCAAATAAAAAGTTGCATTTCAAGAAGGTTAAGGACCTACAGGAGAAAGATTAGAAAAAAGTAGAGCAGTGAGGATGAACAGAGCCATACCCAAAAATTAGGACCCATAAGGAAAGACTGAAAGCACTGATGTTATTTAAACTAGAAAAGACAAACAGACCATACATCATACTCTATAGTTGCTTTAGAAGCTGCTGCAAAAAGAAAAGGAATAATCTGTTGCCCTGACCACAGCAGATATGACAACAGGTAACACCATGTAGGACTGACATTTTAAATCCTTATTATTGTTTAACACAACTGAAGTGGTTAAGTTGTGCAGCCTCAACCATTAGAAGTCTTTAAAAACAGAGAAAACCAGTGATAAACCAGTGATTCTGTATCTTCTTAGGTGCCTTCTCTTTTTCCTTTTTTTTTCTTTTGTGCCAGCCCTGCATCCAGAAGTGGTTGGTCTTTGAACTGGGTAAAGAGACATGTAGCACAAGTTTGTCTTCTAGTATTGTGGCTCAAGGAGAGACTGAAAGGTGGTGGAGATGCCTGGACCTCCAGTACTCTCGTTCCTTTCTTCCAGATCTCCAGCACTGTTTTTTAAAACAAAGGCAGAAAGTAGTGCCAATTGTGCTGCACAGGCAGCAATTGCTGATGACTTCTGTACCTTATTTTTCACTTTGATGCTAAGCACAAGCTGCGTGTGTTCATCGATTAATAATCTCTAGAAAAGACAAGTGTTTGACAGAAATGAGTATGGCTGATCTTGCCTTTCAGGGTGGCACACTGTTGAGATTACCTCTTGAGGGCCTTTCTAGTCTTGTTTATCAGAGAGAGTGTCGACTTTTTTTTCAAATACAGACACCTTTGGATGCAAATTTTTTAGATATTTATTATATTAGTATTTCAATGGGTTACTTATGAATTATGAAAATCAGAGAATAACTGAGTGACTGTTTTGACTTTATTGAGTCAGAATGAGAAGAGGAAAATATGTCTATGAATAGCAAGATCAGTTTGATTGTCTTCCCATAACATGGCTAATTTGGGCTAGCTGGAGAAATCCAGCTTCAAGTCATGGCTCTGCCACAGAATTACTGTGAAGTTTGAGTCAAATCACTTCTTACCTTAGATCCCACCTGTAAATTGAGCAGCAGCCCTTTCCTCAGCAAGGCTGTTGTGAGCATGACAACATAAAATATGATGTGGTGTATTAATGTACTGCATTAATGAGAATGATGTGTTAAGACAAACTACTAACCTTTCATTTCCCTTGTGAGTCTTTACCGTTCCTGTCTCTTGGAGACAGCAGATCTTATTCCTAATGTATGCCCTATGAAGCAAATACTGATGCTAAATTCACAGATTAGCTATTGTATCTGTTTGTTTCAGGGGAAAACAAAAAAAGAACAAAAGCCAAACAAGCATGTGTTTTCCATGTTTAGATCAGGAATCTTCACATCAGTGTTTTCTTCTTTATTAGCCCCAAATTTATCTCTTCTCTTTTTAAGTAAGTTGAGTCCAGGTGTGTTCGGTGGACTGATGCCTCCCTGTGTCTCTGAGGAGCTTTGCTTATTTCACAGAGTATTTCAGTGGATTCTACTTGCATGAACATTGAAAAAAATCTTTTTCATATTTAATAAAAATATCTCACATGCACCATATGACGTGTCTACTGTTTCACTTGTGTATGCCTCAGAAAGGAAACAACTAGCAGGAGGAAGATATGCTAAGTGGGGCTTCCTGCTCTCACTGCTTAGATTTAGGCTGGATGAAAGGAAGCACTTCTAATTCAGTATCAGGAACAGGTCTGGTTATGCAAGCACATGTTCATGCCCTTGCTGACACAGAAGGGACAATGGAAGTTGTGGTTCACATAGTGGCACAAACCATCAGCTTTTCTATTTTATACATAGTCCCAGGCTACCATCTTTATTTCAGTAGTTGATACTAAAGGCAAAACTTAGACCCCTGACTGTGTAGTAAACTAAATTTCAGATGAGATAAAGATTTTCAGAAATCATTAGTTGAAGAATTACCAAAAGATCTTTAAACAAATAATATTGTCTTGGGTCTATAAATGTTCCAACAGGCTTCTTGGGGTGGCTCGGCTTTGATATCAAGGAAGCATTGCAGACTTCTTCACGGCATCCACAGGTAAGTCAGTTTAGTTCATGGGAACATTTATCAGGGACTGAGATGGAAATTGTGTGGCCTGTTGGCCTCCATGAGAGCTGCATTTTCCAAAACACATATTATTATTAATTATTTCTGAACCTACGGATATGTGGCAGGGGGGTGGAGGAAGGGAAAACTTGATTTGTCTGCTTGGATTGTGTTTGGCCACTTTTGAATCTCTAGTACCCATGATTGTAGGTGCAATTTTCACCTCACTTTCTTTTATAAATTTCGCAGGGCTGATTCTGTTGCCTGGAATCCTCATAAAATGCTGTTGGCAGGAATCCAGTGCTGTGCTCTTCTGGTGAAAGACAACTCTGTAAGTCCTCCTGCCCTCTATTTTTATTTTTATATATTTTTTAAATGCAGTAGACTGTCATTGCTGTAATGTGGAAGTGGAAATAATTAGAAAAAAAACAGTGAGTCAGTCTTACTACACTGCAGTACAAAGGTTGAATGATATTTTGAATTTCACCACAAAATTAATAAAGGGTGAATAAGAGAGCAGGGCCAATCTGATCCAAGTCACCGTACTCACCAGTGGTCAAACTTTGCAGCTGGTGCCCTTGCTAGTATGCTTCTGTACATGATTTGCATTCAGAATTGAGTATTTTGGCACCTGGGTCTGCAGCACTTAAACACCAAGCTCATCAAAGTCCTCAGAATAGCTGTCATCCATTGGGACTGCAGCAGTACTGCGTCTCTGTTTAACATAGCCGGAGCTACTCCTTGTGTCCCCCTGTATGGGTGCACCAGAATAGGAAAGGAGAGGGATATGGGTCAGAGCACATGCAGGTGCTGAGCTGTCGTTCCTCATTCTGCCTGTTCTTCCTCTTCACCAGGGTGATTTGGGTTTTCCAAAAGCCATGGCTAATTAAAAGATCTAGCAAGCAAACAACAGAGCTCTGATCTTAAGTGCCACAAAAATGAGATGAGTCATCGAGGTGGTTAAAGTTCCTGCTTATATCTTTGTGGAATTCTGCTGTCTTAACAAAGAAACCAGTAAGACATTAAGTGTTTCAAGCCCCGTATCAAACTCAGCCCTGCTAATACTTATGCCCATTTTCTGCCATCAGGGGTGAGCTTTAGCTCATACATCATAGGTTGTAAATGCCCCTGAGGTTTGCATCACAGTTTTGTGGCCATGGTTTATAAATCTCTGTCAATTTCTATTCCGTTGGTAGTGGTTAGCTGTCGACGTAATTGGTTGCTAACTCCTGGTAGTAAGAACTGATGAGGACCAAAGAGCATAGATGCTAATCAGCGCTCTCTTGGAGCTGATTGCCCCAAACCAGGGGTGAGACATGGCAGAACAGCAAGGAGAAGTGTGCATCTTCGTTTCCTTAGACTAGAGTCTGTGGGATTAAAGAGGATTTGACTTCAGGACTAACTGTCCATCACTTCATATTTATTCCAGGATGAAAAACAAGCAGATTAATTTATTGACTAATATTAATGTGGTGTTTTAATTGCAGGCTTGGGAAGAATTCAGTGCTATATTTTTAACTAATTAGGCCCAGTACATAGATATAGCCCCAGGTAATGATTAGACTGCTTGGGCTGCATAGTGGAAATTTCTCAGGAAGAAAGAGGAAAGAAATAGAAAAGAATGAAATATTCTAGCTGCCCTGGCATTTAGAATCACTTTACAAACACTGTTCCAACTTCAGGGCTCTGGCAACCTTTCTGTATCCTCCTCCATGCCGTGTAAGGTCTGATAGAGCAATCCTATTCCACTTCTAATCACAGCTAGGCAATGCTGTGCTGGAAATACATGTAGAGCTGAATCCCAGGCCACTGAGGGGTGAAAACACAATTATTACTGATCATACAATCAGCTCCTGTTGTACAATGAAACACATTCTGCAAAGTAGGTTTTTTTCTGCATGAGGAGGAGAGGGAGTTTAAGTCTGTGTTTAATTCCTGGAAAACTGGCACTTAGATGTTTTGTGTATGTGCCAGTACAGTCTTTATATGCAAACAGACGCACATACAAATTTGAATACTTTATTAGCTTTTTGAAAGTGTTGGAATATAAATCCTTAAGAAAAAAAGATCAAATGCATATTTAAGATGCTTTGACAGAAAGGCCTTTCTTCACTTTGATCCTTTCCATACCAGAATGAGCAGCTCATTCCAGTTTCCCCATTAAAAATGCTATTTTCATACCAGTAACTGAATGGAAGAGTATGTGTATTGATCTCTCACTATGGCACTTGTTCCACTGCTCCTAAATTACGTAAGTACCTATGGCTGTGGATGAAGCACACACACATTTATACATTAATACAATTCCTTCAGTGGGAATATTCCCATTAGTGGGAGTTGGAAGAGTTTGGCACACATGGCTCTGCTAATGAATGTTCAAGGAACCTCAGGTAGTTTCTGAAGTGGGTGAATTCTGCAATAAATCAGAGCAGCAAATCGTTAAACATAGATCTTAGGTCCGGTTTATGAATCAAGCCCTACCTCCCTTTGAAGGTCTGATTAAGCAAGTTTTGTTAGCCTGTCTTCCCATTTCCTTTGAGGTCCAGTTGGCAACTGTGGACTACCTCAGGATTAGGGTTAAGCAATTGCAAGTGGGCAGATAATCCCCTTCAGTTTTTCTTTCTCTCTCTCTCTTTTTTTTTGGTATAGATTGTTTTACAAGCCCAAGCTTTGTATTTTACTTTATGTATGTAAAGATAATCTTTAGAAGGAATCAACACATTTCTGTGTAGTGGCAACACCCTAATTTCCCATTAGCAAAAATAATAGTGGCTGGATTTGTTTCTTTTTTTTTTGCCACATAGATCAATAAAGCTATGTAGTTTAACAACATTAATAGGCTTAAGACATTGCAGCTAGATTATTAGAATAAAACATTGTATTTAAATATTTTCCTGTACAGATTTTTTTTTTTTTTAGAAAGGTATGAACTGCAGTGAAATGCTGATAAAAGTATCTTCCATCCTTGGTGAAATAAAATTGAAATTATTTCCAAAGAAGGTAGAGAAAGAAAAGAGAAATACATGTTTGACTTGATTAGAAGGGAGAAGCATTTTCACCAAAGGGAAAAAGAGATTGGTTAATCCTCTGTAAAAGCTCAGATCGATGACAGCAGATCTTGAGTGCTTGAAGCACTCAATGCACACCTTTCCCTTTTTCACTGCCGTATGCTGAGTAACTTTTATCACGTCTGTAATAAAGTAGACTTACTCAGAAAACACTGGTATGGCTGTGATGTGAATTGCAGTGACTGTACAAAGCTAGATGGACCAATATTCCCAAAACATTAGCAAGTCAACTTTGTTCTTATATGTTCTTAAAATTCTATCAATCAGTCTTAGGTAGTATATACTCCCTTAAGACCACAGAGCTACTCCAATTTGTCCCTGCTGTAATGCATATAAATGTGAATATTATCACAATATAAATAGAGAACTAATGTTTATCACCAATGCCAAAGTTCTGTGACTCATTAAAGAGTAGCACTAGATTAGGTAATTAGCAATCAATTTTAGGTAATGAGCAGAATTTTCATTTATTAGTCAAAAATAAATTCTCAAAGAATGTAGCTAATGAAAACCCAGTTTAGCACAGAATAGAATTGACTGAGGTGATCATAATAGCCATCTGCAGTGTCATCTCTTCCTCATCATTAGCAGATATGACAAAGTATTTATCCCAAAGATAGCTACTTCCCTGATTCCTTTCCAGGGCAGCTGCAGGAAATACTCTATTCCTGTTGCTTTCTGCTTGCGTTTAGTGCAACTGAGAGCTCCTTCTCACCTTTTGAAGTGAATTACAGGGGTGGCCTTTTGCACTGCACTGCTTTTGGGAATTTTCAAATATGTTATTCCAGAGGTTGTCCGTATTGCTTCAGAGGAGGTAAATGAGGAAGATGTTTGTCTTGGGGAAAAAGATGTTTTGTTGATGAAATTGAAATTCACTTTTAACTCGCAGTGGAAATGGGAAGAAATCAGAAGGCTTGCTGTAGGTATGTTCAATGAGGACAAAATATTGAATTATGAAACTGGAGCTCTTGTATATTGATTTCAGTATCAATAATTATTCATTTATTTGCCATTAATTAGAACACACAGCAACTACCCATATACTTCATTAAAACCAAAGGCTATTTGATACTTCACAGCAGACTGAGGCCTCCATGAAAATAGTATTTCCATTTTCTAAACTTTAACAGCCTCAGTATAAGGTATAGCACTACCATTGGTGTTTCTGTGAAGGGTAGAAAGATAAAAGATGTTGAAGTCATGGGGCAGTTCTAATGAAATTTTTGCAATTCTTCTGAACAGATGAAGCCGCTCAGTTACTGTGTGGAAAATCGTTGGGGAATTCTTGGGACCTAGAATATTAAGTTAGGAAGTGTACTTATTTCCTTTTTCTTATACTTTTCCATCATTTATCTAGGATAACTGAGATGACTTTTTATGTCTTCAGCATGTCTGAGTCTATTACTTTTGAGACAGCAGCAATTGAGCATAAAATTTCTCTTGGACTTTTTTCCTCTTCTGTTGTCCTCCCTGCCCAAACTCTATTCTGTGATGTTCCTTTTCTCTTCCCCTCGCTTTCTTCTCTGCCTTGCTTCTTGCATTGCTCTGGCATATTTCTTTCTTTCTCACAGAAGCATGATTTCTGTTTCCTCTCCTGACGGCTGTAGTGGTGAGCCAGATAATGTCACTGTACTTTCCCCTGGAGATTGACAGTAGTCAATATCTTCAGCAGGATTTCTTCAGCATGTTGCATTGTTAGTAAGATAAGCAGATGGAAAAGGATCACCAAGCCAGCATGTCTTGTCAGCTTCAGGTGCAGCAGGAGAGGTTTTGTGGTTGGTTGGTTGATTTGTTTGGTTGTTTTTTTTTGTTGTTGTTTTTGTCATTGTGAGGTGGTTTTTGTGTGTTTTGTTTGTTTGTTTGCTTTTGGGTTTTGGTGTTTTTTTTATTTTGTTAAGTGAAATATGTTTCGAGGAATTTGAGTTCAGTCAGATATATTGAACTATTTGTTCTTGTTTCATTTTCACTCCAGAGCATTTGTTTTTAAACCATGAAACTCTGCAACTGTACTGGGATCTTAAGTGAACTCCTCAGTTTTTCTGTAATATTACCAAATGAGTTTAGGTTTATTGTGACAAACAAAGGATATTATGTCTCAGACAGCAGGCATGAAGGAAACTAATATCCTGTGATGTCCTCCATTGTGCAGCTGTATAAAATTCTGATAAGGCAGAAGATAGTCGCACATTGATCAACTGTACTATACATTCATATACATTCACTGCAGAAACACTGTGCAAAATTTTAAAGCAAGAGACAAAGCAGTTAATGGATGTTGCTGCTTTTTTTTTTTTCTTTTTTTTTTTTTTTTTTTTTTAGTACCACATCTAATAAACTTGCATTTCCACTGCAAATCAAGGTATGAATAAGCCACAATGGCTTGACAGACTCCTGTTTGTGTTGTGCATCGGGTAGCCAGAGAACAGAGCCGTAGAAAAGCTGTAAAGGTTGGATGCTTCAGTGCTTGTCTTTTCTTTGGCTTCTAATGTCTTCTTTCATTTCTAATGTAATCTTCCTGCCTTTCTTTATCTGATAAAGTTGGAAAGTAGTTGTGAGAATCTTATATACTGCAAAAAAACTGCACCCAGCATTAGCTTTCCAGCTATGGCTACTGTGTGCTGCAGCAGCATATTATCACTCCAATGACTGCAAAGGGAGAACAGCAGCTGCCCCCCCCCCCCCTTTTTTTCCCCAAGTTGTCACTTAAACTGTCTTTTCACAAGGCTGAATGTGATCGTCCTGTGGCTAAGGAGTTCAGATTGCATTTGCTGTCCTTTTTGCAAACGGGTGATATTACAATGGAATTGTCAAACCCCTACAGAAGTTGTGGAGAAACCTTCAGTGGTGTTCTCCTTTTGTGCTCTACGAATAGATGAGCAGGGTTTGTTTGTTTGTTTATTTGTTTTGTTTTTAGTCTTGATGCAACAAGTCAAAAAGGTTAGGAAAGAAAGAGAGACTTATTCTGTGTATGACAGTGTATTATTTCTCCTTTGGATTTTTTTTTGTCTTGACCTTTTTTCCTCTATTGCCAGTTCAAAGTTGTTAGTAGTGTATTGTAACATAGCTCAAGAATTGTATCTCTGTTATGGGAATATGACAGTTTGGTTAAAAATTATGTCAGACACTGTCTGCCATTTTAAAATCAGACTTGCAGCAGATGCAGAGAAAAGGATGAAATGTGAAATTCTTTTTCAGTTGGTTCAAATGGTAGAGTGATGTTGAATTGTAAAATGAGTTGTGCTCTTTGAGATACTGTTCAGCAACTTCTGTTATGCTGTCCATTTCTATTCCTTGATCTGTTCTGCACAGCAGACTTCTCATTCAACTATCACTTAAATACATGTTTGCAGATTTGAATCAGATGCTGTAGCCATGTTTTACCCTCATTTTCACCCTCATGTTTTTACTAGAATTTCTGTTCTAGTATTGTTTTATAGATTGTGGTTTATTTTTCTTATAGACTTTTAATACCAGTGACAATTTTACAATCTTTCCTGTCTCCTGGGCTACTTGTAGGGCCACCTTCATCTCTGCTCTTGTAACCTGCTTTCTGCCAGGCCTGCTCTCTGCTTCATGGTATTACAGACTACATTATTTAGTTCTTCAACCAATGGCCAGTCCTATGCCTCTTCTCTTCCCCTGCCATCTTTAAACCTATAAAAGCCTCTGTGCTTTCTGTTTCCCAGCTTTGTTCTTTACTGGAACTTGCCGCGTTACTCATTTATCTTTGTCTGTTTTCTGCTGCTCTTCTCTGCCCAGGCAGCCTCTCAGAAGCTGGAGATTGCTGAATAAAAACGATGTCATTAAAAAAACATAATTAGGGTATGCTAAAGTACCTCTTCTGAGGTTTATTTTCAAATGTTAAAATTGTCTGAGCTGTGAAAAGAAACAAAAATTGTGACTGTACTAATCTCCTTCTGGTGTTTCCATGCAAACAGTCAGATAGCCTATGAGAAATCCTCAGTGACTATTTTCTGATAAGGGCTAAACATTTATTTATTGGGGCTAAAATCTTCCCTACCTGCATCTAACTGTACTGTAAATAAAGTTCTTCGTTTGACAAAGAGGGAATAGATTGAGCTATTTGAACACATAGGAAGCTCCTCAGGGGCTATTCTTCCAATCTATAGACTGGAGCAGTGGCCGTAGGCCTCTCCTTCTCCTCCCTCTTTCCCACCCATGTATGTCTTTGGGTGACTGTTTCTGTGGTACTCTCTCCCATGGTTTCTTGAAATCCGAGTCAGAATTCCCCTTCAACTTGCAACTCTTTGGCGACATTATGAAGATTATAATTAAAAAGAAATTTCCTTGTAAGTGCTGACTTAATTTGGCTTAGGTTCATCCAAAGTTCTTAAAACTGCACTGTAAGCTTTTAATAGTTTCCCACATATCTGTGTCAGACACGGAAAAAAAAAAATAAGGCTTTGGCTTGTGAAGATAAAAAGGTTTGAAAATGCTTATCAACAGTCTAAGTCTCTGTTGTGTTTCCAACAGGACCTCCTGAAGAAGTGTTACTCTGCCAAGGCGGCATACCTGTTCCAGCAGGACAAGTTCTATGATGTCAGCTATGACACTGGTGACAAGTCCATTCAGTGCAGCAGGCGTCCGGATGCCTTCAAATTCTGGCTGATGTGGAAAGCTTTGGGAACCACAGGCCTCGAGGAGAGAGTCAACAGGGCACTGGCTTTGGCTAGGTACTGATTTGCAATTTTGAATGTGTCTAGTCTGTCTAATTGACTGATGTGTTGGTATTACTGATGCTCTGTATCCTGGAACAGATTACATTGTTAGTTTTTTCCCCTCTCCTTTTGTTTATGTATAATAGGAGGAACCAATAGCAATAATCGAGTTATTACAGTTGCTACAATATTTAATAGTAGTTATTACTTTTAGCAATAAGCATAGATGTTGATAAACATACAAGTCCAAATCAGACTATCAATCTACATTGGTTTAGACTTATATTATCTGAACCAGACATAGAACAGGTCTACTGATAAACCCTCTTCTAACTCATAACTGTGTGTTCTGGTGTTAATGTAAAAGCAGCCCAGTGTGCCAGGCTCTGAGCTGTGTCTAGCAAGACGTGAATCAGTTAATTTTCTGTTAACTTCTGTTCACCATTAGAAAGCTGGTGATGTGGGGGAATTTGTATGAGGACACACTGTTAATGTTAGGATGTAGCAGAGATATATGCATGCATATTGTTCTGAGATACTTACTGATTTTTCTCCATGAGTTTGCTGAACTTCTTGATGCTCACAGTATGTTTTGTTAGGGACTGAAGTGCCTTTTTCTTGCAGTCTTCCCTTTCTCCGCCCTGTTCAATTTTAATAAGTTTTTGGTCTTGTGCAAAATTCTTGCTAGAAAGCATTCCAAAAGTAATGGTGGTGTCTCCGTTTCTGTGAAGAAACTTCCATATGCACTTTGTTTCATCTTCTGATAGAAGAAATAGTATTGAAATAAGATGTCCCATTAAAAACAATTCACTTGAAGTGTCATATTTGTTCAGAACTTATACAAGATAAACCACAATTAAAACTTCACCAGTTCCTGGGCTAGCCACACACTGCCATAAGTCAAATCATTAATTCTGAAAAACAGCCATCCATATCATATTGCCATTTTATTTTTTATATGAACTACTTAGTTGAAAATATTTGAATGTTTACTCCAGTGAAAATTAAAGGACTAGACTCACTTTAATGAAGTCACTTAAAGAAAAGGTTACAATACCCATGACCTAAACCCAGAATGGATTAGAAGAGAAAAGAAAAAAAAAAAGAAGAAAGAAGCAAACCCAGAAGATTCCAAATGAGCTGTAGCCAGTTTATTTAAAGCCATTCAATGTTTGGCTGGTTAAATGTTCCTTAATATCTTCTGGTTAAATTGCACCTTGCTTTTTTTCCAAAGCATTGTGCTGTTCTGTGTCTATACAGAGTAAGTAATTCATTCCACTATCAGCAGGAGAATTCAGCCTTATCAAGGTCACTGGCCAAGGTCATTTGACTGAGAGTATAGTGATTAATGACCTTTCTGGGATCGGTATTTTCTTTGAATGTTAGTATTCAGCTGGTAGCACTTCTAACGAGTGACTAGGTTGTCTCTCTTTTTTTTTTTCTTCCCCTTAAGAAGAAATTTAATTCTTAGTCATTATCTGATGAAGTGTGTTCTTTACAGTTGCTGCATTGCTATATTGAGTTTGCATGGACATGGGCACTTTGCAGCTGAGACATCAGGTTTACTGGGCACAATGCCAGGTTTCCTAAATACTCAACAGATGTGCAGCCTTTCCCCAGATTTGTTGCAGTAGGTTTCACTTTGATGTTGCAAAGATAGTATTTCAGCATTTCCGAAGACAGACCTGGATTAAATCTGGAACTAGTCCACTGACTATAAAACTTGAGAGCAAGATTGCCTTTTTTTTTCCCCTCTTTTTCCCCATTGCCAGGCAGATCCGAAAAAGTTTTTGGGTAGCTGCAGGCATGTATTCCAGTTGCATCAATCTCTGCATATTGGCTATTTCATTAATTTCTTCTTGTTCTAGAGATGAATAATTTTTTCAGTGTGATAGATATCCCAAGAACATTGTGATGCTATCTATTTGGAAATGCTTATTTTTAAAATATCTACAGTAGAGCATCCTGCTGATCACTTCAGAATTTTTTCCCCAATTACTTTGGATGTAGAGATGCTGCTTTACGAAGTACACTAGAAAGAAAATAGAAGTAAACTGCTTTTAGAACACAGCAATAACCACCCCTGCATTTTATGCTTCAGCATCTTTGCAGTTTTTCTGTCTGATTCCTCTTCTGACACCCACTCTTAGCAGACATGTCTACTTTCGCTGCAGATCTACACCCCTCATTTTCTGCAAGGCTTAATCATAGCAAATGCCACTTCTCTGTGTACTCCAGTCCTCACTGATACTCAAGCCTTTCTGATGTTCTACAGTCGTGACACGATAATAAAACTCCCCTGTCAACTGTGGAAAGATGCACAAAGTAAATTGCTCTACTGCCATCAAATGGTCCTGGCAAGATAGACCATGGGTGATGAATTTTATAATGGCTGACTTGTTAGGCTATTGGCAATGTAGTTAAGAACATGATTAGCAGCGTTGTGACTGACATCAGATATCCTATGTCAGATGGTGGTATAAAAAAAAAACAACGCATTTCTGGTAACAGGGCTGGGTATTAATTGTTGTAAAATAGGTCTACCAATTCAAGTCCTCAAAAAAGAAAGCAATTATATGTAGGGGTTTGGGTTTTTTTCATTATTTGAGTGCCACTGTCTTATGAATAGCCTGCTAGTTTTGCTGAATATTGGTTTTATGGCACAAACAAGTATCTTCTAATCAACAGGACAGAAACACTGAGCTTATTTTACTTAAGACAATTCCCCTACAGAAAGAGGTTCCCCCAAAGATGCTCACGTGATAACTAGCCTCCTGCTTACCTTTCAGCATGCCTCTCTTTCAAGCTAAGCAGTAATGTGGGCATTAACAGCCGGGTAACAAACAAATGCACATGGTAGGATCTAAATGGTCATGGCAGAAAAGACTCAGAACCTCGTCTTTTTGTAATGAGAGGAAACATCTGCACAGTGTGGCACAACTGATGGAGCTGCATGTCGTGGGAACTGCCACTCCAACACAGCAATCGTTTTGCAGGGTTGTGTGCTAAGAGGTAATGAGTCACACGCACAATACTTGTTACTGATGAACAGCGTGACAACTCTCTGTGCTGTGTTTTGATAAACATATATCATCTAGGGTATTGTTTGCTGCCTCCCTAGCCAACCTGTTTCTGCAGCACATCTGCCGGATAGTAGGCATTGCAGATATGACTGTGCTAGAGGTGTCCCTGTGGGGACAGGTTTCAGGCATGTGGATAGGACCAGGGGGGGTTATTTTGACAATATATTTCTTCCTCAAATAGAGGATAAAATAATTATTTGTGTGATGACCAGTAATGCAGCTGCAGGCAGTAAAGTACCAATTTATACTGCTGAGGAACAGATTTGTACACAATCAGTAGTTTAACTGTCTCGGTTTTATTACTATTAGACAGCAAAATCTTTGTGTAGAACGCTAAAATTCTGTTGAAATGGAAAAGCTGTGTGAATTTGAGATGATTTCTTTGGAGTTTTCCTTTGAGGGTGGGGTATAAAGAGAGAAGTCCCAGCTATTTCAGAGTGTTGTCTTTGCTTCAGAATTCATATATGATGTGTGCGATGGCGAGGTTGGGGTCATATTTTAAAAAATGTCTATAAATTGAAGCTGTTTGGGTCCAAAGTTTTGATTCAAACCCATCTTCCCATTGAAGCCTTCTGTGTTTTTCATAGTGGCAGGTGAAAGACAAAAGAAATACTTATTTCAATGCATTGTTAGCATAGGATGCCCAGGGGTTAGCGTGCATTAGTAGTAGTGGCTCACTGAATGGAAATGTGCACTGTTTGCGTAGTGCGGAACAAGGACAGTACTGGGAAAATTGCTGGGCTTGAAGGATGTGTAAACTTAAATTCTGGGCTAAACTGAGAGGTCCCGGTGACAGTAGTAGTGCCAGAAATGTCAGGGTGACCATGAAATGAGACAGCAGCACAGCATCAGCACTTGAGAAAAGTAAATGGAAGAATTAATTTGTAGAGAGCAACGTCAATGGAAATTTGCATTGGGAAAGTTCACAACCTGATGCAAATAGAATCAATTTGCACCATGTGGCTCCATTGAAAATATGTGCCCGAGGACAGAATTTGGCCTTTCCTCAGTGCTCCTTGGCTGGCTGTATCCTTCATTTGTTTCCAGGAACTGATAGCTACTGCATTTTCACAGCAGGTAGAAATGAGGTTTAACTCTGTTGTTTCTTTAGAAGAAAAAAACAAAGAAGGAAAAAAAAAAAGTATACATGTTCAAGACCTCTTTTGGCTTTGTCTGTATGTATTGTTTTGTTCTGTGCTTTAAAACCCTGCATTTTTAATTACAGATATCTAGTGGAGGAAATTAAGAAAAGAGAGGGATTCCAGCTTCTTTTGGAGGTAAGTTAAAATGGAATTTAATTGTTGTTGTTATTGAGGGGTGGGGTGGGGTGGTGTCTATTGTTTTATTTTGTTCTTTTTAGCCTATTGCCAATTTGTATGCGAAGCTCCTGCAGGAACAGAACACCTGGATTAAAAGTGGGATTGGAAGGAATGCTGTAGTATGGGCTATACAGAGGAAGTTGAGCAAGTTAAGAAAAGGTTTTCAGGAGTGCAGGGGGACAAGCAGTGAGAATTCAAAGACAGACTGCTAAGAAGCAGCTCAGTCCGGTTAAGCGAGCCCTTTATGAAAGGAAAGTTGGACTTTGGACAAGAAGCTCAGGAAGACGATCCTGTGATACATGCAGTGAGGAAAGTCCTGTAACAAGAACCGCTCTATGGCCTGGAAATACTACTTGCACTTGAGTCATCTGGAAATCTTCTGTGGTATATTTGCTTACTAGCTTGGATAGGAGTTGTGACAAGATAACCAGAAACAGAGTGAAACATGACTGGGGGCAGTTAAGTTTTTTCTAGGATGGATGGTATTTTCAGAGGGGGGTGATGTGTATTTTATGTGTGAATGGAAGCTGAGATAATCAAGAAAGCAGTATAGGCAATGGCAATATGATAATATACGCCATCTGTCTACTCCTGCCATCTGATTTTAAATAGTTTTAAGATAAACCCCGTCACAGCGAACTAGTGCTTGCACTCATGAGGAAGCCGCTGCCTTTTCAGGGTCTGTGTTTATGTATGTACTCAATGTGTGCTCTTTGGGGAAAGAAATGGGACTCTTAAGAGCTGAGCTTTATTTCATTCAGTGGCAGCAGGTGGCAGGTTTGCAGCTCTGTTCCTGCTGACAACGATATTCTTCTTGATGATTAAATTGTATTTAATGCATTCTTTGAAGCGAGGCGGAAAATGATATGAGCAGTTCCCAGTGCCCTTTCATGAAAGAACATGTCTCAGCTGGTGGGCTCTCCTCGCTCTGGAGGCTGCCTGGGATTGTAATAGCAGCTGCATTCACAGCGGGGTAAAGAGATGATGTGACCCAGCTACCAAACTCCCTTTTAACTTCTTTTCTTTTCTTTCAACCATCATTAATGAGGATGGCATGTGGGAGGGGAGAGAGGTGTGTGAGTTTATAATCCATGTTATAATCTAGACCCCAGTTAAATATTGTGTTGCAAATAATGTAGGTCAAGACTGACTGGTTTTATGGGTAGTGTTGGATGGGATTAGATGGCACATCTGTTCCTCCTGTTATTGCTACCTCTACAGGTAAAGAAAGAAAAAATCATTACAAATTAGCAGGAAATGTAGAAACATGCTGCACAGGTCTGCTGGGAACATTATCTCAATCATATATGGAACAGAAACCTCATAAGCAGAAAATGCCTTATTCTATAACGTACAGTGAACAGCCATTCTTGCTGGGAGTCTTGCAGCTAACTCTCTGCTGAGATTTAAGGCAAAATTTATCTGAAGGGAAGGAGGGATATGGAGTTTCAGTCTTTGCTTGAAAGACCTGCTTAGATATTGGACAAGATATATCCAGGATATGGCATATACCTTGCTAGGGGTCCTGAGATTCTTATAAAATATGGAAATTGAGAAAGTCAGCATTAACTCCAGCACTGTATAGTGTGCTGTAATGATATAAAAGGAGACTGGCATTGTTCAGTAGAAAAATGACTAGGTTTGTCAGTGTTAAATGATGCCAAAAATTGAGTTTGTGTGTTTTGTGTAAAATGCATCATAGGAAATTTCCATTTAAAAATACTAAAAAGAAAATGTATTCTTCTCTTTAAAGTTGTTTCAATTTTGAAATGTGTAAGTTACCTCTCTTTGCCTCTCTTACACTTTTTACCTTACCAAAGATTTTAGTGAGCAAAGCAGAGCTAAATATATATAGGAAGAATAAATGAAAAAGGAACCCAAACAGGTTTACTTTTTCTGGCAGCAGGAAGAGAAGTGGATGATATGAAAACCATTTCTAGTTGCCAAAAGGGAGACAAAAGGTGAGTTGGAGAGGGAAGTTTTAATGAAAAGGGTATAAACCCCAAAACTACTTTTTTTCCCCCCAAAAAAAACTAAGCAGAACTTCTTGATGGGCTATAACATGTATTCCTGTCCCATTTGCTACGTCTCATAAGCAATCACTTGTTCTCTCATTTAGCCGGAATATGCAAATGTTTGCTTCTGGTACATTCCACCAAGCTTAAGACAAATGGAGGATGGACCTGAATTTTGGCAGAAGCTACACCAGGTGAGTGTCACACAGTGTTATCTGAAGCTTACTGATTTATCTGTGTGCCAGATAAGAATGTGAAATAGCCCATAGCTTTGCTCACCATTAACCTATCAGTAGAACGCGAATTTAGTCCTTAAATAGATGTTGATAGGGATTAAGTTTGTTCTCTGTTTAGACAGGGCTAATTAAGAAAAAAAAATGAATGTAAGAGGTGCAGGCATTTACAAGTATTCAGCTTACTATCAAAGCTGTTAGCAGCTGGCAGAACTGAGAGAGGAGGAACATTGCCTGCATTTCTCATCTAGACATAGACTGTTCATTATGTGTTCCAGACACTTAAATGCTGTCCTTGGAACTTGTTTTGCATTGTCTATGATAATCTATGATAATTCAAGTGAGAAAGTGCTTAAGAATATATTTCTGATGTTAAACAACCCGTAAATGACAATGGGAATACAATAGGAAAAACTTCATTGGTGAGCGTTTTGGTAATTCTCTGCCATTCTGGTAGAAAATCATTATCATGAAAAAAACCAGCAGTAACATTTTGAGGTTACTAATGGGGGATTAGTATTTAAGACTTAATTAAGAGGCAACTAGACACTGTGGTATTATGTTTTACTGAATAAGCATTTCTGTGAGGACTTGAATTCATTGTTTTCCTCGTCTCTGTAGCTGCTTTGGTGTTCTGCATTTATTTTTTCCTAGAATTTTTTACTGGAAATTTAAACTACAACCTAGATGTGTATACCATATACATGTTTGCACATGGAATACATTCTATATATACACGCTATACATACTATATATACATGCATACTTCCTGTAACATCTGCTCTCCTTCCAGCAGCTTTCCTTTAACAGGAATTGCTTTCAATTTATGCTGGATGCTGGTGTCTTTAGGGGTGAGGTCTTCCTTAACTCTGTCTTCATTGTGTTGGAAGGGATATTTAACTTTTGCAGTGCAAAGCCATGTATAGCTGTAGTGTGGTTACAATGGCTTTGTATTTACCATGCTTTCACAAAGCGTGGATGGGTTATGATCCTTTCATATGGGGCTTCCCTTCCTCTTGTTAGAGTGGAAGGCCTAAATATATGTATATGCATAGATAAGCGCACACACACAGAGCTGTATAACAGCTGGTCTGGAGGACTGAGGATTTGGAAAGGAAAAATGGGAAGGCATAGAAGAAATAATGTTGCAGCTGCCACCTTTTGATTTATGTATCTAGAGGGAGGCGACTGAGGAGGGAAGGGATGAAGCACAATGAATGGCTTTGAGCATGTATGTTTTGTGAGTGGCTTTTTGAGTCTAACTTAGTGGTTCTTTGCTCTGCTGCTCTATGGTGCTTCCAGTCAGGGTGGGGAACAGATGCCTGGCATTATTTGATGTACTGATGCAGATAGACTGACCCTGGAAATGCAGATTTCCTAGCCAGGGTTTTGTGGGAGAGGACTTGGAGGGAAAGGAGCTTGTGTGCAGTTTCTGCCAAGAACTGAGAACTGTTGCAGATCTCAAACACTCTTTTCGTGGGCAAGGTGACATTTTCTTGATTCTTATGCTTCCTCTGATGAAGCACTAAGAAAAATCAAAATCTCCAAATGTATTTTTTTCCCTCCTCCCTGTAAAACCCCTAAAGAACCCACCAGAAAACAGAAGAAAACTCCACATTATATGGCACAGATTTATCTCCTGAGGGATAGAGAGAGGAAACAAGTGGCAGGTGCTAGTTGTGTTGCTTTTGGCATTGCTGGGAAGTTCTTGAGCATTACAGAAATGAGGCTGTTACACAACTACAGTGTGTTATTTCCTCTCCGATCCTCTACAGGCCCAGGTCTGGGGTTACTTTGCTTTTTGGATTCTGGGGTCTAGTTTGGGGCACAATATATGTCAGTGAACAGATGAGATGACAGCACTGGGTCACACGAAATAAGGCTGACTTGACTTTTCCAGCCAATGTCAATTTATTCTAACATTACTGATGCAAACAGCATAGTCGTTATATTAGTATTGCATTAATCAGTACAAATATATAGCTGGGCAAGAAGGAATGCATGCTAATCAGCAAGTTGTAAGTGATAAGAAGATGAAAACCGGAGAGATTGTAGCATTATGCCATCAACAGGCAGATGGGGATGTGTACAGTCTCTTGACTGCAAGTACTTCATGAATATTCCCATCATTTCACTAAAATGAGCGTTTAAAAGCTTTAGTTCACAATTCACACAACATTTTAACATCACAATTATTTTGTTTATCCAGAAATCAATCTTCAATTTTGTTGACCTGCATATCGGACAACAATTAAGGAAATGTATGTCTTAATTCCTTGAGCAAGTAATTGATTTTATTCAACTGCTTGTTCAGCAATATTATTCAGAATAACATGCTGTCTTCTAAGGTTAGTTATGTAATTTTTACTGCTGGTGAAAGTTGATAAGAACTCTGAGCTCAAGTCCTCTGCTTCGTGAACAATTTGCATAGTCCTGTGCAAAATAACCCTGAAGGTTTTCTGTTGTACTGGTTCTTCTCCAGCTTCCATGGCCCACTTCATGTGGAAATGTGTCAGAGCTGACTGGGTTGCAGTGTGATACCTGATTCAGATGTCAGTCTTCTAGCTGTCCTACATAAACTGTGTCACTCAGAAACCTTTATTCTTTTTTTTTTTTTTTTTTTTTTTTTTTTTTTTTTTTTTTTTTTGTGGTTGGCTGTTTGTTTTAAATTCTGAGGCCTTGGACTTTATTGTAAAATTTGCCCTCTTCAGCGTCTCCAATATGCCCAAAAGAAATGTGGTAGGAAAGAGTGGCCTGAAGGATTTGGGACAGCCACTAGCTGGTCATTTGAGCCATCACCTGAACACATTAAAGAATGAGAAATAACACGGGGGTAGGAAGTAAAGAACTGCATAAATGGCACATTACTCTGTCACCCAGTGAAACTGAGACTTCTGTGCACATCCACAGTCTTTACAACACTTTAATCTTTTGGGATTACAGCAGGATTTGGCTGTGTAGTGAAACTGGTTCTATATAAAGGACAGCAAAGCTTTGGATGTAGTTGGGTGGTACATGATAGTCCATGCCCTGAATATTTTGTAGTACTCTGAGTGCATAGCAGATGACATAACCCATAAAGGAACCTGTGACATAAGGTGCTTTTCACTGACATTCTTCACAAGTAAGTGAAGAGGGATTTCTTGTAGAAACCATACAAATGAGCACTCTGTGGTAATTGGGGACTTGCTGTTACATTCAACTAGAAATATTTTTAAGTGGCTTTATTTTGTCGTTGCAAACTGGGGGCAGTTGTCTCTGACATGGAACTGACATAACTGATAGGGAGAAGGAACAAGCCTCACAACTGCTGTGCTAGTGCTGTCTGTGCCCCCTTGTGGTATTTTTGCTCCTCTTCCTCTTAGGACATCCTTAAGATTTACTTTGTTTACTGCTGAGGGTGGTCAGTGTGTCACAGAGACACAGTGAGAAAAGTTTAACTGGAAATGACAAGCCAGAAATCGAAGTGAGGGAAGAAAGTAAAAAATTAAAGCCCAGGCCATTTCAATTTTCATGTTTTTGGTTTGGTTTGGTTTTTCCCATAACCAAAAATATCTATGCATATTCTTACTTGTAACAGTCTTCTCTTTAGAAAAGGTGTTTTTCTCAGCTTCTGCTGAAGTGTCTCCAGATGATGCAGAATTAGCTTCTTGTTAGTAGTACTGTCTCTGGGAAAGCCTCCTGGCAGCCCAGAGGACACAAGAAAGATTTGGAGGGATTCATCTGGAACTATTGCTGTCCTGTTGCTCAGCCAGCTAGCCGTGCCACGTGCATTCTGGATCAGCTTGTAGTCTGCTTAAATTCAGTAGTCTGTTCAAATTCAGTGTGGTCCACAGGACTAAGAAGTAACCATCTTTAATAGAGCCTTCCTCTTGTCTTTGCCGAAGGCTCTGGAGCATAACTGTAGGTAGACTACTGCGTATTGAACGCTGTGCAGTAAAGAAAGTTAGTGGTATATTGCTAAGTACCACTTCAGACCTCAACATTTGGGTTAAAAAAGCTTGTAGCTTTTTATACTTTATAAAGTTTTTCCCGGTCTGTAGCTCTAACCAACATACACTGGAGTATCAGATTTCCAATAGTTCAGTAAAGATTTTGTACGTGGCTGTTAGCTTCAATTACTTAAAATTCTAGCATCTTAGTCTCAGACTCTACTTGTGTGGTAGGGTTGGGTCATTCTTTTTGTTGGTGTTGTTTTGTTTGCTTCTTGCCCTTGTCTGGATTTTTGGCCAAATACAAAATTTATTTGCTGTATTAGAAGGCTCAGAATATAATTTAATACTAAAGCCTATAGAGCTTGGAATTTTATTTTTGCACCTCCTGCCCTTAGTAAAATGTAACCTTATTCCTGCCTTTCCCCTCCACTTAAGAGAAGAATATAGCTGTCTGCTATCTGAAGGCATATTTGTAAAATAGCCTGTCATGCTGACTGGTGTTGTGAGACATTTATATAATGAGAGGTTTCATATCAAAGTAGAAATGTAAGGAGGTTGAAGTGGTGTTGCCTTGGCAACCTCTGAATTTTGTGGTCTTTGTGGTATAAATCAAACTCTAATCAAGGACACGATTCAGTATTCTTTATGTATTCAAAATACCTATTGATTATGGTATGAGATTTGAATGGGAAGAGAAGACAAGACCTCCAATTTGCCCTCTGTTTTTTGGAATAACGAGAGAAAAATTACATGGATTATAACCACAACAGGTCTGTGAACAAGAAAGGTCCCCAACATGTCACTGCAAATGTATTTCCATTTGGGATTTTTGAGCAAAATGTTGTTACTTGAATGCCTGGCATCCTTGTGTAACATACTTTGAAATTTTCTTACACTTGAACAAGAAAAGAGTTGAACAATATTTTTATGTGTGTTTGAAGAGTAATGGTAGAGACATCCTTCCATGAACTTTGCTTACATGACAAATTTTTATGGTAACAAGTAGCCTACTGACTCTGACACCGAGTTTCTGTGGACGGCCACATCAAATGACAGGAAAATCAATGGTAGGATTTACACAGAAGTATATGGGAATTAGATTGGCTAAATCATTGTGACTGGCATCTAGAGCTGTTCATCAATAATTTGTGAATACTGTATGTTAATCTAGTTGTTTCTGGTCCTCTGTGCTTTCTTGTTGCATTGAAATCATGTAATCTTGTAGAAATTCATTTGGGAAAGAACAAAAAGAGTTTGTCGAGTTCTGTGTGTGTTTTTGTTGTTTGTTTTTTCCTCAACATGTGAGAATTGTTGAGATGGTGCCATCCCTTGACCTTTTTGCTTTCTCTTAAAGCAGCCTACAAATCTGTTGGGGACTTCAAGAAACAAAAGTCTGCAAGTAGAAGAGATTGCTGTGTCAGGTCATAAAGACAGACCCTGTGGGGGGATGAACTGTCGTTTCAGGGAATCAGATGGGGATCTCCAAAGCGCTTGTCTGTAGAAATGTTGTTTGTCACAGAAATCTTCAGGGTCAACAAAAGCTTCAGATTCATCCTATATAACTTGAGGCAGTTAATCAAGGAAGCTACTTGAGTAGCTGGCACAGTTTCCCTCCATCTTTAACACAGAGAAGAAGGGGAACTCCCAGATCATGACTTAGCCAACATGAAGTCAGAACCACCCTTTTGAAAGACTTGTTCATCTTCATTATATGGGCCCCAGGTTGGCTGCTTTAGTTCATAAACAGAAATAAGAAAAACCCAACAGTAGATTCTGAGCATGCTATGTACTGTTTTAGGCCCCTATTTTATGGGCTCCTAGATGAAAGAGCTGCAAAATCTCCTCCCAGTTCAATGGGCCCAGCTGAATTCTCAGAATTGTGCTCAAGAGTGGCAAAACTGTAGCATTCTTGGGGAAGTGAGAGTAGGAGACCCAGTGAGGCAGGGCTGCGGGCAAGGACCTTAGGGGAGAGAGGCACAACAAGCCCTGAAACCACAAAATAAGTAATAAAATAATGAGGGTTTATGTTGTAGTGTGACCATTCCTCAGCAGAGGATCGTGCTCAGAAATTTAATAGTAAAATAAGCACTCACTTGTTAAAATAACAACATATCTTATTTTTCAGCTAATAGTACATGATATAAACCAGCAGATGAATAAAGTCTTTGTAGTTTAGCTGCATGAAAATGATTGTTATTGTTAAGCAGAGAGATCTGAGCTCTGATAAATGAGAAGGAACAGTACAGTGTGAATATAATAGCAGAGGAAAATTATAGCAGTGTTACAGTACCTTGTTAATGAAGGATTTGCACACTTCCCCTTTTAATATATGTTCTTCTTCAGTTTTATGTAACTCATCAGTACAAAAGTGTAGCTGTTAATTAAAGAAGATATTTAGCACGATGTTAAGTGTCTTCTCTGTAGAATTTGAGTTGTAAGAACACAAAAATAACATGCCTTTTCAGAGAAAGTTAATTCATAATAGGATACTTTGGTTTCTGACTGCATATTGGCACATAAATTCCAATTATGTGCCAATATGCAGAATTTATGTCTTTGTTCTCTGTTATATTCATTCTTGCATGAGTGCTGAAGTAGTAGTGCTAGACTAAGGGACCAAACTCAGAGGAGAAGTAGGGATCAATGCATTTTACATCGACAGTGTCCATCTCACCTTAGCATTAGACCCAAGTGCTAGCAAGACTTCAGTATATATTCTACATTGGTGGGGGTGTACATCTGCTTAATTTTGAGCCATATATAATGGCTTGTGAGACTGACCTGATCTCACGCTTGCCCTTTCATAGGATGACTGGCATATCACGTGTACATGGGAATAGAAAGGGGGTATATTTGTGTGACTGTATTGTAACCTACAGTAGATACAATAAGACAAGACAAAGATGTGAACTGTTTGCAGCTCATGCTTTCTATAATAGTCCCAAGCGATATTCTACTAATTATTGATATGTCAGTTGTAGAGAGTTATGTTCTAGCTCTTTGCTTGGCCCTTCTTCCAGACTGGTGTTTCAGGAGGGTAGTACCAGTTGGGCTCAAGTTAAAAGTAGTCCTCTTCAGGCAGAAATCTTTACTTGTTTTTAGGACAGTGATACTCTTTCAGATGAGGTAAATAGGAAAGAATCACCACTTTCCACTTAATTTTCACCATCTAAGTTCTGCCCTTAGGATAGCTGACTATTTCTATTCTACCTCTCAGTCCCTTCCTAGATTTTTAATATCAGGTGATATCTAGAACTAGCAAGATTTACATCCCATCCAGCAATAATAGAACATCTGGCAGCAAAACATCTCTCTTGTAAGAGCACTGTTAAATAGCTGATAAATCTACCTCTCAGTTCTTGGAATAAAGAGAAGAAACCCAAATGGCTTTGCTGCTGTGTGCTTTATGAAATGAGAGTGCAGGGCAGCTTTTCTCAGAGACTTAACTTTGAGCTGTGCACGTTCAAGACCCACTGGGGACTGAGGTCTATTGATCCCCAGTGCTCAGTCTACAGAAACAATCAAAGCTGTGGGGAGGGAGTCTGCTACAGCTCCATATGCTGCATTCAGGCTGAACAAGGATTTTGTATTTCCTGAGCCACCTGCAGAGCAAGATTGCTCAGGTCTCCAGAGGCAAAGTAGGTTTCACACTACTTGTTTCTTGCTTGAAGTCCTTTTAAGGATAATGGAGGGTCTAATCATTCTCCATGTGGTAATACACATAATGGCATGAAATTAATCTGGGGGAATAGACAAAGTGGAGAAAAATATTGTGAAGAAATAAAATCATGAGACAGGTTCAAAGTAAAGGACTCAAACCTTCTAGGGAGATCAGTGCAAGAGATATTTTCGTCATAGAATGTGATGCTCTGGGAAGGTACATTAGCTAGCTCAGGTACTAGGACCTGTATGGCCACATGTAAGTACAGTACTTAATTCAGGTTAAAAACTGTCTCACTAGGACTAGTTAGTAAACATGACTGTTCACTCAGGACCCAAGTGAATCACCTACAATAGTGAGGTATTTTTTTTCTGTGGAGGTATTCCCTTCTCATAGGGGAAGCACAGGTTCCACTTGTCCAATGTCTTAAAAATTTTGTATACTGCCTGAGGGTCATTCTAGCTTTCACAGAATCACAGAATGTTAGGGATTGGAAGGGACCTCAAAAGATCATCTAGTTCAATCCCCCTGCCGGAGCAGGAACGCCTAGGTGAGGTTACACAGGAAGGCGTCCAGATGGGTCTTGAATGCCTCCAGAGTAGGAGACTCCACAACCTCCCTGGGCAGCCTGTTCCAGTGCTCTGTCACCCTCACTGAGGAGAAGTTTCTTCTCAAATTTAAGTGGAACCTCCTGTGTTCCAGTTTGAACCCATTACCCCTTGTCCTACTGTTGGTTGTTACCAAGAAGAGCCTGGCTCCATCCTCGTGACACTCACCCTTTATATATTTGTAAACATTAATAAAGTCACCCCTCAGTCTCCTCTTCTCCAAACTAGAGAGACCCAATTGCAGTTCTGAAATAGAACACAAACACGAAGATTTTGAACCTTTGCGTTGTTAAAAGCTTCACACATATAAAATCTTTCTGTTTACACATGGGAAGCATCTAAAAAGCCTTATTTTCTAAGTGAAAGATCACAGAAACAAAGGCTGTGGGGATACAGCAGGACTGCATTCTCTGCTTTATTGCCACAGATTCAACTGACTGAAGGGTGCTTACGAGCTATATAAGCACTTCTTGCTATTTCTGTGTGAACAAAGACAGTACTATTTAATTTGTATGGCTTTCAAATAGATACAGGGTGTTACCCAGAGCAGTGAACATTTTGCATTCATTGCTAGGGAGTCTCATAGGTTCTAGAAGGACCAAAAGGATAAAACTAAACCCTGTTTCATTTCCAGAAAAGTGAATTTTTGGAGAGATTAAGTGGAAGTGGCACAGTCCATATAAATTAAATAGGCAGTTGGTGACATACCTCAGAAATTAATTCTCTCTCTGTTTGTGTAGACTTGAAAAGGTAAGACATCTAAGAGCTCCTTATTTGGAGACAATGGTCATCTTGATTAAAGGGTTGTACTATGGTAAAACTGAAGCATTGGAATGGTATATCCTACTATGTATGACCAAGGTAGAAAAGAAAAATAATTATCATTGCTATGAACACAGGAGCAAAGAGTAACAACATTTTCTCTTATTATTAGCCTGCCCTTGTGCTAATAGGCAAAACCAGCTAATCTGAAAACTAAATAAACCCTATTACATTTTTTAAAGGCAAGCATTAAACTATTTTCATAGTATATAAAGTCAAAGGGAATTTACACTGAATCTGTCACACTAGTTAACCCTTGTTATATATTTGAAAGGCAGGTCAATTAATGATGAATTATCAATATTTTACAGATAAAGAAAATAAGGAGAAAAAAGGCATGGATGTAAGGGTTTCTGTCATCCCTTCTTTGCATTAGGAGTACTTAAACATCCTTATTTGTACCTCTCGTAATTTCTAAATAGTGTAATAAAAATGAGCACTTTACACTTGAAGTCACGTTGCCACACAAAACGGTATTGCATTTTTGTTCATCATTGCTGTAGAAATTAAAAACTATGTATTTTGTAATGCAGAACTGTGAAACTTTCCAGAATTGTTCACATGTACTTTTTGGATGTAAATGTTTATGCATACACCGTATACACCATAAATGTATATATGTATTTACATATTAGGATCACGTAAAAGAAAATTATTCTTGAAAAGACAGAGAATGGAATAAGGCATAGTATTACTAAAGTAAATAGATTCTTAGAAAAACTTGTTAACAGAATTACAGAACAGTTGAGGCTGGAAGGGACTTCTGGAGGTTATCTTGTCCAAGCCCTCTCCTGAAGCAGAGACACCTAGAACTGGTTGCCCATTTCCATGTCCAGGTGGCATTTGAATAACTCCAAGGACAGAGGCTCCACAACCTCCCTCACAGTGAAAATGTATTTCCTGATGTTCAGAGGGAAGCTCCTGCATTTCAGCTGGTGCCCATTGGCTTTGGTCCTGCCACCTTCCTCAACCTGCTGGCAGTGCTTTGCCAAGGCAGCCAAAGCTCCACTAGCCTTCTTTGTGGCAAGGACACATTGCTGGCTCCTGTTCAACTTGACGTCCACCAGGACCCCTGTGTCATTTTCTGCCAAGCTGCTTTCCAGCTGGGTGGCTTCCAGCGTTTATTGATGCAGAGGGTTGTTCCTCCCCAGGTGCAGGATTTGACATTTACCTTTGAACTTCGTGAGGTTTTTGTCAGCTCATTTCTCCAGCCTCTATTGTCTACATGTTCCAGTTTCTCTTAAAAATGATCAACATTTTTGCTATCTTAATAGTATTTGGCTACTTTGTGGAGGAAGACAAACAAACAAACAAAAGCAACAACAAAACCAAAGCAAAACAAAAAAAAAATCCCAACAACAACAAACCGACGGCCCTACGAAAGCAAACACAACCTTATTCCTCACAAAGATAAACTTTCTAATAAATTGTGACCTCTAAGTCTATGGTTTATTCTTTGACAAAAATAGAGTCTGCATTCTTAGCCTGTTTACAGTCATATTTTTTCCTTTCTGAGATATGGCAAATTGCTATACTCTTGTTGTATTTTTTTGCTTTCAGTTAGTGCACCCTGATTCCTGAATACATAGTACTTGTTTGCCCGAGCAACATATATGTTCCTCTGCTTAAATAGGACTAATTACTCTTCCTTTCCTTTGCTTCATTTTGGAGTTAGAACATATTGACTAATATTTCAAATGGCCTTTTGTGCCTGCCTGTGAAGAGAACTGCTTTTAATAAAAAAAAGCAGAGTTTGAAGACACTCAACAATTAATTTAGTTTTAGTTGACCATATTGACTATGTTCTTACAAAGCTGCACTGTGCTCCTGCATAACCGTGCACCCCTTCATTATGATCTCTCAGTGCCATGTGCGCATTAATAACCAACGATGGAAGAAAAAAAGTTTGAGTTACAGGCTGAACTCCAAACTACAGCTTTTCTGGAAGTGTCATAGATCATGTTTAATAGCCTGTGGATCAAAATGAAACCCAATATACATCACAGGGGAACTCAATAATTGAAGCATCCCAGGAATGTCTAAGTACTGGAGTCTTGAGGGCACTGGAAGCTTCATTTTGTGCTCAGTTTTTACCTGAGTAAAAGCTGTCTCATCCCCCCATCATCTTTTCTTTCTGTAACAAATGGTAATCATATTTTAATGCACTGACTTAAATTATTTTATCTTGTATTCAGGAGAGCAACGAACTCCTTTTTCTTCCCCATCCAGCTCCTAATTTTCTGTGAAATGAGAAAAACAGTCATTCAGAAGTATTAACATTTCAGAGTGTCTCCAGCACACTCGACTCACGGCTATCTCCTCTCTGTGCTGAGTGTCTGCAGAATGGTCCCGCAGGGGCACTGAGCGTGTTCTCTGGGTCTGTGAAACTGGTCTGCACACGAGCACTGAATTTACTCCTTTCATATGAAAAGCCCTGGAGGCTCTCTGAAGGACTGTAGCGGGACCCTTGTTGATGAGAACTCAATAACTTGCAACCTGGGGCTGCACAGCTGGTATTGTATGTGAATGGGGAGGATGTATAGTCTTGTCTCAGGAAAAAGGCTGTCACAGAAGGGTTTTGTGGACCTGGCACTCTGTGGCTTACTCAGGGGATAAATTCTGTTTGTCTGTGAAAGAGGTGGAAGGAAGGTTGAATTTTGCAACATCCTACTGACAGAAAAAGAAAAAACCCATGGGATGAAACTGTAGGAAGCCTGGCTGAATTGAGGCCCTTGGGCTCATTGTAGCAAGCTGGGTTGGTGCGGAGCGTGCTGGCTGATGCGGAGCCCTCAGTGTTCCATGTAGTGACGCAGCTGTGAACCCCGGTTCAGCCTCAGCCCACGGTGGGCAAGGCTGCTCCCCAAGGAGCTGTTGTTTCACCTTGTGCCCATCCTGCAGCTGCCCAAGCTGTGGCTCCCTGACCCTGTGAGGATTTTGGTACGCAGTTCAGAGGATCAGGAAGTTTTGTTTTTTATTATATACAACGGGAGTTTGAACTGGATACAGCAGGTGACTGAGGAATGCAAATGAGGGAATAACAGGTGATTTTTAGGTGAGTGCTTGCAGTGAACATTTTAGGGTACCCTAGGGTTTGATGAGGTGACTGCCCAGCTGAGCCGCTGTCTTGATACGTGATAGTTATATATGTTCCTTAACCTTGCTAGTACTTGATATTTCAATGCTGAAGGACATGTGTAGGATAAAAGTAATGCCTGGCCCTCCCATTGGTCCTTTGCATAAGCTGAATCTCATTGAGAGTGAAAACAAAGAATGTGGCCAAACAAAACTATTTTCAGCAGTTGTTTGATTGTTAGTGCATTATTTTTCTTGCTTTTGCACACAGTAAAACTGCAATGTGAAATGGAAGCCACCACTTCTTGGCTGGCACCTTTTAAGTGCAATCTCTCCATCTGCAAGGGTGCGGTAACAGGAGCTTCTCTGGATTCTTTAAATATTGTATGAAGGTACTTCAGTATCAGAAATTGCAGATGGGCTAAATGGCAATCTCGTGAATGAATAATGAGTGCTAGTGGCATCTGTTGGTAGTGGCCTTTTAAACGAACCCTTTCTACACTACACAATAAAGTTTCCTCTAGCTACAAATCTTTCTGGTGGCATTACAACAATTCTGCCCTGCAAGCTGATACCTGCTGTGGTTTCTGAATGAATGAAGTGGTTTCTATCATCCTCTTGGTTTTGGCATGTTTAATAAATAACTGCAATGAATTGACTGTAGTGCAGTAATAGTGATTACAAGATAAATAGCACAGTGATTTTTTTTTTGTCATTTTATAGGGAAGTGGAGAGAAGGAAAATAAAATCTGAGTTTCACCCTTAAATAATGGACCACTACAGCATGAGTTACAATGTATTTGATGGAAAAGAAAATATCTTTCTGCTTTAGCCAGAAAGCAGAAGCTGCTTAACAGTATAAGCTTTTGTTTTACCTCAGAGGAAAGGTAAACTTCTATTGTAGTTTGAAACATGGGTGACAATTTCAACACTGGTTAAGCCTATCTGGGGAACTGTTTCAGGGTATTTGTTATCTCAGGTATGGATGGGAAACTCCAATGTCATGCGAAGTTGCAAAGAATATGGACATTAGGGCATATGCAACATTTATAGAAAAGAATGACAAACATACTTGGGTTACAGATATTTGATGAACAAATTGTTTAGTGGCTGGTTTAAGGTACGAATGAAACATTTATGGCTTTATATTTCTGCTTATGTTGGACAGCTTATGTAGATTTTGTGGAAGAGCAGTAATGCATAGAAGTGTCCTTACCTTTTTCCTGGTAGTCCAAAAGATGCATTTTTTTTGGCACCAGAATAGGAGCACAGGTACCACGGAGGAAGGCAAGCTTTCTGCCAAAGAGGAGTGATGAAGATGATGTACTTTCCTTACCATTACCCTCTTTCTCTGCCCTTCTCTGCTGCTTACTGCAGAAGCAGCCCTTGACCAGTGCAGTGTCTGTGCTCAACCATATGTGCTGGGGGAGATGCATCTGGACAGGGGATGCAATTCGTCTCCCCTTTCCCCTTTCCTTTCCCTTTCCCCTTTTCATCTGCACAGCAGATGAACCAGCTGCAGTCCCTCCAGAGATATGTGGGAAGGCATCAGCTGGCTTTGCCTTTTTTACTTGAAAGTACACGTAAACTGTATTGTGGCTGCCGGACAGGAACGTATTAGCCACTGTTCAGCAAGTTTTATTTTAAAAATAAATGAATAAACTACTTCACATGTTGGCAGCTGATTTGCATCTCATCATAAAACTGAAGCATATGGTCAAAAAGAACTAAATAACAGAAGGAATTACCTGGCCACTTCTGTACTTTGGGCACTTTTCTCTGGGTAGCCTGATGACTTTGTATAAGCACATCTTCTAGAAATGCATCTATTCTTGACTGGAAAATATCAAGAAACAGTAAAACTACCATTTTCCTTGTCACCTTCTTTCAATGGCTTCCATCCTGTATGAAAGGACGTTGATTGAGAAGAGAGGAAAAAAAGTGGTGAAAAAATACCTTTCCACACTAAAATAGCCTTCTCTACTCTATTTTCCCCTTTTCACATACTTATAAGCTATCATCAAGTCAACTCTCGTTCCTTTATTTATAAACTAAATAGATTCACATCTTTAAGTCTTCATTAGCCATTGAATCATTTCTGTCATCGGCATCCCTCCAGTTTTTCGTTGTTGTATGTTTGGATCTGAACTATGTATTGTTTCCAGCACCTGAGTTTCCACTACTGCATGTGGAGATAATGTTGCCTCCTTAATGCCTGTGTGTTTGTTTCTAAAATCATGGATCTTATTAACTTATTTTCTCTAACTGTATTTCTTTGGTAGCTCGAGCTGATGAGGCTGTGTAAAATACATATATTGTGATGATGAATGGTAAAATGAAAACTTCTTTTGGGGGTATAAACAATTATTTCAAGAACAAAAGAATTTGTCAAGATATCTTGTGGGTTTGTGGAGTTTTTTGCCTCTTTTTTTTTTTTTTCCTTCCCATTGGCCCATGGAAAACAGACTGACATCCTGGATTAACTGTTGGTCCCAGGATCTGGAGAGCTACGTTTAAGAGCAGCCCTGACTGCTTTTATCCACATAAATGACCTAATTACAAAACTTTGCAGTCTGTCTCTTGACAGAACTTTTTAAAGGTGATTTTGGCTCTGATGTAGAGTGAAAAGAATTGCAGAGAACTTAGTTTCTTGCCGGAAAGGATTCTTGGTTTCTGGTATATGACCTGGAAGCTCGTATGAATTTTGTTTTGTTGTTGACTGCTATAGTCTTTTCACAGTTGCTGTTTTTAGGATAGTCATCCATTCTGAGCTGTGTGTGTTTTTTTGCCTACGTGTATAATTTAGCTTTTGGCTTTATTACAAAGCCATTGCTGGAGTGGGTGGGTTTGAGCACTTCAGGTCTGCCTTCCTCTGCTTTCTCCCTTTGTGAGTCTCTCACTTGCAAATGGTCTCAGCTATCATTTATTGACTTCCTGAAAACCAGCAATGGGGATTAGTATCAAGGCTAATCCTGATCTTTGTGAAGCCTCACTAGCAGTAACATTTGATTGATGCCCTACTTACTACCTGTGGAGATATGCTAGTTATTCAAATCTTGCTTAGTTTTGCTTTATTCCTGTTGTGTGGTCCTAATTTTTTGTGCTGTTTCTGTGTGAATTGTTCCTGCTATTTGTCATCTAAATGGCTTGTGTAAGGCTTTCTTATTAATGCTGTAAGTGCAAATAAATCATCAAGAAAATTTGTAATATCAGCAAAATAATGAAGGCAGACTGACCAAAAAAATGGTGTTTGGCAAAGATATAAATGTAACTGAACACAAAAGACTAAATCTTAAATCTGTTATTATCAATTTTAAAATAGCTATATATTCTTATGCTTTAGTTAATTATAAATTAAATCAGAAGAAGTGGTTTTTTTTTTTTACCTTCATGTTCATATTGGCTTAAGCATCCTTATTTACTAGGTTCATCTCCTTACCACTTGCAATACTGATGCTTGTTTTCTGAAATTTCAAAGATTCAAAAAATTATCCAAAGATTCAGAGAGCCTTTTTTAATCTTTGGTATAAGGCATCCAGGCTTGTGGATCTAAAAATTTGCCCTCAGTAGAACTTTAACATCCCAATAGCTGCTGGTGGCTTGGAAAGTTCATCAGATTTGTGGTAGAAATCTCTCCATGCAGAAATTGAAAACTTATTGAACACTTCTGCCTTGCCTGCATTTTTAATGATTAACCATAGGTTGGGCTTCAGTTGTCCCTAATGTTCAGACTAAAGTGCTTCTTCCTTCCTTAGTTCTGTCTATCAAGGGTTTCTTTTCCTTCTGATAAATTTCTCAGTGTCACATTTGTATTGATTCCTATCTGATCCGTTGCCCCCTTTCAACTTGTTAAATACTGCTTTGCTATCTTTGCTTTGCCAATAAACCTGGATGGGCTTTGAGATAAAGCTGACTTTCTTGATTGAAGGATTGCAGCTTCTGGCCATCCTATCTCTTCTTAAAGAGCTTTAAGCTTTCATCTATATTTTCCACCTGAAGTTTTTTTTTAATTAGGTCTTTTTAAATGCCGTTTGTGATTGCGGCCATCCCTTTCCTTTGGCTGCAGCGAGTATAGTCAGGTTGTGATCAGTTCACAGAGAGCAGTGCTGATTTATAAACCAATGATTACTTTCTCTGTGCCTCGATATGGTTGGAAATGAAGATGTACCGTAGTGGGTCCACATCACGCCTACTAGTGAGTTGTAACAGGGTGCGTTGCTGTGCAAAACTGATTGTTGTATGAGGTGGAGACAGCCCAGACATACTGGGTCAGTGGATGTGAGAATAGGATGTGGTGACTGGGAAAGGGAAAGAAGGTACAGTCAGTGTTGGTATCTGTGTGTCTTGGCTACTTCAATGATGCCTCAGTTCTGTTGATATCGTGCAGTTTTCTACAGAGACCCGGGGTGTAGCATCTGTGCTTGCTGGAAAGAGTTAGGGATGGTGGTTCACACCTGGCTGTAGGACCTGTACTGCATGCCCAGCTCTGGGTACCATGGATGGGAAACCTGCAGTGCCAGCAGCTGTGTCAGGGCTCAGAGCTCGGGTCCAGCTGGGTGAAGAGCTACAGGTGCATTTGGGGATTACAGCTGGAGCACAGCTTTTCCAAGAGAGGCTCTGAAGCCGTAGCTGGTAGTAAGGCCAGGGGACCAGGGGGTGGCACCAGAAGAACAGCAATATGTTGGAGCTGCTAATTGCTGCACACAACTGATCCTGTCTATTCGATGCAGTCAGGAAAAAAGAAAAACATGTTTAAGGAGGGGAGGAAATTTTTTCCAGTTCTTAAATCAAGATAATTTCCTCAGTAATACTGCCAGCTCTGTCTTGAAGGCATGAGCTGGTAAAGACTAAACTACAGCAAACACAAGTTATCTCCTACTTTTCAGGCAGCATTCAGTTTTTTTTAAATTCCTTTGTATAAAATTATGTATTGCTTACAAGGCTTAGATTATGAAGTTATTTTGAATAATTATCACCAAGAGGTCGGTGTCTAATAAAATATGAGACTATTTGTAAAGATTTTACAGTTTTTGTCTTCCTAGGAATTTGAGTATCTTATAAAGGGTGTGAATCCAGTAATCCAGTAATGTTTGAGGAGTTAGTATACAGTTTTCACAGCAGCTGAGTGATGGTTTGTGTGGTGTTTATTCTGTTGTTGTTGTGTTTGGGTTTTTTTGCTATTTTTGTGGTGTTTTGTTGTTGTTGTTGTTAGTGGTGGTTGGTTGGTTGGTTTGATTTGGTGGTTTTTTTTTGTTGTTGTTGTTGGTTTTTTGTTTCTCTCCTGAGCAGAAATTCAGCTGATGGTCTGAATTTCAGATGTGATGGGATATCTAAAGACATCTCTTCTGGCTAGTTGCTTTATGTGGATACAAACATGGGTAGATACTGTACATCAGTGACTATAGGCTATTGGTAAGTCATGGTTCAAAAGTATCTGCCTGCTCCTTGACCTGACCTCACAAGAAAATGGGGGGAAGTAGAATTTTTCCATGTGAAAAGAAGGCTGTTCCACTGTCTACAGACAAAAGCTTCTTCCAAGTGTCTCCTGAAACTTCTCCTGCTAAAGATGTGCATTCTGTTTTGTTTCAGTCTTTTTAAGATATGGAGTTTCTGTGTGTTGAGGGAAAGCATGCTTTCTGAAATGTGAGGTTACTTGCCAAGATCTGGCTTTGCTTGGGCACTACTGTTGGAAAGCATTGTCCAAGTTATCCTGAGTCATCTGCACTGGTCAAAACCTAGAGCTGCTTGTTGACTTTCATCCCCAATGGTACTGATGGTCCAGTTGTATTACTGATTTACCGGCCTTGAAGTTCCAATTGCATGATTGAACATTGAAGCACTATCACAATATGGGGTTTACTTATAGAAAAACACACTATTCATTTTTGTAGGTGAGTAATTCTGCAAATAGTATTTCTGATAATCTTGACAAAAAATCAAACAACAATGTAATGAAATGAAAGTGACATATAGACATGTGGAAAAGCCACAGAGACTTGAGGAAAGGATTCCCTGCCTGAAATCATGTTGCTTTTTTCTCACTAAGTAATTTGGCCTGAAAAAGATACTACTTCATTATGCAGGTTTTGCTTTCCAGATCATCGTAGCCACAGGCTACTAAAAAACAGTGTAACAGTGTAACAACTGGCTTTCATCAGGCAGCTAGGGGCATCTGGAAATTCCTGCTTTTCCAAGTTCACTACGCCTGTGTGAGGTTTTGATGTGATGAAAAGAACCGCTAATCCTGCTGCTGCTTAACTTTGAATTGGGAAGACACTCCTTAAATTGGTGCAGTTCCTCAATTCATGCACTAGATGGTGATCAAAAGCAACCCAAGTTGTATGCTCGCTTCTGCTTCCCAAGGTCACAGTTGACAGTGGAAAATGAACACTATAGTCTGACTGGTTTTCCTGACAAGCTCTTAAACGTTTTTCTCTGTCCATTAATGATTAATGTATTTAGCAGAATCCTTTAAAGATTAAGGTAGAAATTAAAGGGTTTAGTAGCACTGCTAAACTCACATAACCTGTTGGAACTATGATTTTTAAATCAGTTATTTGATGAACACATAGGATGTACTTCTGTCTGTGTGATCACGAAACATTCATTAAATATCCCATAATTTCAAGCTGGGGTTAGTGTTGTTTCCACAATGCAGAAATTGAAATATTCTAGTTCTTAGAATAGTTGCTATAGACTGAAACTCAGTTTCTGAATGTACAAATTGATTACCAGTGGGTAACACAAGGCAGTAATGGAAAAGAGTGAGCACCACTTTGAAAACATGATGTCCTCTGTGTTCATCTGTAAATAAGGCAGCAGAAGTCTGTCTTGGGACTAGTGCTCAGAGCCACTCTCGTGTGCACGTCCTTCCTCTAGAAGGTTTAAAACCTGGTGGAACCAACCCTCTTGCTGCTCCAGTGTGGGAGGAGGTCCCACAGGGCGATGGCTATGGCAAAAGATACAGCACTGTGGAGTCACCTTCACATGTGGAAAGGTGGAGGACATCTGACAGTGTGTGGAGCAATGGCATAGCTTAAATTAGGCTTAAATTGAGAGTCTTATTTCTTTCTTCCTGAGCAGAACACAGACAATCAATGCTGAGGCCTTATCCCAGAAGCTGGATAAAGAGATTGCCCTTGGGTAATAACCTCAAGTTAAATATTTGTAACTCTTTGTGCCTTCTTTGAGGCAGGCAGTGAAGGCACCTGGTTATCTTCTTATGTTGTGTTGGGTTTTTTTGTAGTTAAACTTTTACAAACCAATTCTAATTACAAATGTACATTCTGTTCAACAAGAGGCAGCTTACAGTGAATGAATTTGAAAGTGTAATACTGTGCCATGACTAATGGCACTTGTTTAACAGAGCTGCTCTGGAGATTTCACTTTACACAAGAAACCTGTGTGCTAGGAAATTCTTCTTAGCTTAAGAATGAGGCTTACGCAGTTTGACCACTGTGAGAACTATTCCAGAAGACCTGGACAGGCTGGAGGATTGGGCAGAGAAGAACCTAGTGGAGTTCAACAAGGGCAAGTGTAGGGTCCTGCACTTGTGGAGGAATAACCCCAGGCACCATTACAGGTTAGGGGCGGACCTGCTGGAAAGCAGCATTGCAGAGAAGGACTTGGGAGTTTTGATCGACAACAGGTTGACCATGAGTCAACAATGTGTCCTTGTGGCCAAGAAAGCAAATGGTATCCTGGGGTGCATTAAGAAGAGCGTGACCAGCAGCTTGAGGGAGGTTCTTCTCCTGCTCTACTATGCCCTGATGAGGCCACATCTGGAGTACTGTGTCCAGTTCTAGGCTTCTCAGTTTAAGAAGGACAAGGAACTACTAGAGGGAGTCCAGTGGCAGGCTATGAAGATGATTAGGGGCTTAAAGCACATTTCTTATGAGGAGAGACTGAGAGAGCTGGGTCTGTTCAGCCTGGAGAAGAGAAGGCTGAAAGGGGATCTCATCAATGTTTATAAATATCTCAAGGGTGGGTGTCAAGAGGATGGGACCAGACTTTTCAGTGGTGCCCAACTGTCAAGGTTTAAAGCAAGGTGACAGTAAACTGTGGCAGATGCTCTCTGTTATGCCCTCACCCTCCTTCCACCCCCTCCTTTAGAACGGAAGGATGATAAGGAAGATAAGCAGGAAGGAAAAGAGACTTAGACTTCAAGTTTGAAAAGTTTTAAAAGTCTTTACTAATGCTACTAATAAATAGAGAAAATATACAAAACCAATCTTGAATGCCCAATATGGAGTTGGCGTCACTCCAGCAGAGGCGGAACTGGGTGTGCGGAGCTGGCGGCTCCAGCAGGTGCAGGGCAGGCACCCAGAAATCATGGGCGGGACTTCACAGCAAAACGGAAACTGGATTTCAGGGATGCAGGGCCTGAGGCCTGTAGATCGCAGGCAGACAGACAGGGTCCTCTCTAAATGCCGGCCATGGTCAAAGAGAGACAGACCCTCGTGATCACCCTCTTATATAGGGGGTATGACGACTATGGGATGGAATACTCAGTTGGTCAGGTTTAGTCACCTGTTCCGTCTGCCCCTCCTTCCAAATATGTCCCGTTATCAGTTAACCTTGGTTACCATAGTAATAAATCTAAACATGAGCTTCTTCAGCATTCCCTTGGTCCTCTTATCAGTACTAAGCACAGTGTCCGAGAAAAATATCCAGTTACTTAGAAGGCACTTAGCTGAACTTAGCTGAAAGGAAAAATCACTAAAAGAGAACTGGTCTTGTTTTTAACAAAACCAGGGCACCAACGAAAGGATGGTGGACAACAGGCACAGACTGAAGCATAGGAGGTTCCATCTAACCATGAGGAGAAACTTCTTTACTTTGAGGGTGCCAGAGCACTAGAACAAGCTGCCCAAAAGATTGTGGAGTCTCCTTCTCTGGAGACATTCAAAACCCGCCTGGACACAATCCTGTGCGATCTGCTCTAGGTGTACCTGGTTTAGCAGGTGGGTTGGACTAGATGATCTCCAGAGGTCCCTTCCAACCCCAGCCATTCTGTGATTCTGTGAGAATGGCTTTGAAGGCCTTGCTAGCTGGAAGAAGAAGAAATTATCTCAAATTGGTGTTTCATCAAGTCTTCTGAAAGGATTTTAAGTGTCCAAACTTGGGAACTAGCTTTTGGAGAAGCTAGGTACATGCTTCTCCTACTGAGAATGTGCTCTATTGATGAGTCATTCTTTAATGGTGGTTGCTGAAGCGTGTTGTGCGGTCATGGCCTGAGCTTGGTGGAAATTCATGAAGTGCTGGAGAAGCTTGCATTGAATTCCATTGGCAAGCCAACTAGGGAGAGCACAGCGGTTTAAGGTATTGCCCTGTGGTACAATTGTGCAGAATCACTCTCTCTGAGGTTACTTGAGATATGGAGGAGATTGCTTTCCTGATCCTCCTTGTGCACTAGATACTTCATCTGTAGTGTCCACGCTGGTCCTGCTTAATTTTCACACTGCTCTGCGTGTGTGTATGTGCTGGCATCTTCCATGTGAATATCTGTGATGGTCGGCTGTTGTCTGGACTCTTGACAGAAAAAGTTTAAACTTTGGGGCTAAAACTTTCTCTTGTTTGTAGTGTGGTTGAAGGTGGGAGAAGAGATTACTCTGTCACCCAGGTAAATGGAGAAGGGGCTAAACCACTACATCATTGTTGCTGTAATTTAAAAACCTCTGCTATTAAAAGTAAAGGAAGCACAAGATGTTAGAGCGTCTGTGTAGGTCTGCAGGAGGACACTGTGATGCCCCCATCAGTCCTCAAGCAAAGCAGTTTCCTGGACCTCTGGTTGCACAGTGCAATGGATGGCCTTCCACAGACTGCACCTCCTCTCCACCATCCTAGGTGGAAGAAGGGCATGTCTGATAGCTAATATGCTGCTGAAGTGAGTGTTTGAAATGTTAATCTCCAGGGTGGATTGACAGGGGAGGCCAGCAGTGGGAAGGAAATGCTGAAGAGAGTAAATGAGAGAACTTGAGTTTTAGGACACATTACACTTAAAATTCTGAGGCTGTTCCACTGACGGGTAACATAAAGAATTAGATTTACAATTTAAAGTAAGTTCCATAGTAAAATAATTGGACTGGTGAAGCAATCTAACTCTCACTAAATTGCTTTCCAGGGACCCTATCCTGAACAGGGCTGCATAGCTCCTTCTGATATTTGAGCATCCTCAGGTCTCTTTGACTTGAGCGGGAATTAAACTCATTGAACTCTTCACTAGGCAATTAGTTCCTTATAGGTCTAATTTTTCTGCTGCAAAGTGGTAGCTGCCTTTCCCTTCAGTAAGCAGCCATACCCTGTGATCCTCAAATTCAAACCTTAGCATGCATGTATCATTTAATGGTTCTTTTGTGAAACATGTACTCAAGCATTGGTGCATATATTCTGTTCCTTACTACATTCTGTGGACAGGATCCTTGAGAGTTTCGTTATACTGACTGCATTTGTAGTGTGTTTATCCCATGAGAAGTTGCCTGGTGGTTCTTGTCAAGTGCAGGAGGCACACCTGGAGCTCCACATTAGATTTTATGGCAAAAGGTGCTATTGAATGTGATTGAAGGTATCACAGTATGCCTCTTAACATTTCTGCTGTAATTCTGAGTGTTCCTGTCCTCATTGTTATTTTCTTGTTTCCCTATTTTCACAATTTATTTCTAATATTTTGCTTGCAGCAATATGCAGAAAAATAATTCTGATTACACCTTGCATTCTGAAAGGCCATTCATTGCTTTCCTGTGTGTAATTCATACTGATGTCACACTCTGGACTTCGATTGGCATTCTGACTCCATCACTTTCATAGCTTAAAAAGCAAACACTAAATAAAACATGTGGCTTTGTCACAAAGATAAAGCAAAATCAGAGAGGCAAATTAAGTTAGACCCATAAACACTCCTCCTCTGAATTCAATCTGCATTCTGAAACAATCATAATTTAGACATGTACCACTAAACAAATATGGGAAAGCTAAGCTGTTAGTGTTGAAAACCTTAGCTGTTTCTGTCTAAGCAAGCTGTATGGGACTTGCCTACTAAAATGTGCCACGTAAAAATAAAGCTATTAAGGCAAGGTTGACATCATAATTTTTCTTTGTAGATCAGGTAGTAGTTTCTGGCACTAGATTTTAGAGTTGAAATAAATTAATGCAAAACCCAAGGTTAGACCATTCACCTGTTTTCTGAATTCAAAGTCAAACCATCACAAAAGGAAGGAAAGCACTGTTCTGAAATACATTAGTGTTATTAATAATGTATTAAAATGCAACACATTTAAAAAATACTTCTGTCAAAATAATTATTTTTGTTGAATTTTGTCTTCCAAGGAAAAGAGTACTTAATCCAGCAATGCATTTAAGCTTATGGCCGATTTCAACATGAGGACACAGGACTACTCACACACCTAAAGTTAGTCACATGATTAATTGGACAAGGTTAATAGCCATGCTGAGATGAGATCAAGCATTCAGCTATAAGGGCCTGACTCTGCCAGTCATACTTGTGTTCTTTTTCTGCAGTAAGACACCTATGAGATTTCATCCCATTCGGCACAAGAGTGGTGTTGCCAAATGCTACTTATGCCTCAAATCTAAGAGATGAAATCTTGAGCTCCAGGATCAGGCCTTCTTCCTTAATATTGCATCCCACAGGCTTCTTTGGCAGCTTCACAGGGGTTTGATGGAGAGTGTCCTCTAGGGAGAGTAGCTTGCAGGTGTAGTGGGAGAAGGGCCATTGAGGATGAGTAGTCAGGTTTAGCCTAGTTAGCACAAGGAGAGAAACCCTGCTTTAATGTTTCTTGGGGCAGGCAGAGGGAAGGCAGGCAAGGGGTGCAAAACTGAGACATTTCAAAAAAACTGTCATAAGTAACAAAATACAGTTTCTGCCCAAATCTGCTGTATTTCTGAGTGTGACATCAACCCTTTTTTTTTTTTTTTTCCTCTGTTTTCAGGTTGCTCCTATAATTAAAGAGAGGATGATGAAGAAGGGCAGCATGATGCTTGGATACCAGCCTCACCAAGGCAAAGTCAACTTCTTCCGCCAGGTGGTGATCAGCCCTCATGTTAGTCGAGAGGACATGGACTTCTTGCTGGATGAAATCGAACTGCTTGCTAAGGATTTGTAGGTATAGCTCCACAGCACCAGGTGCTGCTCGCATGTGATATTTATGGAGAAAGAATGGCCGCAGCATTCTGGTGCTATTTTGTGAAAGGTAGTAAAAAGCTTGGCATATAGTTTGGAAACTGTCATTTTACAGAGTGATATTGAGAGCTTTGCAGGCAGAAGACCCCTTTGCAGGAAAGTATTTGCTGATGGGGGCTGAAGGTGGCCAGGGGCAGGCCAGTGCTTGCAGCACCACTGCTACCATTTTGGGAAGTGTTTCCTCAAGAAGGCAGCACTTCTCAAAATGGTGTCTAGGTCCCTTGGAGGGCAGCTATTTATGGGGTGCCTGTCCACAGTGTAGCTCAAACTGACCACCTACATATGCAAGCAATATTCCTCTGAAGTTACTATTAGGAGTGGATTTAGCTCAGTGAGCTTTAAAATGCTACTAAATAGTCTGTCTACTCTGTCAATATTTTAGTTTGGTATGTGTTTAAGGGTAGAGGCCTGGTTGGTAATTACACTGACTGAACATCATGGACTAGTTCCTCAAGGCCCCTAACTAGGTGTGTTGCTTGGGTTTTCTGCCTTGAGCACAGTCAACGTGGGGTTGTGGAGTTGCCATTCTGGGAGGTTTGCAGGACCTGCCTGCACAAAGCCCCAAGCAACTAAAACTGACCCTGCTTTGAGCAGGTGGAACCAGATGACCTACTAAGTTCCCTTCCAATCTCATTGTGATTCTGTGAAATACAAAGGTTGGGCCCAGTCAGTGTTTGCCAGTGTTAACCCACCCAAAATATCACCACAGAGCTGAGGATATTGGAATAGTGCTTAGGACTTCTTACCTCTTTGTTAACAGGAGTTGCCTGTTATTTCTGAACTGCTGTTCACCTTCCTCAGTTTTTAAAGCAGTAAGATTTATTTAACAACTTTTAGATGCACTTCCAAATGATATCAGAGAAAAAAGTATATTTACGTGAAAAATATGTGGTTTTTATGTATGGTGACCATATATTAAGAGTATAGCAAAATTATGTATTTGTTATTGTCTGTGTGAATTTTCGTACAGATTTGAGATGACTCAATCTTATGTTATCAGTGTATAAATTATATTTTGGTACTGAGATTAAGATGGTGGTGATCAGTGAAAGCTTGCCTGTGGGTTTTGGATATCAACAGTCTGAATATTTTTAGACAACCTGAAACTGCAAAATTAAATTCTAAACTTGATGTTTCTGTTAAGAATTATGGTTTACTTTTGATCTGCCTTTATTCTACAAAATGATACATTTTATAAAGATAGGCATTTATTTCTTGGGCTGAAATTCTTGGAGCAAACTAATGGAAATAACCATGTCTTTTACCTTGTAATCAATGCCTACTTGAATGTTTTGATGTTTGTTCCTTATTCTGCATTTGAGGTGGCACTGACCAATATGAACCTTTCCCTGTCATGTTTTCTGTCCTGCGGAAAGCTGTCTTTAAACACAACGCTTTCTTGTTTCCATTTCCTACATTGTACTAGGACCCAGCATTTGCGTGACATTCCTACCTCTCATCTCTAAGAGGATGGTATGGAAAGTTGAAGGAAGTCATGATACCCAAAGAGGTCACATTATCAGAACAGTAGATAGGAGCAAAAGTCACCCTGCACCACTTGCCAGGTGCCTTTAACAGTGTCCTGGAAGTGAGTATTCTTGTGCTGCTGTCTTAAGCCACTAGAATTTAAGCCAAAACACATGTTGATATTAATATAAAAATAAATATCACAATATGGGCCCTGAATTCTGCCCTGTAATACTCACAGATGACTTCATCATGTATTGCCTTGTGCTTCTGGCTTTGCCAGCTCTCATGATCCTAAACTCAGGGCCCTTAAGACTTCTTCAGCCTCCCAGCCACCCCAGGTGGATTGCAGGTTACACAAGGGGTGCCGGATGGACGGGATGACTTTGCTGTTGCTTCTGCAGTTAGACAGGACTGTCACCCTTTCTGCTTCTCTTTTTTGACCTTGAAGGGAACAACAGAATACAGTGTCAGGATATTTGATTATGGTCCATATTCTTGGTGAGTACTTGATTTTTGATTCAGGGGGAGCTTTGTCACCTTCCATCAGCTAAGAATTTGGTCTGTGGTGTTTTGTGACACCACTACTATTGAAGAAGCGTTACTGTCTTGTTTCTGTTAATGTTGTTAGTGCATTTCTCTGTTGCCAGATACTGTGACACTCATGGCACATGTCAAACTGAAGTAACACAGTTCCTTTCTGTAGCACTAGTGGCTGTAGTATTTTTAAATGAGAGCAAAATGGAATTTCTTTAACATTTGCAGAAGATAGGTCTCCGATCCACATGTACGCTGATTTCCTCAAAGGTATAGGTTAACCTTCCAGTGTGATGTGAATACCTTATCTAATCTCCATACATTTTCTATTATTTCTGACCCCTTACCACATCCCAGGTGTGCAATATGATGGTCTCATTTCAGGAGTAATGTCATTTTCTCATGGTTGCCTATCTAGGAACAGTATGTACAAAATGTTTATTTTGTAGCTCATGATTTTAATAAAAAGTGGAGGAAATGACACCGTTATCAATACAGTCTGTGTTTGTCATTTGTCAGTCTGAAATTGCAGAGATATAGATGAAGAAGGTACCTATTAGCACTCCAGACAGAGAAAAAACACACTTCCAGCACAGTGTTAAACTGTGAAACCCGGTTTAACCTTGCTTCAGGATGTGGTTTATCTGTGTGCTCTGCCCATATAATCTTTAATAAACATCTTAGATGAAATTGTGTTAGATTTATCTTACTCTTGCTTACAAATGCCAAAGCTAAATTGTCTTTGCAGAATGGGCCATTTAATTTATTTTTTTACTATTCTAGTGAGATGGGATCTGACCATGAGCTCCCTCTCCTAGTCACTGACAAGAACCATCTCTCAAGATGGAAAACCAAGTTCTGGAAGTAGTGAGGTACTGGTCGAAATCAGTGTAGAAGTGGATCCATTGACTGCTTGTAATTTCTTGTGTTTACTTCTAATAATCCTTTTTCAATAGGAAAGGAAGGAAATATTTAGACAGAAGGGAGGCTGAGGCAATTTTTGCTCTTAGTGCAACTTGTGAAGAACAAGAAATGTCCTTTATGAAAAATCTGGTGAAAATGGTAGAGGTGCATTCCCAGAATGCCAGGTAAAAGACTGTGAAAAACCTTTTATGTGCCTGAGGGTTTCCTCATACAACACATCTCACAGCATGAGTTCATGCTCAAATAATTTTCATCTTTAAATCCTTGGGTAGCATGATTCGAATTACCAAACTGATATGTAATGCTGAGGGAAGTATAGAATAATTAAGAAATATTGAATGCCAAGTTCTGCTTTCTCCTGTTATGTCGCATATGAACTTTATGACAAGGCAAAGGTAAGCTAAAAGTGTCACTTGAGTCGCCCATTTTCAACCATGCCAAATCTGCCCAGCCTCTCTTCCATGTTGGCTGCTTCTATGGCCTTTCAAGGGGAGAGTGAAGTGTGTGCACCCTGGAAATCAGCTGTAGGTAAGGCCCACTCACATACCATCCTTCCTGTGGCATAATTGGTAAATGCTGATAAATCGGTTGAGCTTATAAGCACTGTGTCTGGTGCAGTATCTGCTAAATATTGCTGCTGTTACATCCTGAAATAATACAATTGCACACATTCATTATGTCTTAATTGCACATGCTGATTGCAGGTTAGATGCCATCAAAGCAGCACTGCCTGGCAAATGCACTGTGCAAAACATGAGAAACCCTGGTGGAGGGGATTTCTTTCCTTAAATTGAATCTACTCTCCCACAATTACATGTTTTTGCTTCAGATGTACAATTAGATGTTATTACTCTAATTCTGTAACTACACAATAAGCAACCAAAAATGACTTTGAGAGGCAAAACAAAACAAGGAAATTCGCACAGCAAGAGGCACAATGAAGAGAACGTCAAATGTTTCAAGGCAAACCCACAGAAGGAAACAATGATTGTGCAAACGATTAACCTCTGCAAAATCTGATGTACGTGAACAGGTCACATGATTGTGCTGCAGGAGTGGAGCGGTGAAGCAGCACCGATCATGGACACATGAAAGAACTTGCTTATACCCTGACACAGCAGCGATCTGCCCCAACTTAGCATGGCCCATCTACTTATCCTAGACAGAATCCCTGTATCACAGAATGTTAGGGTTTGGAAGGGACCTCAAAAGATCATCTAGTCCAGTCCCCCTGCTGGGGCAGGAACACTTAAATGAGGTTACACAGGAATGTGTCCAGGCGGGTTTTGAATGTCTCCACAGTAGGAGACTCCACAACCCCCCTGGGCAGCCTGTTCCAGTGCTCTGATACCCTCACTGAGAAGGAATTTCTTCTCAAATTTAAGTGGAACCTCTTGTGTTACAGTTTGAACCCATTACCCCTTGTCCTACTGTTGGTTGTCACCAAGAAGAGCCTGGCTCCATCCTCATGACATTCACCCCTTATATATTTGTAAACATTAATGAGGTCACCCCTCAGTCTCCTCCAAGCTCAAGAGCCCCAGCTCCCTCAGCCTTTCCTCATAAGGGAGATGCTCCACTCCCTTCAGCATCTTTGTTGCCCTGCACTGGACTCTCTCCAGCAGTTCCTTGTCCTTCTTGAACTGAGGGGTCCAGAACTGGACACAATATTCCAGGTGTGGTCTCAACAGGGCAGAGTAGAAGGGAAGGAGAACCTCTCTCGACCTTCTAACCACCCCCCTTCTAATACACCCCAGGATGCCATTGGCCTTCCTGGCCACAAGGGCACAGTGCTGGCTCATGGTCATCCTGTTGTCCACCAGGACTCCCCAGGTCCCTTTCCCCTATGCTGCTCTCTAATAGGTCATTCCCCAACTTATACTGGAACCTGGGGTTGTTCCTGCCCAGATGCAAGACTCTACACTTGCCCTTGTTATATTTCATTAAATCTTTCCCCGCCCAACTCTCCAGCCTGTCCAGGTCTCACTGGATGGCAGCACAGCCTTCTGGCCTGTCAGCCACTCCTCCCAGCTTAGTGTCATCAGCAAACTTGCTGATAGAACACTCTATTCCCTCATTCAAATCATTGATGAATATATCGAATAATACTGGCCCCAGGAGACGAGGCATTTCAGAATGCAGGACACTTTGTCATAGGGTAAGGATACTTATATATGTCAGGGTCTAGTTTGTTTTAAAGCAGTCTCAAAAATAAAAGTGATACTGAAAGGGTGGTCTTGATAAAGTCCAACAGAGATAACCATTTTAAGCATTAGTAGTTTGTGTAGAATTGAAGTACAATTGATCACATTTTAAATATTTGTTTTTTGAAGGAGTCACTACCAGGAGACAGGAGTGAGTGAAAAATGGGACATAGTGTGATATGGGCTTGCAGAAGGAGGAGGGTTTCTTTTCAGTTGTGCAGTTCTTCCTGAAGGGATTTGTTTTCTGCTTATTTATGCTTTTCTCCATTAAAAAATACCCTCAGTATTTAGTTTGTTGGGTTTCTTTGGAACTGGTTCTGGTCCTGGTACCAGAGTATTCAGCATGAGACAATCATGTAGGAGATATTTGCATAAGACATTAAAAAAGAGCTTCTACCCACTGCCTGATTAAGAGCCCTTTCCCATAATTGTTTTTTTAGTGAAAACACTACATGCAGCTCACAGTACCTATAATTTAATTTTAACTACTCCTGGAAGACAATTGAAGCAGGTATTTAAAAACATAATTCTTACCATAAAGTATAGCAAAATAGAGTCAAAAGCATGCACAAGTTATTTGTCAGAGCATGTAATATCTTCAAGTTAATAATTTCATGATTGCCAAGATGTGTGGTTCAGGCGAGAAATGTGTTGCTATGATGGTGAGAGGAGTCATTTGCTCTACAACATTCATACATGCCACTTGCTAATGCATTGGCCATTCTAGACAACATCGCAGCAATTGCACTGGAAGGAGGAGCAACACCACTAGCTCACAGGCTTTAGTCAGAGGATTTAATGAGAAATGTCATCCCAGGCAGGAACGCTCATACAGTTCAAGGCCTTGGGCCAGAGCATGTTCTTCCCTCTCTTCTTCTGTTCTATCTGCAGATGCCCCCTTGCCATCTCTTCTTTCCAAAGTCTCCTCCCATTCTCAAGCTGATCACTGCTCCAGCACTTCCCAGCACTTAGGAAACTCTCTTCCAGGCCCTCCTTTGCCAAGCCATGAGCCTCAGGGGAGTGATGCCAGTGCCTCAGCAGACAGACCTCAGTGCAGGAGAAGATCTTGCCTGGCTTCCAACTGCTAGGCAGTTGGTACAAAAGTAAGGGGGGTGTTGGGCCGTGCATTTTCAACCATTACAACTAGGTTCAAACACATCTTCATTCATCCAAATAGGAACCGTTACAACCAACAGGAGCAATTGTGTTTATTCCTGTCAAGTAAAAATCCCCTCTTCAGGACTGAACCAGCTCTTGCAAAGTACTTTCTGTATCCTGCTGGCTGTGGAACTGTTTTTCCTGCAAAAAGTTGCTGAAGATGCTTGAAGAAGTGGCAGGTGGCTGGCAAGAGCTCAGGTGAATATGGCCCATAAGGCAAAATTCATAGCCCAAGGCGGCCACCTTTTGAAGCGCTGGATGTGTGATGTGCGGTCACGCATTTGCACGGAGAAGAACGGGGCCCTTTCTGTTGGCGGATGCCAGCTGAAGGTGTTGCAGATTTTGGTGTGTCTCATCCATTTGCTGAGCATCCTTCTCAGATGTCACGGCTTTGTCAGGATTCAGAAAGCTGTAGTGGATCAGACCGGCTGCAGACCACCAAACAGTGAGGGTGACTTTTTTTGGTGCAAGTTTGGCTTTGAGAAGTGCTTTGGAGGTTCTTCTTGGTCCAGCTGCTGAGATGGTCATTGCCCGTTGTCATATACGATCCACTTTTCGTCACATGTCACAGTCACATAAGAAATGGATCGCTGTGCAGAATAAGAGAAAGTGACACTTCAAAACGATGTTTTGGATTTTCGGTCAGCTCACGAGGCCCTCGCTTATCAAGCCTTTTCCCCCTTCCAATTTGCTTCAAGTGCTGAAACACCGTAGAACGGTAGACATTGAGTTCTTTGGCAACTACTTGTGTAGTTGTAAGAGGATTGGCTTCAACAGGTGCTCTCAATGAGACAATGTCAACTTCCCATGGCCAGTCGCTACACTCCCCATCTTTCAAGGCTCTCATCTCCTTTGCGAAACTTGTTGAACCATCACTGCACGTTTGTTAGCAGTTCCCGGGCCAAATGGGTTGCTGGTGTTGTGAGTTGTCTCCACTGCTTTAAGACCCATTTGGAACTCGAATAAGAAAAGTGCTCGAATTTGCTTTTTGTCTAACATCATTTCCATAGTCTTAAAATAAATATAAACAGCAAGTAATAAATCAATAGCAAAAAGCCCAGAAAGCGAGAAAAGCGCATTCAGATGTAGAACATAACCACGTTTTTTAGAGAATGTTTCCAATATCAAATGACAAATTGCAACAATGCAAAAATCACAGTTCCTTTTGCACCAACCTAATACATCCAAGGTGTCTTTAGTTGCCTAGCCCACGTTCAACAGCTCAAAATGAAAACCTGCAGCATTTTAATGGTTCTGTTCCACAGTGACTGTTTGGCAGAGTTTCTGTGTGTTGCATGTCCTGCCGTGTGCTTAGACAACCGCTAGCAAGATGCAAGTACAGCTCCTGATTTTATTGAGAAATATGGATAGATTTAGGGCAGAATAAGAACTTTTGTATTAGCGTAATGAAAAAAGCACCAGTTCTGAGGGAGAACACATAGAATTGCAACAAGTAGCGAAATGGTCATTGTATACTTTGCTGTATTTGATACCTAGAGAACCTAGTAGGTGACTCCCTTCCAATTAAATGGGATAGTCTTACAGTAGTCATATCGTACTGTGCTACATACATATACATATACATATACATATACATATACATATACATATACATATACATATACATATACATATACACATACACATACATACAATCATACATATACATACATATACATATATCCTACTGTGCTCCAGTGACCTTTTGACCTCTAGTGACGTTTTGACTTCAACCTTTTGACCTCTAGTGACCTTTTGACCTGTAATAACCTTTTGACCTGTAATAACCTTTTGACCTCGAGTGACCTTTTGACCTCCAGTGACCTTTTGACCTGTAATAACCTTTTGACCTCCAGTGACCTTTTGACCTCGAGTGACCTTTTGACCTGTAATAACCTTTGACCTCGAGTGACCTTTTGACCTCTAATAACCTTTTGACCTGTAATAACCTTTTGACCTCGAGTGACCTTTTGACCTCGAGTGACCTTTTGACCTGTAGTAACCTTTTGACCTCCAGTGACCTTTTGACCTGTAATAACCTTTTGACCTAGATTGACCTTTTGATCTCGAGTGACCTTTTGACCTCTAATAACCTTTTGACCTCGAGTGACCTTTTGACCTGTAATAACCTTTTGACCTCCAGTGACCTTTTGACCTGTAATAACCTTTTGACCTCCAGTGACCTTTTGACCTGTAATAACCTTTTGATCTCGAGTGACCTTTTGACCTGTAATAACCTTTTGACCTCGAGTGACCTTTTGACCTCGAGTGACCTTTTGACCTGTAATAACCTTTGACCTCGAGTGACCTTTTGACCTCTAATAACCTTTTGACCTCGAGTGACCCTTTGACCTCGAGTGACCTTTTGACCTGTAATAACCTTTTGACCTGGAGTGACCTTTTGACCTCTAGTGACCTTTTGACCTCGAGTGACCTTTTGACCTGTAGTAACCTTTTGACCTCCAGTGACCTTTTGACCTGTAATAACCTTTTGACCTAGAGTGACCTTTTGATCTCGAGTGACCTTTTGACCTCCAGGGACCTTTTGACCTGTAATAACCTTTTGACCTAGAGTGACCTTTTGATCTCGAGTGACCTTTTGACCTCTAATAACCTTTTGACCTCGAGTGACCTTTTGACCTGTAATATCCTTTTGACCTCGAGTGACCTTTTGACCTGTAATAACCTTTTGACCTCCAGTGACCTTTTGACCTCTAATAACCTTTGACCTCGAGTGACCTTTTGACCTCTAATAACCTTTTGAACTCGAGTGACCCTTTGACCTCGAGTGACCTTTTGACCTGTAATAACCTTTTGACCTGGAGTGACCTTTTGACCTCTAGTGACCTTTTGACCTCGAGTGACCTTTTGACCTGTAGTAACCTTTTGACCTCCAGTGACCTTTTGACCTGTAATAACCTTTTGACCTAGAGTGACCTTTTGATCTCGAGTGATCTTTTGACCTCTAATAACCTTTTGACCTCGAGTGACCTTTTGACCTGTACTAACCTTTTGACCTGTAATAACCTTTTGACCTCCAGTGACCTTTTGACCTGTAATAACCTTTTGACCTCCAGTGACCTTTTGACCTGTAATAACCTTTTGACCTCGAGTGACCCTTTGACCTCGAGTGACCTTTTGACCTGTAATAACCTTTGACCTGGAGTGACCTTTTGACCTCGAGTGACCTTTTGACCTGTAGTAACCTTTTGACCTCCAGTGACCTTTTGACCTGTAATAACCTTTTGACCTAGAGTGACCTTTTGATCTCGAGTGACCTTTTGACCTCTAATATCCTTTTGACCTCTAATAACCTTTTGACCTCGAGTGACCTTTTGACCTGTAATAACCTTTTGACCTCCAGTGACCTTTTGACCTGTAATAACCTTTTGACTTCTACTGATGTTTTGACCTCGAGTGACCTTTTGACCTCTGGTGACCTTTTGCCCTGTAATAACCTTTTGACCTGTAACAACCTTTGACCTCGAGTGACCTTTTGACCTGTAATAACCTTTTGACCTCGAGTGACCCTTTCACCTCTATTGACCTTTTGACCTCAAGTGACCTTATGACCTCTGGTGACCTTTTGACGTCTTTTGACCCTTAGACCATTGGTGACCTTTGACCCCATGACCTTCTACCTTTGACCTTGGACCTCTGACACAGACCTTTGACCCCTGCATTTTGAATCTGACCCACTGACCTTTCAGCTATGACCCTTGACTTTTGATCCTTGACATATGACTCTTGACTTTAGACCCTTTACTGCTGACCTCTGACATTTGACACTGTGCTCTGACGCCTTTTATAGGAAATTTCAACACACAATTATATTAGTGATATAATTATTGTATCTCATTTTCTATCTACTCCCTAGAAAATCTAAGTTGACATCCATACTGAGTCTCATTGCAGGTGCAATAGCAGTAATAAAGTGCAGGTGCTGTCATTTCCAGTGAGATTCTAGGTAATTTGATAAGGGTGGTTGGTGGGGGCTGGGGTGATTGATCCCTCCCCTTTCCCAGGAGATTGTGGGAAGGGGGTGGGTGGGGCTTAGTAGCCTCAGTCCCTGGGTAGGGAGCTCATTTTGCTCTAGGACTGCTTCGGTGCTGGTTCTCTGTTGCTCCTTCAGCAGTCGGCAGCTTTTGAGCTGTTTAAGCTACATGGGCAGATGTCTTAGAAGAAGCGGAGGTGTCCATTTGAGGTAAGAGCTTCAGGTGTAGCAAAGGTTCAGTAGCAGCTGTAGTAGAAAGGTTGTTTGTCATTATGTTTCATTTGTTGATTCAGTTCCAGATGGTTTGCATTTTCCAATAATCCCTGACTACAATGAAGATGGAGTGTTGTTTTTTGGTTTGTATTGCTGTATTAATAGTTGTTAATATAATCTCTTCTCCTGGAAGAGTGTCTTGTCTCCAGAACCTTTGCAGCATGCAGTGGCCCCCGGTAGATCATTCAAATGTACCTCCCAGAACTCAGTCAAGGTGAGCAATGACAGGTAGGCTACCACCGATAAATATTATTCAGGTGCTTAATTGTACGCATATCCTTGCTTTCTTTATTGTAGGTGATGCTGGAGAAAATGACAACTGCAGGAAGACCCCTGTTAGTCCACGTCATGTTTTCGTCTGTTGAAGATGGATTCAGTCCCTTGGCCGTCTAAAAGTTAAGTGGAGGCACGAGGGCTGGGAAGGGGCTGGGAATTGCGGGGCGGGGGGGGGTGGTCAAGTACTCAGACAGAAAAGGGCAGACCAGGAGCAGTCCCCTTTGGGCAGATAAGGGGTCAGGGAACTTTAGAGTGGGATGCCAGCATGTTCCGGTCAGGGCAGCTCCAGCCCGTGTCTGTTGTCGTGTAGTTTGGGAAGCCTGCCTTGCGCCTCTCAGACGATCCTGGGGTATCATTGTGCTCCAGGGACACGACAAGCATCTCAGGTGCCATCCCGTGGTCTGGAATGCCAGTGCCAATTGGTGTAGCGCAAACTGAGTGCTGGTCTTCTTGTATCAGCAGTCAAAAGTGTGTAGGGTCCTTGTGTTTCGGATGTTTCTGGTCAGTTGTGTTTTATGGTGTCGTTGAGGGCTGCGTCAGCAGCTCTGCTCTCTATGCATCCAGTCTCAGGGACTGGCACTTCTTCCCAGCATCTTGAAGTTTTTAAGTCTTGCAGCAGCTTCTTGTGTTTGCGCTGTCTCTGTGTGTTTGCGCCAGAGCTGCCGTCTCATAAGGGGCTGTGACGTTTGGCTCCTTTTTTTTTCGGGGGTTGCAGTAGAGGCTCCTCGCCTCACCACTGCCTCCCCGCAGGTTATTTTGATTGTTGCCGTCTCTGGTTTGGAGTCGTTTTTGTTGTGGAGCATTTTTGGTGCTGTTGCTGTCGTGTTGTCTATAATGTTGTGTGGAGCGTCTGTCTAAGCATGTGCGCATTTGGCTTGGAGCTGCTCGGTCAGGAGCGGGTGGAGTGAGTTTTAGGAGTCCACACTTAATCTGTTATCAGATTAAATTGTGTAGGCAAGGGTTGTGCAGTCATCTGGGATGGAGTAGCCGTGGGCAGGGGAGCGGCCAGTCTGTTCTCCAGTGTTTTAGGGACTCAATTAGAGCTTCTCGTGGGATTCCTCAATAGAAAGCAGACCTGTGGAAGGGTCAAGATTTTCATGAGCATCTGGGTGACTTGTTGAATACCTTGATTTCAGATGCAGAGGGACAACGTGGCATGAAAGAGCGACGGAAGAGGCGAGCTGAGCGCCGTAAGCAGGTGGGTCGGTGCGTGGTGTGAGCAGGAAGATGTGCTGTGAGGCTCTAGCTAAGTTTGGTTGTTTCTCTATTTCATAGGTGTGAAGCAAAGAGGAAAGCTGGGTATCGGCACCGCAGCTCCTCAGGCAAGGTGAGCATTGAGTGCTGGGCTGAAGCAGCAGCTCGTTTCAGGTCCTGTGTTGCTGGTGCAGGTATGAGCGTCCTTTGGTTGTGTTTTACAGGCAGTAGCTGAACCTCTTTGTGGTCAACAGCGTGGCAGTCAAAAGCAAGGGTGGCCATGGGGGCGAGCGGCCCGGGTAAAGGAGGGGGAGATGGGACTGTCTACAGGCAGGCTGTGTTTTCGGGTGGCATCCCAGCAGGTGCCTTTGTTTTTGCAGGTGCCTCAGATGAGCTCGGAGGGGCGAAGCTGCACACCAGCCAGCAGCCGAGAAGGTGAGGCGGCAGTGGGTGTTGAGGAGCCCAGTATTGCCCGGTGACTCGGTTCAGCGTTTCCTTCTTGTTTTGCAGGCTCTTTGTGGGCCATTTGGACTTGGAGGAGCATTTGTGGTGAGCCAGGGTAGGAGTGAGGAGGAGCGTGGGGCCAGGGACTCGTTCCAAGTGCTACAGTTCTTTTGTTTCTCGCTGTCTTAGGTGTCACGAGCGGTGAGGGTTTGTGACTGCACCGGCAGCACGACACGCTGAACGGAACACCATGCAACTTAGGAGGAGGTGGGTGTTGCGGAGGGGGTCAGCGTTTACCCTATGACATCGTGTGCTGGCACGGCTTAGCGAGCATGTGTTTTCTCGTGTTCCTGGAGACATTGAAGAGCAACCCGGCGATGCAGGAAGATCCCTGTTAGCACACGTGGCGTTTTCTCTGTTGAAGATGGATTTGGTCTCTTGGCCCTCTGAAAGCTAAGTGGAGGCATGGTGGCTGGGAAGGGGCTGGGAATCGCAGGGATGGGGCTAAAGTTCTGATAAGGGAAAGGGCTGTCTAGAAACAGTCCCCTTTGGGTGGGTAAAGGGCTCAGGGAACTTTACAGTGCGATGCCAGCGTGTGCCGGGCAGGGCGGCTCCAGCCTGTGTCTGCGTTGTGTGGTTTGGGAAGCCTGCCTTGTGCCTGTCAGACGATCTTGGGGTCATGTTGTGCTTGAGGGGTACAACAGGCATCTCAGGTGCCATTCTGGGATCTGGAATGCCGATGCCAATGGGCTTGGTGCTAATTGGGTGCTGGATTCTTGTATCATCAGCCGAAAGTGTGGATGGTGTTTGCATTTCAGATGTTTCCGGTCAGTTGTGATTTATAGTGTTGTTCTGGGCTGCATCAGTAGCTCTGCTCTCTACCCATCCAGTCTAAGGGACTGGCACTTCAGGATGCTGGGAAGAAGTTCTTAGGTCTTGCAGCAGCCTCGTGTGTTTGCACCAGTGCTGCCATCTCATAAGGGGCCGTGATGTTTGGCTCTTATTTTTTTCTGGGGTTGCACTTAATAACTAACACTTAAAGAACTAACCCTACCCCACATCACTAAAGACACTTAGAGCTAACCCTTTAACCCACATCACTATTGCCTAGCCTTGCTTAGCTCTGTGTAACTTATTGTACAATAAACAGGACTTCACTGATGCCTTGCAAAAGTAATAATCCTTGGGTGCATCCTTGGGTGAACTAGATTACAGAAACTTGGGCAAAGGAGAGGAGATATGCCAGTTTTAACCAACCTAGCAGTCTGAGAACTAACCAACTCATTACGCCGGACCAAAGGTGACTGTGTACAGAGAAAGAGGACCCAGGTTCATGATCACTGCGCAGCTGCAGCCAGGAGGAGCCAGTGGTGGAGACTATGGAAATGGTCTCCCAGAACTCATTGTAATAGGAACCGCCTTCTTGGAGACAGGTTATGAATATGTATAGGCGTTCCTAAAAGTTTCATGAATATGTAACACTTTACTGCATTTAACTAAACTCACAGCTACTGTCATTTTATACATGCATTAGGTGAAATGATTCCCTGTGTGTCCGGCGTAGTAAATAAATGCATACCTTCCTTATAACTTCAAGGGTTGTAAGGTCATTCCGTGCCTCACCACATTGACCACAACTCTCTGGCTTCTTTTCTTCAGCCAGTTTGCAGTCTGCCTCACTACCTGATCATCCAGACCACACTTCCTCATTTTAGCTGTAAGGATGCTGTGGGAGACTGTGTCAAATGCTTTACTGAAGTCAAGGTAGACCACATCCACCACTCTGCCATGATCTTTCTACCTTGTTATGCCTTCATAAAAGGCTATGAGGTTGGTCAAGCATGACTTCTCCTTGGTGAAGCCATGTTGTCTGCCCCTGATCACCCTGTTACCCTTGATAATCCTTGAGATGGCACCAAAGATCAGTTGTTCCATCTCTTTCCAAGGGATGGAGGTGAGGCTGACTAGTCTATAGTTACCCAGGTCCTCCTTCTTGCCCTTTGTGAAGACTGGAGTGACTTTTGCTTTCCTCCACTCCTCAGGCACCTCTCCCGTTTCCTACAACTTGGCAAAGATGATGGAGAGTGGTCCAGCAATGACGTGAGCTAGCTCCCTCAGCAACTGTGGGTGCATCCCATCCAGACCCATGGATTTATAGATGTCCAGACTGCCTAATTGCTCCCTAACTCAGTCCTCATTTTTTGTTGTTTTGTTTTATTTTGTTTGTTTCTTTGTTGTTCCCCCCCTCCTGCTTTTTTGTTTCTCCCCTGAGCAGAAATTCAGCTGATGGTCTGAATTTCACATGTGAAGGGATATCTAAAGACATCTCTTCTGGCTAGTTGCTTTATGTGGATTCAAACATAGGTAGATACTGTACATCAGTGACTATAGGCTACTGGTAAGTCATGGTTCAAAAGTATCTGCCTGCTCCTTGACCTGACCTCACAAGAAAATGGGGGGAAGTAGAATTTTTCCATGTGAAAAGAAGGCTGTTCCACTGTCTACAGACAAAAGCTTCTTCCAAGTGTCTCCTGAAACTTCTCCTGCTAAAGATGTGCATTCTGTTTTGTTTCAGTCTTTTTAAGATATGGAGTTTCTGTGTGTTGAGGGAAAGCATGCTTTCTGAAATGTGAGGCTACTTGCCAAGATCTGGCCTTGCTTGGGCACTACTGTTGGAAAGCATTGTCCAAGTTATCTTGGGTCATCTGCACTGGTCAAAACCTAAAGCTGCTTGTCGACTTTCATCCCCAATGGTACTGGTGATCCAGTTGTATTACTGATTTACCGGCCTTGAAGTTCCAATTGCATGATTGAACATTGAAGCACTATCAGAATATGGGGTTTAGTTACAGAAAAACACACCATTCATTTTTGTAGGTGAATAATTTTGCAAATAATATTTCTGACAATCTTGACAAGAAATCAAGCAACAATGTAATGAAATGAAAGTGACATTTAGACACCTGGAAAAGCCACAGAGACTTGAGGAAAGGATTCCCTGCCTGAAATCATGTTGCTTTTTCTCACTAAGTAATTTGGCCTGCAAACTGGCTTAAGGAGAGTAGCCAGAGAGTGGTAATCAATGGTGCGGAGTCTAATTGGAGGCCGGTATCTACTGGAGTGCCTCAGGGGTCAGTACTGGGTCCAATATTATTCAATATATTCATTAACGATTTAGACAAGGGAACTGAGTGTACTATCAGCAAGCTTGCTGATGACACTAAGCTGGGAGGAGTGACTGAAACGCCAGAAGGCTGTGCTGCCATCCAGCAAAACCTGGACAGGCTGGAGAGTTGGGCGGGGAATAACCTAATGAAATTTAACAAGGGAAAGTGTAGAGTCCTGCATCTGGGCAGGAACAACCCCAGGTTCCAGTATAGGTTGGGAAATTACATATTAAAGAGCAGAGTAGGGGAAAGGGACCTGGGGGTCCTGGTGGACAACAGGGTGACCATGAGCCAACACTGTGCCCTTGTGGCCAGGAAGGCCAATGGCATCCTGGGGTGTATTAGAAGGGGGGTGGTTAGTAGATCGAGAGAGGTCCTCCTTCCCCTCTACTCCGCCCTGGTGAGACCCCATCTGGAATATTGTGTCCAGTTCTGGGCCTCTCAGTTCAAGAAGGACAGGGAACTGCTGGAGAGAGTCCAGCGTAGGGCAACAAAGATGATTAAGGGAGTGGAGCATCTCCCTTATGAAGAAAGGCTGAGGGAGCTGGGTCTCTTTAGTTTGGAGAAGAGGAGACTAAGGGGTGACCTTATTAATGTTTATAAATATACAAAGGGTGAGTGCCACAAGAATGGAGCCAGGCTCTTCTCGGTGGCAAACAATGATAGGACAAGGGGTAATGGGATCAAGCTGGAACACAAGTAGTTCCACTTAAATTTGAGAAGAAACTTCTTCTCAGTGAGGGTGACAGAGCACTGGAACAGGCTGCCCAGGGGGGTTGTGGAGTCTCCTTCTCTGGAGACATTCAAAACCCGCCTGGACATGTTCCTGTGCGACCTCATCCAGGTGTTCCTGCTCCAGCAGGGGGATTGGACTAGATGGTCTTTTGAGGTCCCTTCCAATCCCAAACATACTGTGATACTGTGAAGAAGATGCTACTTCATTATGCAGGTTTTGCTTTCCAAACCATCGTAGCCAAAAACTACTAGAAAACAGTGTAATAGTGAAACAACTGGCTTTCTTCAGGCAGCTAGGGGCATCTGGAAATTCTCGCTTTTCTAGTTCACTAAGCTTATGTGAGGTCTTCCAAAAGTGATGGAAACAACTTCTAATCATGCTGCGGTTTAACTTTGAATTGGGAAGACACTCCTTAAATTTGTGCAGTTCCTAAATTCATGCACTAGATGGTGATCAAAAGCAACCCAAGTTGTATGCTCGCTTCTGCTTCCCAAGGTCACAGTGGAAAATGAACACAGGAGTCTGACCAGTTTTCCTGACAAGCTCTTAAACGTTTTTCTCTGTCCATTAATGATTAATGTATTTAGCAGAATCCTTTAAAGATTAAGGTAGAAATTAAAGTGTTTAGTAACACTGCCAAACTCATATAACCTGTTGGAACTATGATTTTTAAATCAGTTATTTGATGAACACATAGGATGTACTTCTGTCTGTGTGATCACGAAACATTCATTAAATATCCCATAATTTCAAGCTGGGGTTAGTGTTGTTTCCATAATGCAGGAATTGGTTTTTTGTCCGCTGTGTTCATTTGTAAGTAAGGCAGCAGAAGTCTGTCTTGGGACTAGTGCACGGAGCCACTCTCGTGTGCACATCCTTCTTCTAGCAGAGTTAAAACCTGGTGGAACCAACCCTCTTACTGCTCCAGTGTGGGAGGAGGTCCCACAGGGTGATGGCTATGGCAAAAGATAGAGCACTGTGGAGTCACCTTCACATGTGGAAAGATGGAGGACATCTGACAGTGTGTGGAACAATGGCATAGCTTAAATTAGGCTTAAAATGAGAGTCTTCTTTTTTTTTTCTCCCTGAGCAGAACACAGACAATCAATGCTGAGGCTCTATCAGAAGCTGGATAAAGAGATTGCCCTTGGGTAATAACCTCAAGTTAAATATTTGTAACTCTTTGTGCCTTCTTTGAGGCAGGCAGTGAAGGCTAAGATCATCAGTGGTTAGGAAGCTAGATAACAGTAAATATATCTGCTCATAGGCAACTGTAGGGTTAAAAACAGGAAAAGGAAATTTGATGCAGCTAGAACATGTTTTACACTGGTGATCTGTGTAGCTATGAGGAAATGCATGGAAAAGCAAGACTTCAGACAACTGAGCTGATGTTATGATTCATACACTGACTTTTTAACTCAGCACTCTGCCCAGTTATAATGAGAATCATCTGAGAGATGTAAAATAATAACGGTCTGAAGCTTGTAGGAGGGCAGTTGCCTGTAGCCATGCTAGATGCAGAGACTCAATTGCTCTGTAGCATGTTGGAGAAGTGGAGATTATGCCATGTACTAGACAGAGATTTTTCTTCAGCTTTTTTGATGTGTTTTTTGGAGGAGTCCACTGCCAGTCTGAATTTTGTTCTAAATTGGTCCTACACAGCTGCAGGTATACGCTCACATGCATGTAATATATGCATGCAAATACCGTTTTCCCGAAAATAAACCCTAGCACGATTTTTCAGGATTTTTGAGGATGCTCGAAATATAAGGCCTACTCTAAAAATAAGCCTAGTTACAGTTCATTAAAAAAAAGTAAATGTAAGTAGTGTTCGGATAGCTATACATGTAAAAAAAATGAGCCTCTTTTGGAGCAACAATTAATATAAGATCATGTCTTATTTTCAGGGAAACAGAGCAATCTGTGTATACATGAAATATGGATCTTTGCATGTACACATAGCTAATTTTGCAGCAGTGCACCAGAGTGTTTTGTATGCACTATCTTTATAAAAAATGGCTCTGAACATGGAAGGGAAATAGCGTCAAGAGAGCTGAGGCACACCCTTAGTATGGTGTTAGCAAGTATTCTCACAACTGTTCTTGGTTAAAGATGGCTTTTCCTCAAACAGAAGCAGAAATGCAAACCTTACATTGTCTCATTCTGTGCATTAAAAGTTTTTTATCTTAGACAACATAGGATAATGAGGTAAAAGCATGTATGGATTTAATTCTAGTCCAAAATTCCATTTCAAGTTCATGCCAGATGAACCTCCACCCTGAAGATGGAGTTTTCTAATGATCAGTATGCATGTGTGGGACCAATGGGATGCTTCTAGGATTAAATGCAAATGAGTTATTTTATATAGAAAATGACTCAATGCACATGTCCCCACCATTTCAGTGAAAATTGTCAACTGTCAGTTGTCAACCACAGAAAAGACTGCAGAGCAGTGGCCGTTCAGTAGAGTGTCAGAAGGTGGCTGAATTCAGGTACCTTCAGCACCCAGGGGACTTTCTCCTCTTTCATTTCAGTAAGTATGAGGCCACTGCCATTCCATGTTGGCATGTCCAGTAAGTACATATTCCAATAGGTGCACATATACGCACAAAATACACAATATACACACAGCTGGCTGCACAGATCAACACAGAGAGCAGTGTCTTTACTGGCACCCCCATTAACACATGTAACAACCATACAGACGTGAATAGTATGAACAACCAAATTATCTTCAGCTGATGAAGAATGAAATCTTGTGGGGTACATATACGCACATTATGCTCTCTCTGGTAGCTGGTCACAGTATCACAGTATGTTTGGGATTGGAAGGGACCTCAAAAGATCATCTAGTCCAATCCCCCTGCTGGAGCAGGAACGCCTAGGTGAGGTCACACAGGAACACGTCCAGGTGGGTTTTGAATGTCTCCCGAGAAGACTTAGATATTGAGTCCATCCAGTTTCTAGCACCTTGTTCTGCAATCTCCTCAAGCTCCAGGTACTCTTATCCTTCTAGCCAGCTTGTCCATCTTGAAGTTCACTAGTGTTCACACATCTACATAGAAGAAAGAAATAAAGTTTCCTAAGAACACAGGATAATCTGTGGTGATCAAGTGAAGGGTTCAGCTAGGTATGGACCAGCAGTCTGTTTGCAACTGACTGCTCTGTTTTATCTCCTTTCCCCTCTGTTTTCATACACTTATTCCTCCCCAATCCACTCTGATGTCTCCCTCTCCATACCTTCAGTTCTTCACCTAAGCATTCCATAATACATTTTGTACAGTCCCAGAACTTTCTGCCCTCTGCAACCAATAACAAGTACTGTACCCCACACCTGGCATTTCTGAGAGAGTTTTTCATTTATTTCTCTTTGTGAGTTTCACATGAGGGGCAAGTGTCCTCCTTTGATCAGAGAAGTAGTCAATGTGAGGTGCTTTCCTTTCACTGATCAGGTTACTAGGGTTCCTCTCCCTGTTGTTTCTCTGTCCCTTGCTGGGTCTTTGTGTTCTCTGCAGTTAGCTTTTAATCACAAGACCTAACAACCACATATCCACCCTGTTAGTCACCCAAGGAGCACTTGGCTTTGCTTGATTCTTCTTGTACTCTGGGTATCTTCCATCTACACTGTGACCGGTGCAGTTTTGGGCTTATCTAGCAGTTCCCTAGCCTAGAAACAGCAGAGAAATGTGGATTTTAGAAATCTTTTATTTAAGCTAAACTTAGATAGACTTAGGTAGACTTAATCTTACCTTGCTTTAGACATCTAAAAATTAGGCAGAGGTGTTCTACTGAAGTCCATGGAAGAGAGAGGCTTTTCCAAACTGAGCTCATTGATCTTAGATGCCTACTCTAGGATGAGGTGAATCACTCTCTGGAGGTGCCTCTTTTTCTCCATTAGTGAAGTCAAAGCCTAGATGACTAGCTTAGGCTACATGTCTAACTTTTAGAGTGCCAAAATGATGGCAGTTCAATCCGACTTCACACATTTTAACTTCAGTGCTTGAGATCATGTCTCACATGATATACAGTTCAATGCACTTAACACTTCCTCTCAAGCTATTGCTCCTCTTATGTGTGAGACGTAGAAAAATAAGCAACTGCCCTCTGTAAACAATACCAGTCCTGGTGGATAAGTGCTGTCAAGGACCAATAGAAGTCAATATATGGAGCTGAAACAGGAATGGTAGTCCATATTACTGATGTATGTGGCATAAAGAAGATGCAACAACCAGGATTTGATTTTCTGTGATCCCTCATGTCCTCACTAAGCCTTCACCAACAGTGAAGTTCACACCAGTCACTAGCCCTAGGTGTGGACTGGGTGTGCATGGAGGGCTAACTGCTGGAGGAGCTGCCATCTGCACTGCAAGTGGGACACTGCCATCTAAGGAGGAGCTGCCATATGCATTGCAACCTGACACCTGACTTCAGCTGTGGTTCCTTCAGGAAGGAAAGGACTTTGACAAAAATGGTGGCGAGTTTGTGTGTATTCTGCAAGAGTTTTTGCAAGACAAGTTTGCACTAAAAATACTCCATCCTGCTTACTAAATCACTTGCACCTGAGCAATGTCTAGCTTAGAGTTGTGGTTAAGATCTGGGTTGTTAGTTCATTTCTGTGTGCCTCAGTTCCTTTCAGAGATTAAAATGGAGATGGTAGTATTTCTTCTTACCTATGAAGTATGGGATGGAAAGCACTGTAGAACCCCAAAATAGATTTTTACTTATACTTAGGAGTGTGACTCCTTTTTCTTTTCCCTTTTCTTTTTCCTGAGAGCAGCTGCTTATTGATTTGTATCACTGCTCCTTACCTGCCTAGTGCATGAATAGTAGATGGATGTGGCCCTTTAGGAGTATCAAGTTTCAAAGACAAATAAGAAAATTTATAAAATGGTGTAATTCAAACAGAACTTTTGATTCTTTAGCTGTGCTGGTCCTGGCAGAAGAATGGAAGGAAGGTCTGCAGTCGCATGAAGGAAGAATCCAATTAAATGTACAAAAAGATAGTAATGGTATAGAGAAGTGAGTATTTCTATCCCCAGATATCTAATTTTATTGGAAATTATATGATTTAATTATCAAAACATAGTAATTATTACCCATGCAATACTAATGACTATTGGCAACAAGACTCATGAGAACACACAATCTAATTATCTTTAATGGGTTGGATTTAATAATACGTTGGATTAACATCTGTTAGAACCAAGTAGCAAGATTTATTATTCTCTGAATAAATATTGACCTCTTACTCTCAGGTCAATAAATCTTAAGCTTACCTTCACTTAAATGAGTATCTACTTATTATGTTAGCACTCTTCTGTTTCCTACCACCAACTTCAGCAGAAGAGAGGAGCTTCACTTCCCTCCTGCTGCATCAAATGCTTCTTTAAGAAACTGCAAAAAAATATTGAATTTGCAAATAGAGAAAAAAAAAAAAAAGAAAAGGTTGGGCCCTTAACTCTGTCCTTTTTTATGTAAAACTGCCCTTCCTTACTGTTGCTTGATAAGATATTTCAGAAATGTTCAGAAAGAAAACAATTGCTAATAATGCCATAGAAATGTGCAGCTTGCATCATGTGCTCAATTAAGCAGTCTTTATGTTTTACGTAATGATGTGAGTGATGTAAAAAATAGTTGTGGGGGGAAATCCTACTCCTTCATGTGTATTGAGATACAAAGTTTTTTCTAGGACTACGAATTTCATTTTATGCTTCAGATGTTTAAGCACAGATTCCTTTCTAACTGTAGGTGTCTCAAGAGGATTGAGAATATATTTCTTTTTCATGCCTACAAGGGAAGAATTTCTTGTTACTCTCCAAACAGGTCAGTGTGGTCAGAAATATCTACAAGTCTTACAAAATTTCTCATAACTGAAAAGAGTTCCTCTAGAAGCAGTAGAAAATATTTGAGATTTATATCCATTCAGCAGATATTTAGACCTTTCTTTCAGATTTAAGAGAGATACAAGGAAACTTGTGTTAGTCTAACTCTCCTGTGGGTGAATTCAGCTATAAAACTCCCCATAACTTCAATGGCAGACTTCTGTAGGTGAATGTTGATTAACGTAGAAAATCTTTTCTGGAGCCACTGATCAATTGCAGACTTTATGAATTTTGTAGGAAGATTATTTGTATTTATTGAATTCTGCAGAACCTTTTCAGTAAAGGAAGTGAAATCTAGCAGAATTTAATGAATGACTTTTATATAGTAGATCATAACTGCTTTGAAAGATCAAAAGATTGTTCTTGCTTGCTCACTCATAAAAATATCTATGCTGGTGAGGAAACCTGGCAAAAACATTCAAGTTTTTCACTTTTTTCTCACCTTGCTATTATTTTCCTTTTAATTGTACCATTTTTACCTTTTTAGTGTGATTTATAAGTAGCTGTAGCATTAAGGGAAATCGTGGCATTTGCCATGGTCCAGAGTAAATAGATTCATAGAACCATAGAATGGTTTGGGTTGGAAGGTTCTTTAAAGATAATCTAGTTCCAACTCCCTGCCATGCTGTTCTTAGACCATGTTGCTCAAGGCCACATCTAATCTGGCCTTGAACACTTCCAGGGATGGAGCATTCACAGCTTCTCTGGGTAGCCTGTTCCAGTGCCTCACCACCCTCATGGTGAATAATTTCTTCCTTATATCTAATCTAAATATACCCTCTTTCAACTTAAAGCCATTACTCTTTGTTATATCACTGCATGTCCTTGTAAACAGTCTCTCTTCATCTTTTTTGTAGAACCCTTTTAGGTACCAGAAGGCTGCTATAAGGTCTCCCCAGAGCCTTCTCCAGGCTGAACAACCCCAACTGTTTCAGCCTGTCTTCATAGGAGAGGTGTTCCAGCCCTCATCTTCATGGCCTTCCTCTGCTGAAGCAAGTCCATCTCTGTCTTGTGCTGAGGAACCCAGCGCTGAACATAGTACTCCAGGTGGAGTCTCATGAACGTGGAATAGAGGGGGAGAATCACCTCCCTCAATCTGCTGGTCATGCTTCTTTTGATGCAGCCCAGGACACAACTGACTTTCTGGGCTGCAAGTGGACATTGCCGGTTCATGTTGAGCTTTTCATCAACCTAACCCCTAAGTTTTCCTCTTCAGGCCTCTTCTCAATCCATTCTCTGTCCAACCTGTATTTCTGCTTGGGATTGCCCCAATCCATGTGCAGGACCTCACACTTGGCCGTGTTGAACTTCATGAGGTTTGCACAGGCCCACCTCTCAAGCCTGTCAAGGTCCCTGTGGATAGAATCCCTTCCCTCTGGCATGTCAACATCATCACACAGCTTGGTGTCATCAACAAACTTGCTGAGGATGCACTCAGTCCCACTGTTCTTGTTGCCAACAAGGATGTTAAACAGTGCCAGTCCCAGTACTGACCCCTGAGGAACACCATTTATCACTCATCCCTACTTGGACACTGAGCTGTTGACCACGACTCTTTGAGTACAACAATCCAGCCAATTCTTTATCCACTAAGTGGTCCATCTGTTGAATCCATGTCTTTCCAAAGACAAAGATGCTGTGTGACACAGTGTCAAATGCTTTGCACAAGTCCAGAGAGATTATATCAGATACATGGTCAGACTGGCTGGCTCGGGATTAGAGGATTTAATCTGTGCCCTTGAACGCTGAGCCATGTCTATAGGTGTGTAGAGTAGGCCCGAGGTTAACAAATTTTTGATTCCATGTATTTCTTCTGTGCTAAGTATATTGTTACAAATCTCTGCAAGAGGGATGCTAAATTTTGAGTCCAGTGTGCCTTTCCCCCACTAACTGCCAAACCAAAACAAAAAAAATGCTTACTGGGGATGAGTAGAGAAGGCAGGTGAAGCTGGAATGAACATTTTCCTGGGGCAAGATGTACATGAGCAAAGTATTGTTGACTTTGTTAGGGGTCCATGTGCATGGGTTCGGTGGCCTTTACTTGATATCCAGATTTGGCTTTAAATAAATGAGTATCAGGTAGGCAGAACAATTCTAGTAACTGACAGTTATTGGTCTTACAATTTCCTGCGTGGAGGGGGAAAAGCGATAATTTTCTTTGTTAAATTGGGTGATCTGATCAGATAGCAGCCTTCCTTTTGTGGTAGTGATCAGTGTTGTGGTAGACACCATCCTCTCATGCCCTCCAAGTTATTGTAAGCAGCCTCTGAGAAGGTCATTCTGATGTTTTTAAAGGAGAAAAAAAGACACACAAGATACCTAACTTTGTTGGAATACTCATTTTTCTTTAGATCTGGTTAAAGAATATGAGCAGAGATACCCTACTGCTCTTTAATCCTTACTGCAATTCAAAGACAGAAGGTGATCCTACCTTATGCCGGAAGCTGACTTGTGCAAGCAGTAAATAAGATCTTAACAGTTGGGCATCATTCCAAGTTGCTGAAGTGATATTCCTTTTTCGACACCAGTAGTGTGTCAAGTTTTTGAACTTGTGTCACCAAATAATGTAATATTCCTATTGTAAAGTGCTCCTCCCAGCTGCAGACATTCACATTGCACTGTGACTTCTTTTTTTCTCCCAGTGGATTAGAACAAAAGCTCATCCCTATGCATTCAAACTAAAAAGGATATTTTTTATTTTAGTTACTCTTACTTTCAAGATGACAAGCTACCCTTTCATCCTGAATGGAGAAAGTGTTTGGCAGGGTTGAAAGACTAAAATGAGAACTTCACAAAATGTTGCATGGAAGAACCTTGTGTATGCTATGAAAGCTTTTAAAATAATTGGTTTTATAAGACCACTAGTACTCTTGTTCAAATAGACCAGAGGGCTGGATTCATAATGCTGTGTGCTAGCCTTTGGAGTTTTCATAATACCTACACTTTCCACTTAGCTCTGGGTAAAAACATACACAAGCATCTGTAAGTGCTGATTCTGTTCTGCGTACAGCCTGTTCCGGCTCCTCCTTTTCAGAAGCAAACACCATTAGTGTAAAAGCCTTTGTTTGCAGGCTACTTTTTGTTGTCTTAATGACTGGCTAAAGAAGTCATTTAAGGCAATCAAAATCTGAAGCCAGCCCATCATCTCCTATTAGTCATGTCATTCACAGTGATTTGTAGGGTTCATTAAGATATCTTCTGGCAAAAAACGACGGGTGAGAAGATGATGTGCAAAACACGATAGCATAGACACGCTGCACAGCCCTGGGTTGAAGGTGCACAGAGAACATCAGTACTGGGACAAAAATACAGCAGTATCTGTTCTCCTTTGATATGGTGATTGCTCCAAAAAATGTGGAAGTGGTTACTGCTATTTTGACAAATGCACTTATTTCTCTTTTTGTTGCCTGGTGTGGCACAAGGGGAACACTGGCGCAATAGCGTACGACAATAATTTATTAGTGGTTTAGGGATGCAGGCCCAGAACAAATTCTAGACAAAAGAAAAACATGTTTGGGTTTTACAGAGTGCCTTGGCTACAGGAACAAAGCTGTGATTGGGTGTGCAAATATTTGGTATTTCGATTGTCCCGGTTGGGGTGACAGCTGACAAATGGTCTGAGTTTGTTTTTAATTATCACCAAAAGGAAAAAAGTCTATTGTTTTAAGGCCAACAACTGATGTTGCAGCACAAGGCAGGAAAATATATTTAACAGTGGAGGATATACTTTCTACATGTTATAATATGTTGAAAGCTCTATTACTTCCAAATATTTACAGTATTTAGCTAGTTTTGTGATTACAGCCAACCAAGGAAAGTGTTTTGTTCACTTGTATTGCATCCAATGATTGATATTAAAATGCCAGCTACCGTTCATAATACTGACTAGTATCATTGATATCAAAGTTAAGTTCTGCACTCACACTGGGAAATATGGCAGATATGCTGTGACAAATGATTGTGAGATCTATTTAGCATGGAACTGATTTAATATATATCATACCAGCATACAAAGCACCCATGAGGTATCAGGGCCGATTACAATAGTTGTCTGAACACAGAGAGACTTCACTGCCCTGAAGGAATAACCCTTCTGAAGCCCTGAAGGGATGCCTCCTGCAAAGGAAAAAAGAAGCCTGTTACTCAAAAGAGATGGAGTAATTTGTCCAAACAGCCTCTGGCAGGATTAGAGACCAGTCCTATTTGTTGAGTCTGTATCCAGTACTTGAAGCACTGTGCCATCATTTAAGCAAAATAACAAACAATATTGTGAAGACCCACTGAAATTAATAGTCCATATGTTAAAGTTTAAAATTATGTCTAAATACTTCATTGAATTAGGGTTTTGTTTAATTTTTTTTGGTGGCAATTGTTGTACAGTAGTTGTTTCCTTAAGAATACACATGAATCCAAATTTCTAGCAGGAAGCATAACTTGTCAGACTTTGAATAGCCAATAAGTTGCCTTTTAAGTAACATTCATGAACTTCTAAATGAAAATTTGCCCCTTCTGGGAGAGCCAAAATAGATTTTTGTGGTCAGATGAGAGACACTGTTGCGTATAAACTAGTCTTACATTGCAAGGAATAATTGAGGCAAGAACACAAAATGTGTTTTCCATTTTTGTGAAACCATGAGAATGTGATCTTTCCATTTAGTCAAAGGGCAACTTTTTGTCTTCTAGCTACACATCTTCAGCCAATTTCTAGTGCAGTATTCAGTACCTCGGAAAATTTCATCAAGGCTGTATTTGAGGAAGAAAAATAGTTTGAGCTGCTAATATGCTCCTGTCCCTCCAACACAGCCTAGCCTGCTTTTGTGGATCCCTAGAAAGGTTATTGATTTATTGCGAGTGTGGCTTTCCCTAGTGAATGCTGAAGGCTGTTTGCAATCTGCCACCTGAAGCAAGCACATAAGGAGGAAATTTAGATAATTGCGTTCTGCTTCCATTGAAGTCTGTAGCAATTTTGAAATTAATTTCAGGAGGAGCAGAATGGGGTCCAGTGACTGGGAGTCGCTGTTGCCAGCAGCTGGAATAGTTCTTCAGCTTTATGTTGCATAGATGCTCAGTGACCTGGGGACTGTTCGAAAGATTTGGTAAAAATGTTTCTGATAGCAGTTGCCAGTATTAACACAATTTTTATAGACATTCTGGCTTTGTAGCATTTGCTGGGCTAGCACGTCTAGAGTCATCCGCACTACTTGAGATTCCCAGCAAATTTTGCTGACAGAACAGGCAGTCCCATGAATTTTCTCATACTTTCTGTCTTTTCGGGGCAGGGCAAAAATTCTACACATGTTTCAGTTAAGCAGTGTCAGCATTTTTGATCCTATGTATTTATGGTTGTACAAATAATTGATTTTTTTTTTTTTTTGGTTTGGCCATTGAATTAAGAAACTGGAAGCAATTCTTGGTTTTAGTTGACCAGAAAGAATTTTTGTTTTCAGACAAGCTAAAATGAAACAATTTGCTTAGTTTCAGTTTCTTCAGTTCTTTTCTACTTGCTGCAATAAAAAGTGTCAATTTCTGATTGAATTTAAGTTTTAATTGAAAACAGTATTTTGAAAAAAATATTCTAAATACTCCTCTTTTTTAGAAAACTTCAGGCTTTTCTGATTCCTTTATTTTTCTGGTTAATGTTATCTTCTCACTTGGGCTATTTGTCAAATTCACAATTTTTTTTCCCCTGAAGAAATGTATTTTTGTAAATAAATTGCTCAGCAGAATATTTTTACCCAGCATTGTTATAAATTTACAACTCGTTCCTGTTGCATTAGTGTTTAAATACAAAATTTCCAGAACGTTGCTTTTAAAGAGTCTACAGTTTGTAAAAGATGTTGCAATATGTCAGCATCTGATATGACTGGAGTCTGTGAGAATGGCAGCAGTACAAGTAGCATTCAGGTAACAGAGGTACAGTGTCAGAGGCATAGAAAATAATTTGTATGGAACAGTTTCAAAATACTGGATTAGGTCTAAAATGAGATCCCTTACAGGTTAAGCAAGGGCATGGAGACAGCCATTCATAACCAAGGTTGGGCGCAGTCTTCCAAACTATTTTGCAGTTGTTCAGACTGTTAAAGTTGTTAAATTTGAGAAGAAACTTCTTCTCAGTGAGGGTGACAGAGCACTGGAACAGGCTGCCCGGGGGGGTTGTGGAGTCTCCTTCTCTGGAGACATTCAAAACCCGCCTGGACACATTCCTGTGTAACCTCATCCAGGTGTTCCTGCTCCGGCAGGGGGATTGGACTAGATGATCTTTTGAGGTCCCTTCCAATCCGATTCTGTGAAACTGAGCTTGCTTGCTCTTACAGAATATCTGTTCATTGTAATTGTCAGAGACAACATTAGAGCAGAAAAATAGGGGATTAATTAAAACCAGCAGGTGCTTATGTCTTTGTTTAAGCAAAAAGAAAGACATAGAATATTTGTTGAGAAAGCCTCCTTCTCCTTAGGACAACTTATTTGGTTATCTGCACCCAGCAGCATTAGTACAGCAGAGGTTAAGGGCTCAGTGGACTAACCTCATATGAACAAAAGAACTTCATTACTCCTTTCTGTCCCTTGTCATCAGAAAGCATCGGCTGTTTTAGACTAAGTATAGGACTTGAACCATAAGGTAGTAATAGTGGAGTATATATTTTAGAAGTTAATGGAATTGTATGATTTGAAAAAAGCTAGGCATCTGGTTGTCTTATTATGTTTGTTTTTGGTTTTTTTGTTTTTTTTTGGTTTTTTTTTTGTAGCTAGAACAAATTGCACAAACCATTTCTAATTACAAATGTCTATTCTGGTCAACAGGAGGCAACTTACAGTGAATGCTTTCCAAATCATAATACTGTGCCATGACTAATGCGGTGGGAACATCACCTATTTAAAAGAGCTGCTCTGGAGATTTCACTTTAGACGAGAAACCTGTGTGCTAGGAAATTCTTCTTGGCTTAAGAATGAGGCTTATGTAGCTTGACCACTGTGAAAACAGTTTCGGAGGCCTTGCTAGCTGGAAGAAGAAGTTATCTCAAATTGGTGTTTCAAGTCTTCTGAAAGGATTTTAGGTGTCCAAACTTGGGAACTAGCTTTTGAAAACACTAGGTACATGCTTCTCCTACTGAGAATGTGCTCAACTCTATTGATGAGTCATTCTTTAATGGTGATTGCTGAAGCGTGTTGTGTGGTCATGGCCTGAGCTTGGTGGAAATTCTTGAAGTAGTGGAGAAACTTCCACTGATTGCCATTGGTGAGTCAATTAGGGCAAGCACAGCGGATTTTAAGGTATTGCCCTGTGGTACAATTGTGCAGAATCATTCTCTTTGAGGTTACTTGAGGTATGGAGGAGACTGCTTTCCTGATCCTCCTTGTGCACTAGATACTTCAGCTGTGGTGTCCACGCTGGTCCTGGCTACATATCATACTGCTCTGTGTGTGTGTGTATGTGCTGGCATCTTCCATGTGAATATCTATGATGGTCAGCTGTTGTCTGGACTCTTGATAGAAAACGTTGAAACTTTAGGGATAAAATTTTCTCTTGTTTGTTGTATGGCTGAAGGTGGGAAAAGAGACTATCCTAACACCCAGGTAAATGGAGAAGGAGCTAAACTGCTATATCATTGCTGCTCTAATTTAAAAAATTCTCCTATTAAAAGTAAAGGAAGCACAAGATGTTAAAGCGTCTGTGTAGGTCTGCAGGAGGAGACTGTGATGCCCCCATCAGTCCTCAGGCAAAGCAGTTCCCTGGACCTCTGGTTGCACAGTGCAGTGGATGGCCTTCCACAGACTGCACCTCCTCTCCACCATCCTAGGTGGAAGAAGGGCATGTCTGATAGCTAATATGCTGCTGAAGTGAGTGTTTGAAATATTAATCTCCAGAGTGGATTGACAGGGGAGGCCAGCAGTGGGAAGGAAATGCTGAAGAGAGTAAATGAGAGAACTTGAGTTTTAGGACACATTACACTTAAAATTCTGAGGCTGTTCCACTGACGGGTAACATAAAGAATAAGATTTACAATTTAAAGTAAGTTCCATAGTAAAATAATTGGACTGGTGAAGCAATCTAACTTTCACTAAATTGCTTTCCGGGGAGCCTATCCTGAACAGGGCTGCATAGCTCCTTCTGATATTTGAGCATCCTCAGGTCTTCTTGACTTGAGCGGGAATTAAACTCATTGAACTCTTCACTAGGCAATTAGTTCCTTATAGGTCTAATTTTTCTGCTGCAAAGTGGTAGCTGCCTTTCCCTTCAGTAAGCAGCCATACCCTGTGATCCTCAAGTTCAAACCTTAGCATGCATGTATCATTTAATGGTTCTTTTGTGAAACATGTACTCAAGCATTGGTGCATTGTTCTGTTCCTTACTACTTTCTGTGGATAGGATCCTTGAGAGTTCCGTTATACTGACTGCATCATGTTAGCAAATAGAACATGTAGAATACTTGATGAAAATATTTCCAAAAATAATCCTGTCAAAAGCCCATAAGATCGTATTATGTTTTATTTTCTTTCTTTTAAGTAGGAAGTGTTTCTTTTGCCATCAAAAAGGGGTGGATGCACTTCAAATTAAGAGGACAACTTCATTAGCATGAAGGATGAATGAGATAATAAATGAGATAGTGAAAATGAGATTTTTCTGCCTTTTCTTTCCATGAGAGAAGGCCTACTGAAATGCAGTATATTGACAGTCCTCAAATAACTGAAGCTCCAACTGTTCTTGCTTTCATGGTTTCCATTTATGCTACTACACATTTTGAGATGATGGATTGTGGAACACTAGGTGTTGAGATAAAGAGAATCAATAATGTGATACAAAAGATTAAATAACTCTGATGGGACATTAATGAATGCTACAATTTGCCACAGGGATTTGGATATTAAAGAAGAGCTTGAGAAGAATTAAGAAGAATTCAGTTCTCCCCTTGCAATTGTAGTGTCTTTATCCCATGAGAAGTAGTTGCCTGGTGGTTCTTGTCAAGTACAGGGGTGGAGAATTTTTATTCTTTCTGTATCTACATGGTGCCCAGCACAAAGTCTCCTAGGCATGATGACTGCCAAGCATTGTCACAGTGTCATTGCTCTCTCGGGCCAGAGCTGGAGTGAATAGTAATGGAAGAGTAGAGATCTTAGTATCCTTATCTGCTGTTCAAGAGTGAAGCACATGCAACCTGTAGGAAAATTTTTATTGTGTCAAAGTTATTCACTGTCTAAGAGAAGATGTGTTGCACTAGTGTGCATAACCAAGGAGTGTTCCCAACGAGGAGTCTTCCCATTTGACTCAACCACTGGAAAATGGGCAAGAACAATTATAAGACCCAGATTTTGCCCTAGTGTTAGCACTGCACAGTACTGCGTTCTGTAGTTTATTAAGATGCACTTTGGAATATGTAATCTGAGGCAGAGAGGATTTTGTGCTGAGTAACATACTTTTCAGGATATAAAAAATAGCTTCCATGTTTATCCAAGACAACTCCAGTGTGGTGTGGTTGGTTTTGGTATTGGTTTTGGTTTTGTTTGGTTTGGGTGGGTTGGTTGGTTGGTTGGTTGGTTTGTTTTTCCTCCTTGAGTATGGGCTAAATGGAGGTTAGTCTGGAGTAATTCTGAGCTATGAAACAAAGAAGTTGAAGAATCCTTGAATCATTTCCTAGGCAGACAGAAACACAGGTGGTTGATGGTATAGGGATATATTTGGTGACTTCTATTTCTAAATGATGTACACATTGCAGACACACAGCAGAATTGTGATTTCATTGGTAGCTGTCATTAGGGTCTTTATGCAGGAGGCACACCTGGAGCTCCACATTAGATTTTATGGCAAAAGGTGCTATTGAATGTGATTGTATGCCTCTTAATATTTCTGCTGTAATTCTGAGTGTTCCTGTCCTCATTGTTATTTTCTTGTTTCCCTACTTTCACAATTTATTTCTAATTTTTTGCTTGCAGCAATATGCAGAAAAATAATTCTGATTACACCTTGCATTCTGAAAGGCCATTCATTGCTTTCCTGTGTGTAATTCATACTGATGTCACACTCTGGACTTCAATTGGAATTCTGACTCCATCACTTTCATAGCTTAAAAAACAAACACTAAATAAAAAATGTGGCTTTGTCACAAAGATAAAGCAAAATCAGAGAGGCAAATTAAGTTAGACCCATAAACACTCCTCCTCTGAATTCAATCTGCATTCTGAAACAATCATAATTTAGACATGTACCACTAAACAAATATGGGAAAGCTAAGCTGTTAGTGTTGAAAACCTTAGCTGTTTCTGTCTAAGCAAGCTGTATGGGACTTGCCTACTAAAATGTGCCACGTAAAAATAAAGCTATTAAGGGAAGGTTGACATCATCATTTTTCTTTGCAGATCAGGTGGTAGTTCCTGGCACTAAATTTTAGAGTTGAAATAAATTAATGCAAAACCCAAGGTTAGACCATTCACCTGTTTTCTGAGTTCAAAGTCAAACCATCACAAAAGGAAAGAAGGTACTGTTCTGAAATACATTAGTGTTATTAATAATGTATTAAAATGCAACACATTTAAAAAATACTTCTGTCAAAATAATTATTTATGTTGAATTCCATCTTCCAAGGAAGAGAGTACTTAATCCAGCAATGCATTTAAGCTCATGACCGGTTTAAGCATGAGAACACAGGACTACTCGCACGCTTTAAGTTAGGCACATGATTAATTGGACAAGGTTAATAGCCATACTGAGATGAGATCAAGCATTTGGCTATAAGGGCCTGACTCTGCCAGTCATACTTGTGTTCTTTTTCTGCAGTAAGACACCTATGAGATTTCATTCCACTCGGCACAAGAGTGGTGTTGCATCCCACGGACTTCTTTGGCAGCTTCACAGGGGTTTGATGGAGAGTGTCCTCTAGGGAGAGTAGCTTGCAGGTGTGGTGGGAGAAGGGCCACTGAGGTTAAGTAGTCAGGTTTAGCCTAGTTAGCACAAGGAGAGAAACCCTGCTTTAATGTTTCTTGGGGCAGGCAGAGGGAAGGCAGGCAAGGGGTGCAAAACTGAGACACTTCAAAAAAACCTCATAAGTCACAAAATACAGTTCCTGCCCAAATCTGCTGTATTTCTGGGTGTGACCTCAACCATTTTTTGTCTCTGTTTTCAGGTTGCTCCTATAATTAAAGAGAGGATGATGAAGAAGGGCAGCATGATGTTTGGATACCAGCCTCACCAGGGCAAAGTCAACTTCTTCTGCCAGGTGGTGATCAGCCCTCATGTTAGTTGAGAGGACATAGACTTCTTGCTGGATGAAATTGAGCTTTTTAAAGATAGGCATTTATTTCTTGGGCTGAAGTTCTTGGAGCAAACTAATGGAAATAACCATGTCTTTTACCTTACCATCAATGGCTACTTTAATGTTTTGATGTTTATTCCTTATTCTGCATTTGAGGTGGCACTGACCAATATGAACCTTTCCATGTCATGTTTTCTGTCCTGCGGAAAGCTGTCTTTAAACACAACGCTTTCTTGTTTTCATTTCCTACGTTGTACTAGGACCCAGGATTTGTGTGACATTCCTACCTCTCATCTCTAAGAGGATGGTATGGAAAGTTGAAGGAAGTAATGATACCCAAAGAGGTCACATTATCAGAACAGTAGATAGGAGCAAATGTCACCTTGCACCACTTGCCAGGTGCCTTTAATAGTGTCCTGGAAGTGAGTATTCTTGTGTTGCTGTCTTAAGCCACTAGAATTTAAGCCAAAACCCATGCTGATATTAACATAAAAATAAATATCACAATATGGGCCCTGAATTCTGCCCTGTAATACACACAGATAACTTCATCATGTATTGCCTTGTGCTTCTGGCTTTGCCAGCTCTCATGATCCTAAATTCAGGGCCCTTAAGACTTCTTCAGCCTCCCAGCCACCCCAGGTGGACTGCAGGTTACACAAGGGGTGCCGGATGGACGGGATGACTTTGCTGTTGCTTCTGCAGTTAGACAGGACTGTCACCCTTTCTGCTTCTCTTTTTTGACCTTGAAGGGAACAACAGAATACAGTGTCAGGATGTTTTGATTATGGTCCAGATTCTTGGTGAGTACTTGATTTTTGATTCAGGGGGAGCTTTGTCACCTTCCATCAGCTAAGAATTTGGTCTGTGGTGTTTTGTGACACCACTACTATTGAAGAAGCGTTACTGTCTTGTTTCTGTTAATGTTGTTAGTGCATTTCTCTGTTGCCAGATACTGTGACACTCATGGCACATGTCAAACTGAAGTAACACAGTTCCTTTCTGTAGCACTAGTGGCTGTAGTATTTTTAAATGAGAGCAAAATGGAATTTCTTTAACATTTGCAGAAGATAGGTCTCCGATCCACATGTACGCTGATTTCCTCAAAGGTATAGGTTAACCCTTCCAGTGTGATGTGAATACCTTATCTAATCTCCATACATTTTCTATTATTTCTGACCCTTTACCGCATCCCAGGTGTGCAATATGATGGTCTCATTTCAGGAGTAATGTCATTTTCTCATGGTTGCCTGTCTAGGAAAAGTATCTACAAAATGTCTATTTTGTAGCTGTTGATTTTTAACAGAGAGTGGAGGAAATGACACCGTTATCAATACAGTCTGTGTTTGTCATTTGTCAATATAAAATTGCAGAGATATATATGAAGAAGGTACCTATTAGCACTCCAGACAGAGAAAAAACACACTGCCAGCACAGTGTTAAACTGTGAAACCCGGTTTAACCTTGCTTCAGGATGTGGTTTATCTGTGTGCTGTGCCCATATAATCTTTAATAAACATCTTAGATGAAATTGTGTTAAATTTATCTTACCCTTACTTACAAATGCCAAAGCTAAATTGTCTTTGCAGAATGGGCCATTTAATTTATTTTTTTACTATTCTAGTGAGATGGGATCTGACCATGAGCTTCCTCTCCTAGTCACTGACAAGAACCATCTCTCAAGATGGAAAACCAAGTTCTGGAAGTAGTGAGGTACTGGTCGAAATCAGTGTAGAAGTGGATCCATTGACTGCTTGTAATTTCTTGTGTTTACTTCTAATAATCCTTTTTCAATAGGAAAGGAAGGAAATATTTAGACAGAAGGGAGGCTGAGGCAATTTTTACTCTTAGTGCACCTTGTGAGAACTTTTGGCATTTTGTGCTGGATCCACATGCTAAATCACTCACACAATTCATTGTGCCTGGAACAATCAGTCCTTGTCTCAGGATTTATAATATGATTTTCTGTGATAAAGGAACAATAATGAAGAGAGGCTGGTTATGTATTATTTTAGTGTTTCTGACTCCCACTTTTTTAACTGGAAACCTTTGGTGAACTGGGCCCTGGGTTTTATTGCTGGGATCTTTCATTTCAACACCAGCAGTTTGGCATGCATAACATCTCAGTTTATCTACTCAGTGTTTGTACCTAGAGATTCAGATTGATCTTTATTTCTGTGAGATGGAATTGAAATGTATTTTCATTTGTATCATTCAATGATGCATCAAGATGCTTTTTAAATATCATTTGACCCTTAAAGGACAAGAAATATCCTTTAGGAAAAGTCTGGTCAAAATGGTAGAGGTACATTCCCAGAATGCCAGGTAAGAGCCTGAAAAATCTATTATGTGTCCAAGGCTTCCTCATACAACACATCTCACAGCATGAGTTCATGCTCGAATATTTTTTATCTTTAAATCCTTGGGTAGCATGATTTGACTTACCAAACTGATATGAAATGTTGAGGGACGTATAGAATAATTAAGAAATATTGAATGCCAAGTTCTGCTTTCTCCTGTTATGTCGCATATGAACTTTATGACAAGGCAAAGGTAAGCTAAAAGTGTCACTTGAGTCGCCCATTTTCAACCTTGCCAAATCTGCCCAGCCTCTCTTCCATGTTGGCTGCTTCTATGGCCTTTCAAGGGGAGAGTGAAGTGTGTGCACCCTGGAAATCAGCTGTAGGTAAGGCCCACTCACATACCTACCATCCTTCCTGTGGCATAATTGATAAATGCTGATAAATCGGTTGAGCTTATAAGCACTGTGTCTGGTGCAGTATCTGCTAAATATTGCTACTGTTACATCCTGAAATAATGCAATTGCACACATTCATTATGTCTTAATTGCACATGCTAATTGCAGGTTAGATGCCATCAAAGCAGCACTGCCTGGCAAATGCACTGTGCAAAACATGAGAAACCCTGGTGGAGGGGATTTCTTTCTTTAAATTGAATCTATTCTCCCACAATTACATGTTTTTGCTTCAGATGTACAATTAGATGTTATTACTCTAATTCTGTAACTACACAATAATCAACCAAAAATGACTTTGAGAGGCAAAACAAAACAAGGAAATTCGCACAGCAAGAGGCACAATGAAGAGAACGTCAAAGATTTCAAGGCAAACCCACAGAAGGAAACAATGATCGTGCAAACGATTAACCTCTGCAAAATCTGATGTATGTGAACAGGTCACATGGTTGTGCTGCAGGAGTGGAGCGGTGAAGCAGCACCGATCATGGACACATGCAAGAACTTGCTTATACCCTGACACAGCAGTGATCTGCCCCAACTTAGCATGGCCCATCCACTGATCATAGACGAGGCCTTTCAGAATGCAGGACACTTTGTCGTAGAGTAAGGTTGTCTGTATATGTCAGGGTCTAGTTTGTTTTAAAGCAGTCTCAAGAATAAAAGTGATACTGAAAGGGTAGTCTTGATAAAGTCCAACAGAGATAACCATTTTAAGCCTTAGTAGCTTGAAGAACAATTGATCACATTTTAAAAATTTCTTTAAAACAAATCCAAACCAAAACAAAAACTAACAGTTACATCTTTATTTTATGGAGGATAAAGGCAAAGAACAGAAAGTGAAGGACATGGACTCTTAATAGTTCTGTCAAACACAGATGTTCTGTTTTGATGAAGTAATTTCTTGTGAGTGACTTGGAGAGCACTAATTTCTACAGAGCCATCTAAAAATGGAAAGTATGATGAAAGTGCTTGCCATGAACTAGCAGAGGCCCATGGAAAATAACATCTGCCTTTGGTACTCTGCAGTGTATATTGTCCTCTGCATAACACGGTTCTTTCAAGAAACTTTCACCCCACTTATCTCTCTGGGAAGTGACTCCTCAAATCTGGCAGGCATTGGCACTGGTAGCTTTACACATCCTGCCCCTTTTGTGTCAGGTGATAGGGATATTTACTTTTGCTGTGTTTCTGTGCCCTCTTTCATGCTTGGACATTTTTTCAGAGGGAGATTTTCAATATTTGGCACCATAGAAAAAATGTCAGAGTAGCAGAAGGGGGAAGATTGAAAGCTGAAGTGAAAGCAGAGCTCAGGTTGGTATCTTGAAGTGACATTTTGCCTTCTGTTTCCCAGCAATGGTTTTGTCTAGGTGCTCAGAGGGTGATCACTCACTGCTCCTGTCAGAACTATGGTAACACCAACACAGGATAACAATTTGGCCTTGGGAAACTAAATAAGACAAGGAATGGGAGAAATAAATGTTAGTTATCCTGTTTTACAGGAATTTAACTTAAAACTATTTTTGTTTGTTTGTGAAAACTTGCACTGTGGCTTTAGAAAAATTGTTGAAGGAGTCACTACCAGGAGACAACAGTGAGTGAAAACTGGGACATAGTGTGATATGGCCTTGCAGAGGGAGATGGCACTAGGCTAACAAGAGTGCTTTCAGGGATTAAAAAAGTTAATAAAGTTATAGACTGGATTTTATGGTATTTAATGTGGTATCATCATTTAGGAAATCCTAGATAAAATAGGAAGCAGGATGGAAAATGTAAGGTCGGTAGGACTACCTAGTGAAAAATGAAAAGGAGTTATGGAGAAAGGAAGATACCACTCGAGTACTGGTATTGATTCTGGGCTAATCTATCTTTATACTGCCATCACTAACCCTTTCAGAAAGATCAGACATATGCTGATGAAGCTATGTTGGAGTTTTAGAGATTGATATACATGAAGAACTAGGTGATTTTAAGAGCTTGTGGCAGATCAGTCAATGTGCAAAATCTTTGAGGACTTGCAAAAAGCTGCAAGAACTTTTTCATTAGAGGTAGGATGTACTAAACATTTGGGAAACATAAAACTGTGCAGATAAGCATAATAACAGCATAAACAGTGTATAGCTAAGCCCAAATGCCATATAAATAAAGTCAGCCATTCAAGAAATTGGCAGTAAAGATCAAAGCAGATGTAGTCTCTCATCTGGAGGTGGCAGCAAGGAAACCCTAAGTGGGTGGCAGACATGGTGGCTGGTCCAGGCCTCTATCCTCCAGCTCTGTTGTCTCAAGCTGTGAGCAGTGAACAGTGAGAATATTAATTGGTTTTACAGGGCCACAGAGCAGCGAGCACTGCCTAGCAGTGTGCTCCATCTACTGGCTTGTCTTCTGCTAACCAACTCTGCCACTCGCAGGATGTCTCTTCCATCTCATATGTGGCAGAAGAGGGAATTGGAATTAAAACTTGGGATTCTTCAGACAAAAATGGTTTGTCGAAAAATGTTGCTTTGTTTTAGGCATTCTCCTGTGAAAACGTTGGATTTCAATGGACTTTAGGGAAACACATGAAGACCTGTGATCACTTCTTGTCACCCTGCCTAGACAGTGATGGGAATGTGTTTCCATGCTGTGTAACCCGTGATGACACTGGTGTATTTAGAGCATCCAAACTAAGAAATGGGGGCCTCAGGGTGCTGTGAAAAATGGACTTCTCTCATTCTGAGGCCCTCAGTTATGCAGTGATTCCTTACTCTTGCTCTTAGAGTTAAAAAAGAGTTAGAAAAGGAGTCAGGAGCATGCAAGCCACTTTAAAGCTGGATGGCCTCAGAGTGCTGAGTTTCCAGACTTGATTGTATTCTGAAGCAATCCAAATGTCTGAGGGTTTTCTTATATAGTTTCCTTTCCATGAGAAATATCAATATTCTATGGTGCGTTACGAAAGAGGATGTTGCCCCCATGCCACAGCACCTTATGGAATTTCCCATAGAACAAAATTTCCAGCTTCTTGACCACCCTGAACTCAGACCTTTGGAAACACAGACTGAACATAGAACTGCAACCCCTATAGAAGGAAGGGATCTCAAGATCCCATTGAGACAATATGACCTCCATCTTGAGGTAGGATCAGTGCTACCAGAGAACCAGTGTCTAATCCTTGCCTTATCTATAATTCAGGACCAAAATCGCTGGACACCCTGCAGCCTTCCCATGAAGATTTCTTAATGGATAAACTAGTTTTTCCCTGTTGTGCTTGATCCATCCACCATAATTACAGCCAATGCATTTTTTTTCCTATTTGCAACTTCTACATGTTCAAAGATTATTTTCTTATCGCCCCTTAATCATCTTCTTTTCTAGTTCTGTGTTACTGTAATTCCTCCCACATTTCCTCGAAGGCCATGTTTCTAAGTCTTCTGACCTAAAACAAGACAGAGAAGTCCTCTGAATCCTTGCCAGAGTTTAAAAGAGAGGCAGGATTACTTTATGCGTCTCTCAGCCACCTCTGCTGCCCATACACCACAATGAGATGTTTACTTTCTTTTGTAATAGCGAGACACTATTGACATGTTAGGTTTGTGATCCAGTCTGAACACTAAAGCTTCTTTGGTCAATTGCTCTACATGACGTTTCTTCATTAGATATCTGTACGCTTAATTGCTCTCTTGGAAGTGTTGCTCCTGAAGAGGACCATGTTCTTTCATCAAGCACAGCATAGCTGGCCAGTCGAGGGAGGTGGTTTTCCCATTCTACTCTTCACTGCTGTGGTCCCATCTCGAGTACTGTGTGCAGTTTCAGGTGCCAAAATATAGGGACATAAAACTATTAGATTGCAAGGATTAATTTCAGGCTGAAACAATACAATATATTAAGCATTTTCTACCCTTTTCTTGTTGCATGCTAGTTTAAGAATTAACATTTTGTTGTCTGATTATAGCTAGAGAGAAGACTGATACAATCAATTAAGTACTTAACATTTTGGCCTTTACAGCCACCCTTCTTTTCAGTTGTGCAGTTCTTCCTGAAGGGATTTCTTTTCTGCTTACTTATGCTTTTCTTCATTAAAAAATAGATGCCCTCAGTATTTAGTTTGTTGGGTTTCTTTGGAACTGGAAGACAAAGACATTGTTCTGGTACCAGAGTATTCAGCCTAATGAGGCAATCATGTAGGAGATATTTGCATAAGACATTAAAAACGAGCTCCTCCCCACTGCCCAATTAAGAGCCTTCCCCATAATTATTTTCTTAATGAAAACACTACATGCAGCTCACAGTACCTATAATTTAATTTTAGTTACTCCTGGAAGACAGTTGAAGCAGGTATTTAAAAATACAATTCTTACTGTAAAGTATAGCAAAATAGAGTCACAAACATACACAAGTTATTTGTCAGAGCATTTAATATCCTCAAATTAATAATTTCATGATTGCCAAGATGTGTGGTTCAAGCGAGAAATGTGTTGCTATGATGGTGAGAGGAGTCATTTGCTCTACAGCATTCATACATGCCAATTGCTAATGCATTGGCCACACATACAGAAAAGGAGATGAAAAAAGATGAACATCGTCATTTGACCTGTCTGACCCTGTATCCAAAACTTATTTAATTCATTTGTCCATGAAATAGATTTCCATCTCTTCTAGAAGATAATATGGCTGATTTTGCACATCAGGGCAAGTGGTGCAAAAATACCGAGCTCCAGCCGAGCCAACCCACGTGGCAACCAAGATTCACCAAGGACTGTCAAAATTCTAACTGGAAAACTGAAAGACAAAAATTTCTTTGTAAAAAAGTCCATTGGATTTCTGATTAGGATTTTAAAAACTGATACTCTGTATCATTAGCAGCCATGTGAAGACATGTAAATAAAAGAACAACCACTCTTTAAGCTAGTCTGTGAGCACTCTCCACATGTTAGTGTGAAAAGCACATTGTCCATACTGAATGTCTTGCCTGTGATGTAACAGGTCAAAGCACTGAAGTCAAAACTACTGACCTCAGCAGCGTTACAGTGGGGTGAAGGGGTGGTCTTAACGTGACCCCATGAAGGCCCATGGAGAACGCTACATCTCTCCAAGTTTCAGGTCTCTGGCCCTTTGCTGCCCAGGCTCAGGCTCCCCCCTGGCTCCCTACACAGCCCTGGGGAAGGACCTGCCCTGACTTATGATCCAGTTTTAGGCCAAGATGCTGATGAGGTGAAGGTAGCGAGGCTCTGCTGCATCGCTTGCCCTTGGGAGAGTTTTTCTGAGAGTGTTTTACATTGAAAAGCGAACCTTCTTCTGCCAAAATGTTTTCTTCCTAGAGCTAATAAAACCAAATTAGACTGTTCCCCAGATCAGGAATTAATTTTGTCTGGTTGTGTGTCATGGATATAGTAAACAGTTTATACTTGGGCAAAGGCTGTGTTTAAGTATGACTGAATCCTGTTTGGTTTACTGTGATTAACCTAAACAATTTATAAATGGATGAAGCAAGTTAATTTAAATTCTTTCTCCAGTTTCCTATGGCTTTGTTAAGATTGGGTTCTTAAAGCAACCATTCCAGAAATTATTTCATGACAAGCAAATTAATGTTAACATTCCTACACAAAAATGAAATTGACTTTTTTTTTCCTTATTTAATAAGGCTTACACATCCTTTAGAAACGTACTCAGGCTATACAGCCTGCTGCTTAATGGGAGATGCCATTAATGCCTCGAAACACGGGAGCATTTCGCTGTGCCATTCAAAGCATTACAAGAAAAAATTCAGCATAATCCCCTGCAAGCTGCTTCTGCAAACGCCTCCTCAGTGGTGAGGCTGAAGTGTCGGCAATGTTTTCGTGTTACAGAAATATTGCTTCCACTTCTTACATGGGGTTTAGATGAGCAAAAGAAGTTGTAGCCAAAGCACATGAGCACGTCTGTGTAAAAAGTGCATGAGGCTTAACAACTGGAAAATTAGAAGTCTTGGTATGAGATTTATGTCCTGTTCAAAACCTTTTAGCTAACTAAAGGTATGGCCTCCTTCATTCTGCCTCCAGGAGTGCTGGGTGGCTAATGGAAAGCGAGTATCTTGCTTGAAGAGAATAGACACTCTGGCTTTAATTTCATAATAGGAGGAAACCTCACCTTTCCAGAAATAAGCTTGGATCAGGAGTTATCATCTTTCAGTTGCTAAGTGCCTCTCTTATGGATGGGCTGTTCATAAAGACACTGTTAACCCACGTGCTGTAAGTTATAATTCTTCGTGGCATCACCGCATAGCTGCTTTTTTTGGTGGTGTGAGCAGATGGACTTTGTGTTTTCTTTTACTGGAGCCTTTCTCTGACAATCTTTAGTTCAGTTTTGCTGGATCAAAGACGAAACACTGCCATTCCAGGAATTCTTACACCCTGTGCTATTTCAAACAATAGTGTTTTACTTTAAATGATTCTCAAATGTTCATTGCAATGATACATTAGAACAACCTATAGTAAGCCTTGCATTTTCGTCTCAATTCCTGAAGCAACAACCCTTGGAACATCTGAGTCTGGGGTGGCATTTCTTATATGTTGCCAAATGATGTATTCCAAATTTAATACAAATACATTTATAATCTTATCTTACTGGGTAGTCATAGGATAGGCAGCCTTGCTAGATAACTGCAGAGATCCTCTCAGCATTCACATACAAATATAAGGAAGTCACTAGATAAAGACCAGTCTTTCTGCTAAACATTTGTAGCCACAGACAGACAGATGTTTATCTCAGGAGTTTATACTGTCTTCTGTTAGAGAACTAGAAAGACAGTTTTCACCTTCAAGCAAAAGCGGGAATTAGATGCAATCAATATCTTCTGTAAAACATTTTCTAACCTTAAATGGTCTCCTGCAAGGCTGCAGCCTGAAGAACCTGGTGTATTTCTAACAGAAGGAAAGTTTTTTTCTGAAGCTCTTTGTGTGAGATGGAAAGTGCTGGGTTTGGGTTGTGTGGGGAAGTGGGGAGGTAAGTAGCTCTGCTTCTGTTGTTCATACAGCTCTGATAACATGTCCTGCATCCCACATCAGTTTAACTTCTCCTAAATCAAAAACGCCCCTAAATCCTTCAGGCAGCCAGATGGTGGATGAAACACTCTGTGAAAACTGGAACATTTCCAAGATCCTTATGTTACTCTGGCAGGTAACTGAGCTGTATGCTACAGAGAATTCTGACGCAGCAGGGTTGTTGGTATTGTAAGGGAGTTTTCATTCCTGCTGGGATTCAAGGGGGAATGAATGTGAGAGTTGAGGGTGAAGCAGGATGGTCATCCTGTCCTTCAGGAAACTGAGATGGCCCTGATTGAGGGACCCTCATGCAACCCCTTACACTGGAGCAGAAACCTGGCACACCTGGCTTGACACCTGCCTAACATCTCCATGCAAGCTGGTTAGACAAATGTATGTTGTGTATTCCTTGTGGGCTTTGCTTCCTCTCCATTGCTCCTGACCTAAATAAGCAAAGTGGGGTGTACTAAACAGTTGTATGCATTGGGTTTACTCAGGTGCTGTTTCCAGAGAAGGACACACCCTGCTGGTCAGGAGAGTCCTTACTGGGGAGAGGAGGAGGCTGAGGGAGAGAAGGATGCCAGAGGAAGGGCATGGCTCCAGCCTCTGCAGAAGCAATGGTGAGTTGCCCTTGGGGAGATTGTACAGGGCTGAGCTCAACACTTAAAAACCAATATCTGATGCAAGTCAGCAGGTCATGGTCTGAAACACAAATACAATGAGTCGCTTTCATGAGAGAAAGGCCAGCAATCCGATCCAAACACAGAGGCAGGAGGGAGTGCTCTGTGCAGCTCCTGCTCAGGCACCTGAATGTGCCTGGAAAGAGGAGAGCAGTGTCAGGGAAGTTGAATCCACAGCTTGTTGAAAAAAGAAAGTAGGGTGAATTGCTTTTTGTTTCTTCTTCCACAGGAAAGCCTTGCTGCAGCAGAGGAGGAAGAGGGGGAGTGTTTTCAGCTATGAGTGGTCCCTGCTGTGACACAAATGAAATGGCTGACCTGGGAAGAAATGCCAGGGAGCTTTGCTCTACCTGCTTTCACATGGCAGCACATTTGCAAACCAGATGTTTCAGCAATGAGAGTTTAATCATACTGACTTGATCAGGTGACTATTTTATTTTTTTAAGAATTTAGCTACATAAATGCAACTATCCGAAGAGACTGGCTTATCACCATTATAACTGGGCAAATCATTCATAGCAGATAATTGATGAGCTTCCTTTTGCCTTTGCCTCTTCATGAATTGATTAGATGGTGTTCAAAGCATTAATTAGTCAAGTGCCTTAAATTTATTTCCTGGGCTCAGTCCTTCCAGGAGCCTCACAAATTGTTGGTATTTCAACAAACCACGGCCTTTGTCCTCAGCTTTCAGCTGCCGGAGGTAAAAAATAGGTGAGAGCTGCCAAAGGTCAAGGCACTATGCGGAAATGGGGTCCAGACAGCTGGGCTGGGACACCACGGGCTCAGACCAACTAGGTCTTGAGGGTCATACTGGGAAACGTAACCCAGTGGGACACAGGTGCCTGAAAAGAAACCAAGCAAAATTCTGCAGTGAAGTGCATCACTTACACCAACCCAGGATGAGACTGGAATTTTTGGCACCGCCCCAGCAAGAGCTTTCTGAACACGCACATGGTGTGCACCCACTTGAATAAATGTTTGCCAAGTAATAAGCAGCATGAAAGCAGCCAAACTGCTTTCAGGAATAACAAGCAGACAGTCTGGAACAGAATTTGCTCCATCTTCTCTGTGGCCAGAGGGAAAAATTGCCACAGTCAGTGTTTTATTAAAACCATAATGCCAAAAAAAAAGAAAAAAGGCAAAAAGCAAGCAGGAGAGACAGAGTTAAGGATCGGGAAATAAACTAATCAGCGTTCTTTTGGAAGCATCGGAAGCCCTCGGGTCTCAACACAGCTGGCTTGACAGAGGGACAATATTGCAGGTGCTCCACATGTAGAGAGGTTTGTTTCCAGGAGCACTCAGAATAACGATGTCTTAATGCCTTTCTTTTTCTTTCCATACCCCTCAGGAGCTGGGTCATGATTTTTTTTCTTCTTTTAGCATTCATGTCTATTCCATTAGCAGTTGGGAACATCCTTGAAGGGGGTTAAACCCCAATAGTGCTGGGCATTGTGTGAACCGGTAACACAGAAGCACTCTGCACTGGGAAACGTTGCCATCCAGTCTAGACCAGTGCTTGGTTCAGCAGTAAACCTGAGGATTGCCTTCCACATTGCACAGCTGGAGCCTCTTTGCTGTGTATCCTGGTGATAAAATAGTGATTTATATGCTAATTAAGAGCTGCTCACATAAGGATGTTGAAAACCATATTTAGGATAAGGAAGGTGGGCAAAAACCTTAATTGAAAAAATATTGCAAGGATATAGTGTACTTTAGTTCAAGAATATTGTGTACTTCAAGACTGAAAGGTCTCTAGGGTTTGCCTGCTGCAGTTTCTCAATACACTTTATATTCCTTTTTGCAACACTTGTCTGCCTTGTTATGTCAAAAGGAATTCACCTTTGAGCCAGTGTAAACAGGGTATCAGGGTTAGAAGATCTTTGCCAATACACAGGCAGTTGTGGGGACTAGTGAGGGGTGGCCAGCGCCACCAGTGCACCAGCAAATGCTGGGGCTGACCACAGTGATGCTAAGCTTGCCTAGAGCTGGGCAGGGTGCTGCTAGAAACCACAGAGGTGTGGAAAGTGAGGCTTTGCATGCCCCTAGGGAAGCTGAGAGCTGTTTTGTTTCTTGCCTTTGCTGAAGGAACAGCTGAGACGCAAAGGCTGCACTGTTAATGCTTGCTGGAGTGCAAACATCCCACTGTCCCTTAAGGTTAGAGCAACTATGGCAAGGCTGGAGCTGGCAGGGCTGCAGTGCAGCTGGCAAGGTCCTGCCCTGCCCTGTCCCCAGTGCAACCTCATCAGCAGCCCTGCAACAAGGCTCCCTCCCTTCAGGCCCCTCCGTGTTGTCCTCAGGCAGCTGGTTTCAGCTGCCTGCAGAGCATCTTTTCTCTGCAGCTTGATTTATGGTCTTGTAATACAGGGCAGAGGGCAGCTGGTTTAAAGGAAGAGCTGCTCACCTGCAGCTGTCTGACTGGCAGGGTTACCTACGCAGGGCCTGCTTCACAAAGCCCCTGTTTGCCAGTCTTAGCCTAGCTGTGGCTGCAGTGCTTTGCACCACACCTGACATCAGCTCCGTGTTTTACTCTGTCCGGAGCACTGGGCTGTGAAATCGCAGCATTGCACATACTCAGAATTCAACAAGGTCTTGAGCAACATGATCCAAGCTGCCCATTTTGAACAGGAGCCTGGACCAGATGACCAGCAAGCACAGCACCGGGACTGGAGTTTCCCTGTCAGCCTCAGTTATTCTGCGATTCCGCTCATGAATGAAGATACCTGGGTGCCTGTTTGGGGAATCCCCACTTGGATGTTCAAAAGGAGATAGTGCAGCCAAGCATGAGCTCTGGTGGAGGTTTTGGCACCAAAATACTTTCCCTGGAAAAGGGGTGATACCTAGAGAGTCTTAAATGCCTAAATCAGGCACTGGTGGACTGTGTTCTCTGTAAAGGCTCAGCGTCAACGAAGTCACACTCAAGGCAATGTTTTTGGTGGGGCTAGAGGTATCTCCCTCTTTGTTTATGTGGTGCTTGTGTTCTGCATGTCTTCCATGGGAGGACTATCAGCTTAAAGAGGTGAAAGCTCTGCGTAGAGAGCAGTTGCTGTAAGGCACAAACACATTAATCATACGCTTCTCAGTGACACAGATTTAGTGGGCTGTCCTTTGGCTCACTTTAATACCAGCACCAAAACAACTGAGGTTTAACTAAGGCCTTATCATGGAATCATTTAGGTTGGAAAAGGCCTTTAAGATCAACGAGTCCAACCGTTAACCAAACACTGCCAAGTCCAGCACTAAACCGTGGCCTCTAGTGCCACATCTACACTGAGAACTGAGGAACCTAAAAGTAGGAGACTGTCAGCTGTGAACACTCTTCTCCGTCCCCTCCCCTGAGACTCCTGAAGGTTTTACACTGCAGGGGCTGATGGGCCAGCAAGATTGGGCATGTGCTAGTGCTGTTGGCTAAAGGGCAGGATGGAAACTGGGAGAAGGAGTCATTAGCAAAGCAGGATACATGCAAAGGCCACTGGACACACTTGCTATGACATTCAGGCCTCTGGTGGGAAGGAATGGACCTGAACCATTTTAGGACAGGATTCATTTTTGGGAGAGCCCTCTCCCTATTCTGGGTGCTCCAGACATGAAAGACAAACTTCAGTTGGTGTTATTTTATTTGCTCCAATAAACATTTGATTTATATAAAACAAAACAAAACAGACCAAAAAAAAAAAAAAAAAAAAAAATCACATTCCCCCCCCCCCCACAAAAAAAAAGCCAACCAAACCCAAACCGGTTTACAAAGCAAGTTAAGTGCTTGAAAAATTTGATATACAAGAGTATATATTGTTCACATCCCTAGTTCATACATGATGTACAGGGGAAATATTCCTTAAAAGTACAAAAATTTTCCTTTACATGTAGTAGTAAAAAACAAACCAAACAAACTACCACAAAACAATTTAAAAAAGAAAAAAACAAAAATAAAACAAAACCAACAAAACATAAAAATGTCAGTATTGTCAGGAACTACAGGATGTCATTTTTTGAACTTCAGCGTGGATAGCAGAGAAACAGGCTGCCACATCCCTCTGTCCCCTCTCCGAGCAGCTCGTCCCTGGCCCTGCTGCCCGGCCGGCTGCTCTACTTTGTTACGAAAAACACGACCCCTTCCTCCCCCCGCTTATAAAATTTTACATCGACATCGTATCCTCTGAATTCAACTGTAGTTTTTGAGATTTCGCCTCACTGTTTAAATATTTCTGAGTAGTTTGGTTAGAATTAAACAACAAAAAAAAAGGCAGATACGAAAGTATTTCAAATAAAATATTTGTCATCATAAATCTTAACTCCTATTTGAATAAGCATGATTCCTATTCACTTACATGGCAATGTCTTCTAGAGAAATATTGCTGTTTATCTGTCACAGGTGTTTAATAAATGGCACCAGATACATCTGTAGAGGACTAGTTTTGCTGGCTGAATTTCCAATTTGTAAGGCCTGCTTACATGCTGTAGGGAAGAACGAAGTGGAAAAAATCACTGCAAAAGTCCTGAAGACAAAATTGTTAGCCCTTAATAAAACACACTGCTGTCATTTATATAGGCCAAACGTGAATGTCAACTGTCTTCACCGTTTTGGAGAACTGAAAGAACGTAAGCAGTGTCTGATGCATCCTTTTGGAATAAATCACCTTCCCTGGGCTTTGGATTTTTCTGTTAATTGCTGACTTGCTGAGGGCAGCCCTATATGCAAGCAGTGCTGAGGGCTGCATAAGCCATCAAGCTAATGCTACGGAACTTTCCCTCACCTCCAGGGTCCTTTTGCAAAAATAAAGGCACTGGCTGTTGTCTCTTTACTTTTCTCCTAGAAAGTGTGAAACAGAGTCAGACTGTGGCATGACAAGCAATTACACAAGCTGTACAGGGAAAAAAATGTTTGGTTTTGCAGCAACACAATCAAGGTAAAAGGAAGGAAAAAAAAAATTAGTACTGCCTGCACTCAGAATGCAAAGCAAATACAAAACATCTGCTTGGATTATTGCTGGCCCCATCTTGTTTTGTGTGGTTTGGGAGTGGGGATGGCAGGAGGGGAAAGCTCACCCTGCTGATATTTTGCAACCTGCTTGCAAGCAGCGTGAATTCGAAGCAATAAACATATAACATTAATGACCTCTGTATGGAAACGTGTGGGAGGGACCAAACCTCCTCACGTTCCTGTTCCAGGACACTACAAAGACACTGGAGTTAAGGTGAGAGGGCAAAGGCATCCCTGAACCTTCCAAAATGTGCTGCAGACAGGAATGTGTTGCTACAACTGCAAAGCCAAATCGGCCTGTCTGCTGTGACACTGTTCCTGCAAATGGGAACAGCAGGGCCACGGCCCGGTGTTCACAGCACATGCTTTGAAAGCCACCTTCTTATTGCATATTATTCCTATCTTTTTGGCAGAGCGCTTAGTGCAGAGTTGCTGGTGTCGTGCCATGCCAGTCTCCCCAGGCTCCTTCCCTAAGGGGGAGGCATCTCTAATGCACTGGTAATTTTTTTTTTAACCTCTTTTTTCAGAGCATGGCTGTTTATAGATATATAGATAGATACATATATATATACACATACACACACATTTTACATATATATGTATATATATATAAAAATAGCAATTTCATAGTTATATACAGGCATTAATAAAGTGCATAATGTTATTGGCTATTTTCAAATCTCATTTCCTGAGGAAGTGCTAACATACATAGCTCCTCCTACGACATGGTGCTGGCAGCCAATGCTAGGGTATGACACCTACTCCCCGGCTTTTAATTCCCACAAATACATCTCTCTGTCCGGAGCCAGAGCCTTAAAGGGAGTAGTGACAGCCTCAGTCCCTCAGGAAGCAAGTCAAAACTTCTTCCTTTGCCAAGGTGAACGCCTTTAAGGAGCAACTTCCCTCCATTTTGGAGCTCTTGGGTGTGTGCTACTTGGCAGTGGTCACAGAGCCGTCTTCGGGGATCTTCTCCTCTGAACAGCTTCTTCCCGACAGCTTGTCATGGTGCTTGAGCTCGCTGAAGCGCTCCGCAACGCACTGTGCCGTAAGCCGGGCCTCGGGGTCGTGGTCCCAGCACTCAATAAGGGTTTCACAGACCATCTGGATGCCCTGCAGAGAGCAGAGAGAGAGAAGCCATGATGAGGCGGGTCGTTGCTAAAGCCCCTGTGTGACAATTGCTTTAGTGCCCTCTGAAGTTCTGGGGGTTACTCACCCGCATCCTGGAGGTGCTTTATGGGCTCTGCTGCTACTGTCATGGGGGCACGCTTTTCTTTTTTTTAAAGAAACTCTACTTTCAGTACTTTAGTTAGTACTGTATTTTCTGGACATATATTCTGATACTTTATAACAAGAAAAATTAGGTTTGGGCTAGCGCTATAGAATCAAGTAGGGTTTTTTTTTTTCAATAAGTATGATCAGAATTCTTGGATAACATGACTTTTGGCTCAACGCACGCCTTTGCATGCCTGAATTCTGTTTGGGTTTTTTAAACAAAATTCTGATTGCCAGCAATATCAGGCCCTACATTAGCCCTTTATGAATTCCTTGCAGACTAACTAAATCTATGTGCAAATATGGGCCACAATCCCACAAACACTTAAACACATGTCACTCACAGATGTAACTATTTAACCTTCATTTCAATGCTGATGCACATGTTTACAGGAGCAAAAAACAGTTGCATCTCTGTAATGCATTTTATAAACATGAGGTACTTGCCACGAAATTGTGTGCTTTGCTTTATGGCACTAAAACCCTATTAAGTAGGATTTATCTTAAACTTCTTATTTAAAAAAATAACATTTCACAACACTGCATTAATTGCATAATTTACCTAATTGGTGGTGTTGACTGATGTCAATGTTAATAGCAGAATGTTATTGTCTGTATACAAATGACATTAGTTTTCTGCTGGCATTGAAATTACAAGCAGTAAATTAAATTAAATATTAAACATTAACTTGAAATCAATAGTGCAACAAATCTCATTAAGGGGAGGGGGAATTGTAATATGTAAAACCATTCCAGAATTTTATCATGATGAATAATGAGTTCATTACAAAAACAGGACTGCAGAGGAAGGAAATGAATATGGAAAAGCCATTACAGTGAGATCAACTTCTACGGAGTTCAAAGCAGATCCTCAGCTGCTGCAAACTGTCACAGCCCCACAGAAGCTGATGCATCATTGCATTTTAGATAGGGCAATGTGAAATGCTGAAGGGATTCAGATGAAGGGAATTAAATCCACCTTCATTAAATGTCCTGTGAGTGTGTTATCAGGCATTCATTTCCTGCCTTAGACTCTTAGGTGAATGCTGCTGGAGACAGCTATGCCCACCCCAGTGATGCAGGAGTGCAGACTCATGGTCCTCCCAGTTGGTTCGGTGCCCTGTACTGGGGGCAGACTGAGGTCTGGGTTTTATGTAGGGAAGAAAACTCCAAAGTCAAATGCAGGACACCCAGGTCCAAACCTGCCATCGTTTTACTTGCTATCTAAACCCAGATGTGATGAAATTCAAGGTGTATCTCACAATTCTACCCCAGTACCTCTAGCTGCAGCCCACCACACATTCGAGCAGCTGGGGGGCTGCCCCATGCCTGAGCGCCATGCAGAGCACAAGCCCACCCCTGGGCACCTCTGGGCACACCTATGCTTGCTGCTGTGCATGAAACGAGCTCCTGGACACTTGTCTCCAAGGCACAACCAGCGGTACTGCCCGTTTCTATTGCCAAGTAATGCTGTGTCCTGCCACAGACAAGTCTCTGGGCCACCTAACTCTGACCCAAGTGCCAATGACTTTTGCTCTATAGGGGCTTTTGTCACCTTCTATGACAAATACATCATCTGACTCTTCCCAAATGCAGAACGGAAATATTTGCTGACCATGTCTGCCTCTGTATCAGCATAAGCAGTATCTTTCTTTCATATCCAGCAACAGATTGCTACTAAGTTAGATTTCCTTTTGCTCTTGAGAAAACTGATTATCCTTAAGTTTGCTGACCACAGATCTTCCTGTTGTTCTTCTGTTTCCCTAATCAGTTCTCTACCCTTCTTTAATTTTTTTCACACGAGACCATGTCTTTTGAATATTTTGAGAAATGTTCCTAATTTTAAGCATTTTCTACTATTTAATTTTTAGCTCCCAAATGATCTGGCTCAGGATTCTTTTCTGCTCTGTTAATTGGGTTCTTCTAAAGTACCGCATATTTATCACCAGTTTGGACCTCATTTTGGCTTTGTGGAAAACAAACGACTGCGGTCAACTCATGATGCCTTTTACCAGCTCATCCACAATTTTCGTAAAATTTCTGCAACCTTATAGTTCTTTTCCATAAAGATAAGCATTAGTATAATCTCTCTTTCCCAGCTCAACTTGTCATTTAGAAGATGGTTTTATCTGTGGCTCCTAGAAAATATCAAGGGCTTTTTAGTACATGTAACATCAGATACCCAGGTGTCCTTCAAAATACAGCTCTCCTCCTCAGCTAAAGCACCCTCCTCCGTAACTTTACTCACTGCAGACGACTATAAAAGGAGCAAGTCCTTGTGGTCCAGGAAGGGGCTGCACTCTGCCATAGTCATCAGGTGGCAGATGCATTGTTCTTGGTTGGAAAGGTGATTGATTTTGGCCATTCGCTTAGCCTTTCCTAAGTAGGTGTTAGGCTATGATTTTAACATCTCAACTGGAATGAAAAAGAGAGTGTTACATTGCTCCTGACGGAAATACTAGCTGATCTTGGTTGCCTGGGCTTTTATAAACATTCATGCTGCTTTCCTTTTGTCTGTAAAGACCACTCAACATATTTCATTGACAAGTGGAATGACCAAGCCTTACTTCTCCCTCTGAGGCGATTCTCATTTTATCTCTTCTGATAAAACTGCTCGGAGCAAAGGTGAAAAAATGTGTGCCTTTGGCTTCTTTCCATTCCGTTTCATCTACTGAGAAATCAGGCTGCAACTGTCACCTAGGAAGTGCAACCATGGTGTCCGTGAATGGGGAAAGCTGACAGTGTGCTTCACGACATGCAAGGGAAATGGACTGCTAATGCGCAACCTGAATAAAACCAGACTGGCTTGCTGAAGACTCATTTCCTATTTTCTTAAACCTGTCAACAGCTGGGACACAACTATGACTGCTCTCCATGATAAAGTACTGAGATTTTTTTTTTTCTCTGCTAAAGGGGCCCATGTGCAAAGTAGTTCTCTGTGACCTTTCAGAGCCTGCACGCAGTGTGCGTCAAGGCCCTGATGATTATGTGGCTGGCTGGATGATTGTTGGGTCTCAGTTTTCCAATCTTCTTGTTTTGATCACTTTTAGATTACACTGGTGGGCAGCAGAAATCCCAGGGCTTTGGGGCAGGCAGAGCACTGTGGTGTCTGAACCATGGCAATACTGGTGTCATTGTGAGCTCTAATCTGTGCAAAAGAGAGGTCCAGCCTCTTGGGCAGGACACAGAGTTAAAGCTCAGGCTTCAAACAGCAGCTAAATGTGTAGTGCAGCTCCCAGCTGCTCAAATGTGGTATTCTTACCTGATGGTTAAGCCAGGAGCTGGGGATCTCAGGTCGCCCTCTGTCTCTGAGGACATTGTCCTTCATGCTTTCCACGCAGGGGTGTTCTCGCACTTTAGACCCGAATGGAGGCTCGTACTCTTTCACTTCTGCCAAGAGAATAAGCAAACACAAGGGTATTCAGCTGGGCTGCATTGGTGCCAAGTGCAAAGGGAGCTGGCTGTTCTCTGGAGGAGTAGGAGCTACTGATTAGCTGCTCAGTGCCACCGTTCTGCTTGAACAGCTCCAAACAAAGCAAAGCCAGTTGGCATTTTCAAAACTGTTTCGAATGTGTTTCTCCCACATGGCCCCTCTCCCCTTTTCTTTCCTAGACAACTGAACAATTTTCATTTAAACCCTTTAGTACATAATCATATTAGCAACAGTCAGAGCAGCAGAATAACCTGTAATGGTCTGTGAGCCTTCCGATCTGTGCTGAGGCAAAATACATAGGAGCTTCAAGCTAACTTTTGCTTGAGCCAGGCTCACAAGAACTTGCCCCCCTTAGGTGCCCTGAAGTCCACACACACTTACCAGGTGAAATATAAAGTGAAATCTATCTCAGTCATTATAAATGTTAATGTGCCAGATTGCTAGGAGGAAACGGTGGCTTGAGAAGGACAAAGATACAGTAAGGAGCAGTGCTGGAAGCTGTCATGCTGCCCTTGTTCATTACTCAGCTGCATTCCTTTGTAGAAAGTATCAGCCTGCTCTTATTTTAGGTCTCTTTCCCAAAATGGGTCAGTTTTGGCCCATGATGCAAAGGGCACATCTTCCTGAAGGGGCTGCTGCCATCCTAGTTTTTGTTTCCATGTTGCATGTTTTCTTCGCTTTTCTTTGGAGTGAGAAAGGAAGAAGCAGACATATGGGATCTTTGGAGAAAACTCAAGAAATCTCTGAGAGCGGAAATATTATAGTAGATGCTGACACAGTGCAGAAAATGCTGTGGTTTCTTTGGGAACAGATGGAGACTTTACTCACAGGCCTAATGACTTGCTAGGATTAGATAAAGATTTATGAAGTTGGCCTGTTCTGCTGCCTCTTATTTCTTTCTAGGAATTAATCGAGGGCAAGAAAAACTGAAGTGTAATCTGCAAGGCAGTCTGCAGAATGTATGTGAGTGCCCAGAGAATGTGTGAACAGGATGAACGAGACAGGAGACACAGCACTGTTGCGTGATGTTACACCCAAAATTCAAATGTCCAGTGCTGCTCACTCCTCTCATTTTATAGTAAAAAGAAGCCCTGAAAAGGGTGATAACAATGATTAAAGGCCCATAAAAAATGGGAAGAACCTCTAAAGCTTGGCTTTGTTTACTTTGGAGAGAAAAGTAAGGGGTTATATGACAAAATATTGAAAATAACTAATAGTCAAGATAACACAGGTCAGATTCTTCTGTCATGTGTCATGATAAAAAGAAGGTATTAATAGTATTGAACATAACTAAAAGGTGGAGTTTCCTCCCAAACCTTAGAATCAAGCTGTAGATCTCACTTCTATGTGATAGCCACGAGATGAAGACTTTATCAGGCTACAGAAAAAGAACTTCTAATGCTTAAGAAGAACAGCCAAATTATGATAACAAACATTTTGGAAGAGATATTAAACCTTGTGTTTCAAATGTTCAGCATTTAGAGATCCAGCTGAAAACAACTGTGTGTGCAGTGCAGCAGATCACCCCACAGATGCCTCCTGCACAGCTCTCCTTCTTTCTCCTGAACCATTTGGTGTTGACCACTGTCCACACAATGCTCTGGAGAGTGGCTGTAGACCCAAAACACAACTCCTATCTCATCATATGTAAATCACTTTTTTAAGACTCAAGGGCCAAAGTCGTTTTTTGCTTTCTTTCCTCTACAAGAAGGCATACCAGTTTCACCCGCATTAATCTGAGTTAGAGATTACTCAGCCAAAGTAAATTTACAAGACTTTATCCCTATAAGTTAACTGGGAATTTGCTATCTTGCTGGTCAGACCTGGATTACTACACAGCAGATGCACAATGATAATAAAGCAGATACCCATACTTTCAAAGCTAACCAAAATATTAAGGTTTGCTGGGAAGATTTAAATAGCATCACCTAAGTGGCCATTTCCTACACCATCTCCATCAGTCATGGTTTGATTGTGGTAGTGGTCATGGACACCACCCAGTGCTCTGAGATGATCTTGCAATATGAGGAGTCAGAGGAGTTGGCATGCCCAACAGAGAGAAGCTGATGTTGCACTGCTGACTTGTTCCCTCTCTCAGAGCTTAATTCGAAGGCCATTCAGCTGCATGAGATGGTTCAAGTGGGAGAAGGGAAGGCAGCCATCCCACGGAATTGGTAGGTTTGTATTGTAATACATTTTTCCCTATTTGAGGAACTCTGTGCTATGAGCATTCCTCTTCCAAATATAAAGATTGGTTTTTTTCGTTCTTTTTTTTATTTATCTCTCTCTTTTTTTATTTTTTTTAGTAAAGAAAGAGAAATGGAGGCCAGAAGGCCAGATAACAACTCACTGTAATGACTTTATAGTAATACAATCATGCCTTCCCTCAGTTTGAAAAGCATGCAGCATCTTCTTGCTATTTATTATCTTGCTTCTCTTTCCCTTCAAAAAGAAAAGCGCATTGAATCCTCTTGCAGTAAATCATCCTCATGCTGTGGAATCTCAGGTGTTAGACACATTTTGCAGTAATAGCTGGGGTTATTCATGGATCATGTTGTGGTGCTACAGTAGATGTAACAGATGTCAATTTGAGGTAGTCAATTTGTGCCTAGCTGCTTGTGCATGGCTGTATACAGGTGCTGAACCTATTTTTTATGCCTTACATGTTTCTTTTGATTGTTTTTAGACGAGTCAGGCACTAAAAAAGACAACTGGCTGAAGTACCATAAATACCTCAGGTACTGTGAACTACAGCACCTTTAGTGTTCAGTAATGGCAGAGTTCCTTCAACTTTTATCTCCAGCATTTAATCTTTACGGTTATGAGCTACCTTGCACTAATAATCACTGTACCTCTGGTTTCCTTTGACACTGGCCAGACCATAACTCTCAGAAAGGCTGGGATTGGAGTTTTAGTCCCAAACAGAGAGATTACTGAAAGAGAGATTTGTTGTGCCTGATGAATGCTTTGCAAAATTTGGCTGTGGGTTCCTCATGAAAAATAAGCCTCTCTCATGTGATCTTTTTCTACTGTAAGCTCTTTGCAGTGAGATTCTCTTCTTTTGGGCCAGAACAGCATACCCACAAACCCTGTCAACACTCTCTCATGTGATCTGCCTTACTCATTTCTGTGGGACAACGTCTCATGCTGGAAGATGAAGCTTCATTTGTAGAATCAAAGCAGGAGTGAGGTGAAAGGTAACACCTGTGTGTGTGTGTGAAGATTGTGTCTTTCTTCCAGCTACAGGAATTTGGGTAGTGGATCTACCTATTAGCTGTTGCACAAAGGGATAATAATGCATAAAGCAAAAGCTCAAAAGCCATTTCATGGCCAAGTTTAAGGAGCTGTCAAATGCTTACTTCACATTTTCCATAGGTTTCCCCATTCCATGCCACGAAGGGCAAGGGTGTGTTGGGCTGGGTGAACGCACTGTGCAGTTTCCCTTTCACAGACATGTTTTAAGTGACTTCACATCTGATGATCAAAGACACAGCCACCCTTCCAAAGGATTGGGAGCGCATGAGCTCTGTCATCAGTGTACGGGCTGCTCAATCACTGTGTGCTGGGTCCAGAGATGGGAAAGTGGAGGAGTGCAGAACACATCAGTGCCCGACATGGGACACAATGCAGCAACCTCATCTCCTGCGCTCTGGGCTTGCAGAAGGACAGCACTTGCTACCTTACATGTAGCACTGTGGTTACACTTAGAGAATTTCTATGATGTGAGTTACTGTCACGGGGTGACACTGCACTGTGTGGCTATAGTAGCTCAGGGTTATCTGCCCCCACGAGCCAGCCCAGTGCAGACATGCCCTAATGGGGCTCTGCTCCACAGAAGGAAAAGTTTAAATCAGGCCCCAGATGCAGCCACCTCAGGGCCCAACGTGCAGGCACAGCCCCGCTGTACAGGCTACCAAAATGCTCCCTGCAACCAGAAACTGTCACCTTGCCACGTCAATATGATGAAAGCTGAGCATTTCGCAAGGTACAGGACACACAAATATTTAGTTACCAAACTGTGTCTCTTGGCTGACTCCTTTCAAGCAAGCTTAAGATTAATCAGTGATTTTATTCGTATTAAACACGGCTCTGGTATAAAGCAAGGCTGCCATTTCAAACAAAGCCCTGCTGCTCTACTGAAGCCAGCCACCACTCTGGGTAGGGCAATACTGCCTAAGCAACATCGCCGTTTTCTGAGGGGTTTCTCTTCTCCCTCTTCACCAGCTTCGTGCATTCAGAAGTTCCCTTTCCTCTCGTTCTCCCCTGTCACCCCTGACAGTCTCTGGTCCGTAGCTGCTCCGATGCAAAACAGATGGTTTTCTTTTCTTTCTAGGAGGCTGTCAGAGAAATTACACTTGCCTTGGTCGCCAAAGCTGTGTCACTCTGAAAGCAAGTGCTTGAGATGAAAATTATATTTCTTGCAACATGCAGCATCTGGTGCACAGCTGTTGCACTGAATGAAATACCAAGTTAACAGCAGCATGGAGCAGTTGAAGTTCTCCCCAAAGCAGTATTGCTGAGTTTCTAAAGATGCCTCTTAAATTATACTCTGGTGAAAAATCAGTCAAACTCGATCTTTGCCTCCGTCTCCCTTTCCCTCATGTCCCATTTCTGCTCCTCCATATTTAGCACAACAAAGTAACAATGAACAGCATGGCCTTGCTTGAAAGCCAGTCCCCACCTGCTTATTTACTATGGCAGCTTCACAGTATGGATTATGCTGCTGGGTATTTTTGTTTAAGCGTCTGCTGAGAGAAAAGGCCCGGCATAGCATGGAGACTGTGTTGGACAAAGATGCAGTACTGAAAGGACCTGCCTCCATTGCCTCCCGCACTCACTAAACACCTGCAGGCTGACAAATGAATCCTGAGAATTCTCTTTGTGAAAGAAATGTCACTGTACCTTCACATGGCTGCATGGCAATCAGCCCCCCCCGCAATGCTTCCCTCCCTAATTAAAGTTACTTATGCCGCTGCCTCAGCTTAGACTGCCACTCCTGCCCTTGAAAATGCCACTGGTTTCTCTAGTGACACAGAGCTGATGCTGCAAATATGGTGCCTACATCTTTTAGGCTCCTTTGGAAAGGCTGTCTGTGATCAGGTCAGCCAACTCCAGCTTATACAGGAGGTCATTTCTCCCAGTGCTGAACAGTTTAGGAAGAAAAGAGGGGCTTGCGTGAGCAAAGGCAGCTCCTCCGGAAGGCTGCAAC